>NC_054080.1:84359914-84671025 GCF_017639655.2 Falco naumanni
CAGTTGGCATCATTTTAGGGACCTGAAAACTTGCCTGTATTTCCAAACATGGAACTGGTCAAAGATGTATTTCTCATGTTCCATATCAAAGAGTCCAAACCCATAATGATCTGATTCCCATACATTTAAATTTAGTGATTATTATAAGCGACTGGATAAAATTGAGGTGAATGCTGGGCTGAAAGTCATGGAAATCACTTTCCTCTTCTTTGTTGTGCTATTGATTTAAACTGTGGGCGCTTTGGTTTCCCAAATGTAACACGGTGCTACTGTTTTCCTAACGGCACTACTACAAACCAAACCAGAAGCCTGAAAAATCCTGCAGAAGGGGCTGAGTCTTGCATGGACAATAATTTTCTCCACGTGGCCTGAGCATGGGTTAACGTGGCATTCGCAGTTTGGGATTTTTCAACAGGAGTAACTGCATTTCTGCTTAATGGGTTATGACATGAAGGCTAATTAGGTACAGTATGCATTATCAATTAGTGACTAGTTAGGAAAGACTGAAGGAGCGTGATCTCTTCTAGGGACACATGTGAAGGGTCAGACTCACACGGGGAGGACCCTGCGTACTGTGATCTGGTATTAATCCCTTTGCCCTAGAGTGCAAATAAATAATGTATGTCACAGATCCACTTAACAACTGTATGTTTTTAATTCAGGCATTTTCTTCTAAGAAACTGACTCACACGTCAACATGTTTCTAATTAAAACCCTTAGAACCAGAACTTTTCTGTTCTTACTGTGTCGCTGCCGGCTGTAATCCAGTGAGAACACATGTAGGTAATATTTTCAATCAGACAGTGTGTATTGAAACTGAAAAATATCCCTCCTTATCAGGGGTTTAATTTTGTTATTTTTGTTATTCACATGGTCGTGGTCATGCAGTTCGTGTGCGCTCGTGGCCATCTTTCAGCTTTTTTGGGTTTTGTGAGTAAAGTTGTAGAAGGGCTGTGGGATGTTTGTGGAACCTTTGGTTGAGAAATGTTTCTCGTTTGCTGAATTTCTGCTGGGAAGCTGAGAGGAGGCATATGTCTGGATCTGACATTGGCTTGGGCTGGGGTGGCAGTTCGGAATTTGTTTAGGTACTAACGCCTTTCCTCTTGATTGAAGTTCCTTGACCTGGATTTCCTCAGTCCTGGCAAAGCCCCTTGACTAAAATGGTTACTTGTTGAGATTTTATAGATTTTATATAATAGATTTATATTACAGATTTTATATAATATACATATTATATATATTTATATCTTTCTGTCCTTTAAAACATATCTTTGACAGGTGATGTTTTATTTTGATTTTTTTCACCCTCTAAGCAAGGTGGATTTTTATATTTTTTTTAATCGAAACCTGTTTCTGAGATAATAAAATCCTTTCTTACCCAGTTTCCCCAGGGCTTCTGGGAGGTATCACTAATGGTCATGTAAGCTTAGTTACCTGCAAAGTAGCTACTACAGCCTGTACCTGAAGTTAATTACAGGCACAGAAAGGTAGCACTGATGTTTTACAGAGGAAAAAACAATACCTTTAAAGCTAATAGAAGGTGTATGGAGGGCTATGTGAAAATCAGGTTCTTCAAGTGAAATCATATTGGCTGCAGCAGAATTCACAACATCTGTACGGTTTCCAAGTCAATTTAGTTTTTTAGCAGTAATTCTTTCCAACATCATCTTTTTTTTCCCCTTAGCCCCATTTCAACTCAGACACAACCTTCTTCATAAATTCTTAGGCACAGCAATAGTTTCTAAAATCCAAAATGTGGACGAGTTCAAGAATCGCAGGGAGTGAATTATAAAACTGGACAGATTTAGGTTTAACAAGAAATCTCATAGAAATAAATCTAGTCCACCAAGTCGGTGCTTTCCTGGATTTAGAATATTTCAGCGCTATAAAACTTTCAGAACTCCAGAGCCCTGGAAACAGGGGATGAATTCACTGCAACAACTCTGTTGCTCTTTTTTTTTTTTTCTTTTTTTTTCTTCTGTCATGCTTCACTGTGTTTAAAGATACAAACGGAGAGTCAGTCATCTTGTCCTTTGCTGTCAGGAGGCAGGCTAAAGTTTGTTTTTTTTTTGTGATGCAACTTCTAGCACAGTAGACAATACACCACCAAAGAGCCACAATTTACTGACAGTGTACCCTCCTCTATTTGAACAGTTTTACTGGCAAATATGCCACCTTTTCAATGAGTAAATCAAGATGGATCTCTCCGCGCTAGTAACGGGCTTCCTTCGGTGGTAATAGTAGAGGTCTGTGCTCGTGCCCTGCGCTGGCTCTGCCGTGCTCTCTTGCATTATTTGTGTTGGCCACCCTCGGAATTTGTCATCAATGTGATCACGTTTGAAGCTTGTGATACCTGCCTTGATTCTGTATAATGACGGGCTTTTCTCTTTGGTTTCCTCCTGCTTGTTTATGGGGTCTTTAATCAGTACTAAGAGGCGTTTTTTTCATGGGAGAAGGAAGACACTGCTATTAAAAATCAGGAAACAGCAGTTCTCTTCTGTGTGGTTGTTTCTGCAGTGATAGGGGCTGCGGTTGCTGTATTGGGTTTGTACCAACGGTGAGAGTTAGATCTGGAGGCTTGGAAAATTCCTGTTTACTTCCTTGCTACACCTGGACCTCCTCTTCTTTAGTCAGAGATGTTTGTCCTCTTTTTAGGCAGCAGGTAAGTAGAATAAAATCTATAGCTGGTACTGGAAGTGGAACTCGGGTCTCCCCTCCCTCCAGCTGTACACGGAGTAAAGCTGCCCCTCGCCTCCTCTGCCTCTGCTCGGAAGGGTGCTGCCTGGATCACCGCGCGGTTGTCCCAGTCCACATGAAGGTATCCTGACCATCCCTGCACCAAGTGGTCTTCGCTCTGCTGTCTTTGGAAGTGGGAGAGAACGAGATAGCATTTCTGTGGGCTGAGAGAATTAATTCCGGTACTTCTGAAACAGGGGTACAATTTCTAACTACACTTTTCTACTAGAATTAGTATTCTAATACAGTATTTAACCACAATGGGCACTGCTTTGAAAGAAGCAAGCAAGCAACCAGTAGGCCAGGCAAGCAACCAGTAGGCCAGGCAAGCAACCAGTAGGCCAGGCAAGCAACCAGTAGGCCAGGCAAGTACTAGCAAACAATTTTGGCTGTACATTGCTTGCAAAGCTGCTATGGCTGCGTTGGGAGTTGTCGGGAGCATCTGGGAAGACATGGCAAGATATCCTTGCTAGTGACCAAGGTGGGAAGAGCTGAGACGGTTGTAGGTGTCATAGAAACTGTTGGGAATGGTACTCCTGCAGCTGCTCACCTTGCACCGAAATGCAGAGTTATGCAAAATTGATTCTAAGGGTTGAGAACCAGGATGGTCAACGTGGTCCTTTCTGGTAACTGTAATTTCCAAAAAATTACATCCAGTGACCTAGATACTTGCCTCTGCCTTGTGAGCACTCATAATAAAAGTGGAAGGGAGGGTCGAGTTGTTACAAGTTTTGTAGTTGGCCATAAATTAAAGATGGCTGTAAGACAGCCAGAAATTTGATCAGATTAAAAAACCTGTCTCGGTCAGTAGCCTGTCTCCTGGAAGAGGAAGCAATGGCTAATTAAAGTAGAGACAAGAGACGAGTTTGGAGCGGTCTTGCCTTGGCGTGTCCTCCCTCATTTGGCAGCTGGCATGCAGGAGCTGACAGAGCTGACTGCTGCTTGCAGTTGGGTTTCATAGCGTAATCAGATCACAGGATCACATAATGGGTTGGAAGGGATCTTAAAGGTCAGGGACACCTTCTACTAGACCAGGTTGCTCCAAGCCCCATCCAACCCAAGCTACCTGTCCTTGCTTCCACCCTCTGCAGGCTTCCCTTTGGTGTCTGGGTTTGTCCAAGAGCTCCCTCCCCTCCCTGATTGTCTCATCTCTTCTTCAACCTTTTGGCTCCGTAACATCCTGCAGCTCTCGAGTTCCGCAATTTAATTATGCCTCGCACATACAAATGATTCAGTTCACTTAAGAAGTTCAGCAATGATTTCACGGGGACCTCTTGGTTCTTGTGTTTGTGACATGGTGAATAATCCTTCCTTATTGAACTTCCATGAACTTCCAACAGTTTCATAAGTGTCCAGCAGATCTTTCCATGCCACTGTTTTTCTTCCAAGTAGGTTCAGCCCCTTGAGTCCCTCCTGGGAATGAAAACCACACCGTATCTTGTATCATTCCTGTCCTCCTGCTCTAATTTCGTAAAAGGCTTGGTTGCTCTTGTATCAGCGATCGCTTTGGAGGCAACATTAGTCATTAGAAGCATCTTGGACTCCTTCCCCTCCATCTGTTGAATGATCTCCATGTTTTGAATTCAGATAAGAATTTCAAAGTGCCTTCACTTGACCTCACCGCTCTGTTGGCTTTGTTGAGCGGAAGAGAAGGTCCTTTGTGCAAGTTTCATCTTCCGTGGGAAAAGAGAAGCGGCATTTACCACTGAAGATTTCTTCTTTTTTTTTTCTTAGTGATCAATTTTTTTCCAGAAGCTTTATATGTAACATACTGGGAAGTAAATAAAAAAAGAGCACACGTCTCAACATAGTCAGTTAAAAGAGATTTGAATTAGAGCTTTATATTTTCCATAGGTGGGCAGTTTGGAGACAGCCGTACCGAAAACACGTTGTTTACAAAGGTCTGTTCAGTCTCTGTGTTCACAAAGTGAAATCTGTCTGTGCCAAATAAAGCCAATGTATTTCTTTTTCTCTAGCAGGAAAACATCTCTGCGAAAACAAACCAACCCTGAAATACAGCCACTTAAGAGCTAGCGTGTTCCTTAGCGATGTACACCCAGGGCTAATTTCCATTAGTTATCCCTCCGCATCCCTTCCCAAGTCCACGCCGGTACCAACCCTTTTCATCCTTCACAGAGAGAAGATGTTGTTCACGTGAATGAATGAACCTGTGAGGATCACTTGGGTAACCTGAGATGTGAAAGCCTCGCGAGCTGTCTGACATTGCTGGTGAGGGTGATCCCTGCCAAACCTAACTAGCTTGTCCAACAGTTAATTAGTTAACAAGGAATTTGTAGCAAAATCTCTACTAGTATGTGAGTCTCTTGAGTTGCAGAGCCAAGCCCGAGTTAAAAGATTATCCCCTTCACTCTGTTCTTGTTACACAATACCTGGGATTTTCAAAACGGCAAGAAAACAAAGAGAAAAAGGACCGCCTGGGAAGCAGCATCGTGAGTTCTTTGGCAAGGTGGCCTGAAGGACTGGTTTTTACACCTCTGCGCCTTTTGAGGAGAGCTGTACTTTCTGATTTGCTATATAACGTGTATTGTCATTACTATTTTTATTTCCCCTTTCACGAAACCCTTTAAGGCTGCTCACACGATTGTTCAGAGCAGGTGAAGCGTCAGTTCCTCACCATTTGCAGCACAGCCTCTGTGCTCTCCCAGCTTGGTGAAGGCAATCAAGTACAACTTACTCAAGTAATTATTGATACACAAATAAGGCAGTAATTATAGTTCAGAATTCATTTGCGGATGGAACAATGGACCACGAGTGCTGAACAAGGAATGAGAGCCCTGGCTCGACTCAGAAGGGAGCAGGGGTTTTCTGAGGGGATGGGGAATGATCGGGATGTTTCCTGCTGCTGGGCTGCAGCACGTGGTTCTGCTGGGTGTAGGAAAATTCAGGGTGAACATTAGAAACTTCCAGCACAACAACCAGATGGAACCTCATTCAACTACTGTTAAGGGGAGCAGTCGTCCTTCTAACAATCAAGAAAGCGCTTGGAAAACAATTGCTGTGGCAGTATCTGTGTTGTCACTGCAGCTCTGGAGATTCCCAGTCTCACTGTCCTCTTGGGTGTAAGTTTACATCCCCCCAAAGTGTACATCATGCAAAAAAAAAAAAAAAAACCAGGCTACTACCATTGTAAGCCAGGAGAGAGTCTGAAATAAACCTTCCCGCGTTTATAAATAAATTATTTTCACGTTGGGGAAACAAAACCATGGAGACATAGGTGGTGAATCAAGTTAACTGTATTAATCCTTGACATTCTTCCAGTTCTGGGGAGTCAGTGGGATAATGAGAGAGAGATAAATCCCCAGAGCCAGTTTAAAGAAGAACTGTAGCGTAATAGGCCTGAGTAAGTTTGTTTCTGATTCTACCAGGTTTATTTTGTGAGTCTTTGGATAAATAAGTTACAGTGGGATTTGACTCATCTAACTTGGGCTTTGACTAGATGGCTGATAGTCTGAGCTTCCTCCATCAGCAGCGATACAGGTACCATGAAAGGGAGATGAATCCTACTCAGAAAGAGATGGGAAGCTTGCCAGGTGGAAGGGCTTATTTGTTAAAGATAAAGAGAATGCACATCGCTAGCGTATACTAAATGTCCAATTTTTGGAAGGTCCCTTTTGCCTTTGGTGCAGCCTTTGTGCACATTTCACACTCTGAAGCAGTGATTCTGCTGTCTACACTTTTATATTTAAAAATTGTGTTGTGCTGCAAGCCCAGCAGCCATTTTCCTCTCAGTGTGGCTCCGGCTTACACCGAAGAAGATGCTCTGCTCTTGCGTAGTCTTGGCATTTGTTGTCCTCTGAAATGGTGTCTTGTGCGCGCTGGGTACATCATCAGCACAGGAGCGATGGCGTCGGTTGTACGTGGTAAAAGAAACAAGCTCAAGACTCCTCTTCCATCCTCATTTATCCATGATGGGCTGTCAGCCCTTGAAAAGGAAAAGTTAAACGAGTGTTTATGGGGACAGAAAAAGCTTGGATGTTTGTGGACATGAAAAACAACAAATAAACACATTTGATCAGGAATTACTGCTATTATTCTTGCTGTGAGAAGACAGTCAAAAGTTGTTACCTTGGGAGAAGTTTCAATCCTGAGTTTTGTTCCATTTTTTTGTGTGTAACTTCAGCTTTTAGAACTTGCTTAGGTATACAATTGTCATTGATTCCTTTGAGGGTCTGCAATTTAGGTTTGTGCTGCTGTTCCTTTCTGCAAAATAAATACACTAATATTTCACTTATCATGGGGTTATTCTGGCACGTCAAGTATAAATAAGAGCCAAAATAGAAATAGAAAAGAAAATATCTGTGCCTTCAAGACATATTTTGAGTTGTTCTGAGGGACTGATGAACCCTTTTGAGATGCAGACTTGAAAGAAATTGAAATTATTCGTACACAGAAGCTGTTTTCCCCCAAGATAGGAGAAAATATACCTTCACCATCCAGGAGCGGCTAAAGTCCCTGAAGATGCTGGAGTAATCGTTGTTTATGCTGGCCGCCGTTGGTCAGGATGCTTTGGTCCTCAGAAACGGCAGGGCAGATGTAGAACGGTAACAATTATTTTCCATAAAAAGGCGTTCGTAGCCAGCGGCACCCATGGCAAACACAGCCTTGCCGTCCCACTGAGTGACAGGCCACCGGGGAGTTCAGGTTGGTCTTAAAAATCCATGCTGTGGCTCTGGTTAAACAGCAGCAGGTTGCTGCGAGGTGAATATCAAGAATTGGTTTTGTTGGAGAGAGGAGAAAAAAACAGAGCGTGGTGACCCAGGGTAGGTCGGGAAAGCTGAAAGGGGAATGTGCCCTTCCAGACCAAACCTTGGGCCTGTAGGGAATATATTGTTACGGAATTTGTTAGGATGTGATTGAGAGCCCTGTTTTGGTGAGAGGTGAAATTCAAATGCTTTCGCCTTTCCCTATTTATTAGCTTGGCTTTACATTGTTCTGTTTATTTTCATCACAGCTGTCCAGGAGATGGCTTCATTACAGAGGAGACAGGCTCGAAGTTTTTATTCTATACTGTCTGTCAAATGGTGATAACGGGGTATAGTACGTTGAGAGAAATGATGACAATGTGTTTAGGACATCTCAGCTGCCTTGTAGGGTTAGAACAGCACAATGCCATCACAGCCGTATCAGGGAAACCCCGTTTGAAATCACCTGACAAGGAGCAGGATAGCCATTTAAAATCTTTTGCTTGATTTATTGCTTTATCACAAAATAAGCCCCTGTTTCTTTCCCAAACCTGAAACATTTTATATTTAAATGCACTGCTGCTGCCTCATTTCCCTAATGCCTTCCTGTAGCTTGATGAGAGAAAGCCTCCAAAGGTGGATGCTTAATGAATAATGGGGTTTAAAGCTATCCAAGTAATAGTGTTTGTGTTTTTGTACAATTAACATTTTCTTAAAAAGCTTCTAATGAAGTGAAATATCCTGGAAAATGACTCTCCTGGGCTTGCTTGTAACACAGACTTAGCTTTCGGTGGGAGGCAGGAGCCCTCACTGATCGCCCTCTCGATGCCGTTTCTCCTGTCCCTTCGCAGACCACTACACCATCAGGTACCCACCTGAATTTTACAACCTACAGATCATCTCTTTTGGTTTTGGTTTGTTTGGGGTTTTTTTTGTTTTTTTTTTCCAAAGAAAATGGCACCAAGGAGCAAAGGTGGCATGCGTGTTGTGCACTAGGAGGATGCCACCTCGGTGCCTGGCAGGAGTAAACCTGGAGGAGCGTGGCACGTCCTTTCTTACCATCATCTCCTTTGGATGTGTGAGTGGAGAGTATTTCACCCTGTGCTCGTGCAGCTGTGGGGTGATGACTGAAAGCTGCCTGTTATTTTTCGTGGGGGCATCCATCTATCGGTACAGCACACGCTAGCACGCGAGCTCTCTGTGATAGGGATTTTTCTGTAGATAGAGTATGTGTGTATGTAAAAATTATAAGAAAAAGGAAAAAAAAGAGGAATACATGAGAAAGACGGGCTTTTTTTCAAGCAAAATTACTGTAGACCTGCAGTGCCCAGGGCCTGTTTCAAGGGCCAGAGCTCCCTGGGTTTTCCAGCAGTGCAACCTTCATCAGCGGGGGCTGGGAAGAGCGTGTGTGAGCAGAGGTGGGTGCTCTGCTGGCACAGCCCAAAATGCCTCGAAATCGGTGTCTGAAAGCAGCTGGAGTGCTTCAGCTTGGAGATGGAAGCCCACACTTGATGCAGGGCATCCAAACCCAGGATGCTTCGGAAAGGGACCATGGTGTGGTTCTAGGGAGCCGTGGGGCCAGACCTGGTGTTTCCAGAGTTCTACAGCCCCACGGAGGGTGGGGGAACTGCGTACCCACAGAGAGCCAGGCTGAGCCGGGCCAACAGAGCCCACCTGGGGTCCATGGCCACCCCCAGGTGAAACGGGGCTGAGGAGCCCAGGGGAGGCTGCTTGGGGCGATTCGTCCCCACTTAGTGCCGTAAGGGCCCTCACCTGGTGCCGTTTGCAGCTCCCAGTTCCTCACCTGTTCGGTGTTAGCGAAGCAGAGCTCATTGAGGAGCCCTCAGCCACAGCTGGGTGGTGGGTTTGGGGGGAGAAGGAGTGGTTGTACCATGACTGCTCCACAGTGTGCCTAGTGGGGAAGCTGGTGCTGCTTGTGAAAACACAAGGTAAAGGGAAAAAAAAATCTGCTTTTATTTCACAAAGACTTTTGTTGTAACTTCTTGTGGTAGCTGAGAAGCAGTGAGGTGTGGTGGCAGTGATTTTCTTTAGTTGTAGGTGAGCATGGGTGAGTCTGAGATGGGGTTGCGAGTGAATTTGCTGGAAGATCAGCGTTTGAACAAGGGAAATGTGTCTAAGTGTTGTGAAGAAGGACTGTGTGGGGTGGAGATGTGAGATGGATGCCTTTAAAAAAATGCTTGTGTGCTGGTTCTGTGGGTGCTGTAGCCGTGGGGAGTTATACCTCTGTGTTACAGCTACAGGGGTGCTCCTAGGAGGGAGACGAGGGGAGCTGGGGAGAGAAACCCCATCGGGTGAAAAGTGGGGGAAGGTTTTGTTTGGTTTGCTGGAGATCCCTCGTTACTGAGCAGTCCCCTTCGTCGAGGGTGAGGGTGGCGTGGAGATGGCTCACCTTGCCCATGGATCTGCTATCTGTCCTCCTATTTTAACTGTTAATGTGAAAAGAGATATTCTGCCGAATCTATTAACATTCCTGTTTATTATTGGGGGGGGGAAGGTTAAGGTATGCTAAAGGGGGTTCAGTGAATGATGCTCTAGTCTTGTAAGCAATGCTTTTCTTTTTTCAAAAAAAAAAAAAAAAAGAAAAAAAAAAGAAAAAAAAAAAGAAGGAAACGTGCTATGGAGTAAGTGATGTTGGGTGCTGGGCTGGTGGCCACTGCAGCCCTGGGGGGAAGGACGGGCTGGTCAGTCGGTGATGCTTGTTCGTGGCTTGGTGCTGCTCCGAGGTGGGGGTGGGCTGTGAGGTACCGGGGTGAGGGTTGTGAGTTCGTACTGGCTTCTGAGCACGTGAGGAGTTGAACAGGATCCTGAGTGTTGACTTGCTTTGGAGCTGCCTAGCTTACATAAAATGTGTATAAAAGTGTTTCTATTGACAGTGCTCTGAAATGTTATTTTTGTTACCACTGGGAGATGGTTTCGTGCTGATGAGCTTATCTAGTCTGGGAGAGAGGATCAAAACTGATATTGCATCTCCCTGTATGGGTCTGCTGCTCCAGGTTTACTCCTACCCAAGCCTCAAAGGTGTGGTGTGTATGCTGTGTGTAGAAATTGTGTCTGCCCAATGGTGGTCTGCAAGCCTGGACATATTGCAGTTGACTTAGTCCAAAGTTAGACCTGCGTAAAGATGTGCTTTGGTCTTTGCAGGTGCAGGTCTAAAACTGGATGGAGCCTGAAGTGTTTGATTCACAGGCAGAAAAATAATTCTGTCAATCCTTCGTTTGGTTTAGGGTTGCTCACCTGCCTCATAGAAGTATTATATGTGTTACTCATCTGCAAGATCTGGGTGTTTAAAGGTGTCGGGTGGTGTGTCTTGTTGCTGATTAGCATGAGACCTTCAGCTGCTGCAGTTTCCACAGGAGGCAAAAAAAAAAAAAAAGCAGAGAGAGTAGAAAACTGTATTTTTGGAAAACGAATGTGGCCTGACACCTCCAGAAATACCAACTTCAAATGTTTTTCATTAGGCCCTGACAGGAGAGAAATGAATTCACAGGAACAGAACCATGGATGAAACTGATTTCTGCTTCTATAAAACGAACGTATAGCATTCTAGAGGCGGAGAGCATGTAAATCTCCCCAGAAGTGACACGGAAAACCTGCTGCATGTTTGCAGCTGCGTGTCGGGTTCTGCTGAATTGTGGGGATATTTATGAGGCAGACTACGCGGGGTGCAGCGTTTTGACATTTTCTAGAACTGTACATGTATAATCCTCCTTTACTACTTGTCCCTATCCTAATCTGAAAAGTAAAGTTGGGGTAGCGTGGTGTTTAGTCATGCTTCTTAAATGTGCCTTGTAGACTACTTTGCTCTCTTCTAATTAATAATATGCTGCTAAGGGCCGCCTAAAACTTAAATACAGCTCTGAAATGAAAGGACCGTTTTCATTTTCCTGTGTTTATAATGCTGATCAATTGGCGCCTTCAAGCAATTATTGACTAATTAAAGACTATCTCGGAGAAGACAGAAAAAGCATTAGGAGCTGGCGTGTGGCTTTAACCCATTTCATAATATTTGCGTAGTGCCATAAATAGAAGAGCAAATAGAAATTTGTTAAAAGCTTTTAGCAATGAAATTGGAGCGCTGGTGGTGACCAGACAGGACAAAATCTGCTACCAACGTGGGAGCCCTTCGTGCTGCTTAATCCTTTTAAATGTTATATCCAAAATTAACTTTTTGTCACCGGGGCTTGCCCGCAGAGCCATGCACGGATATAGGTCAGCCGATAATATATTCTGCTACCTGCTTGCTTCACTTACAGGTGGAATTAAAAGTCAGCCCTAGACTTGGATCGCCCTGTGGCAGAGGGGTGTTTGGATTCAGGGTCTGATCCTTCCAGAAAGAGGGAAGGAAAACAGGTGCAAAAATTCATCTGCCCATGTTGTGCTGCTTGTTTTCTTGATTTCTGGTGGTGTTGCCTGATTTTTAATTTTTTTTCTTTTTATGCCAAAGCTCTGTCTTTTACCACGAAAGATTCTCTAAACCTTCCTGACCCCTCAGTCGTAGGCTGCGCTTCGGAGCAGCCTGAGTTGGTTTGTGATTTTGCTTTTTTCTCTTCAAAATCCTGTGAAACTCCAGAGCCTTTCAGAGTATAAAACCAAATCCACTGGTTTTCTTCGGAGCTTGCGGAGTTGGTTGGACTGGCAAAGCTGGAAGCAAAATTAAGAAATAATTAAACCTTTAGATGGCCAAGAACGAACTGACCGTTTCCCTAACTGCTTGCAACTCTGCTTTGCAAACATTTACAAGTTGAATCCTCACCAGTATCTTAGATGAGGACGTACATTAACAGCTCTACAGCTGCTGAAGCCAGGGGTCTGGGGTCCTACAGAATATAATTCTTGATGTGTGATGTGGTGGATAAAGAGTTTGATCCCTGAATGACATAAGGGAAGGACGACAGGAGGAGAGCTTGCAATTCACTTTAATTATGGGAAGTGAGTAGTAGGAGATGAGTGAGTTGCTCGGTGTTGCTCTGGAATAGCTTGTGTCTGAATTTAAATCCTTTTAGCCAGAGGGCAGGGTTTCCTTTTCCAGCACCATTTTTTTTTTTTTTAGTGGGTATTTATTGACTAATTCAGAGTTATTTAAGAATCTCACTGGAGTAAGTGGAAAGAAATTTTAATTCCCAGTTTAGGGACTATGCCACCAAGCCTTCATTTCTCTAATAAATTACACATTCATTTTTTTCTTAATCCTTGCTCCAATTAATTAATTCCCGTATCTTGATTAAGGCACAGCTCAGTTCATTTATCCCAGTCTACTCTGAATGTCCCCTGTGTTTTCATCCAGGTGGAATCTGAATCCTTGCTTGGCTGCACTCAATGGGAAGTTTGTCTTCTAGGGGTGGGTTGTTTCTTTTTTATTATTATTGTTTTCTTTTCCTGTTAGCTTGGTAGGTAACTTGTAATGGTTTTAGCAGTGGTTTAGTAGTGGTTCACCTGGCCTCTGGTGTACTTGGTGTTATATATGTTGGCAATACTAACTGGTCAGGGCCAGAGCCAATTGAGCCAAATTAGTTTATTAAAGCAAGCAGCAACAAGCAAAACAGCGCTGGGCGGCCGGGGAGTCTCCTGCTCCACCAGCGGCGCGCACCCAGTTCCCGAGAGTCACTGGTTTTATACCCTTCGTCTTCCGGTATACGTGTCTCCTTTGGCGGTGTACTCTGCGTCTGTGCGGCTCGTTGCTAGGGGGTCATTCGTTGTCGCCTTCAGCCTCCTGGTGGTCGTGGGGATGAAGGCTCCTTGTCTTCCTCAGGTCACGAATTCCTCGCCTCGTACTCCTGTACTCCCTTTTTCCTTGCTTCCTTGACCCCCACACAATGTTATCTTGCTTTACCGCACTTGGTTAGTTGAGCGTTTGCGGTTAATCTTACACAATGTAGCAATATAGTTAGCCTTGCAGTTAGCCTTACATAGTTTATGTGGCAACCTCCTTCTCCATTGGCTTTTAACTGAAATTGATGAACAAACAGTTTACTATCTATCACACTTGGTATGGTCTGATCTGGAAGTCTGAATTCTGGAAAGTTCTATGTTTACCTTCAGTGCAATTTTCCTGACTTACCCAGCTCAGTTGTAACTCAAGAGTTTGCGCAGCAAAGTTCTTCTGGCTAAAGATTTGCGACTCGAAAGTACTTTTTTATATTAAAAATGTTTACAAAAAAGGTTTCTGAAGTAACTTTTTAAAGTGCTTTCGGAACAAGATGAATAAGTTGCTACACTTGGATGTTCCGCCAGGCTCATAGGAGCAAACAAGCCTCCTGTTCCAGTCTTTTCTGTAATAGGATGCAAACACTATCTTAAAAAAACCTAAGATTTTGTACCCGAGAGGGTGTCTGTCTTTACAGAGCTACAGGCCTTATTATTAAAGGGCTTGTGTGCAGCTGCATGACTCACTTTTCATTCTTTTTCCTAGGAATACTCAGTAAGTAGAAATAAACATTGGAATAAAACTCTCCCTGGTGGCTACAAGAACAGTTGTACCAATAAGAAAACATCTAAAATATCAGGACCCATGTTGGTTACATTTAATGTTCCTGGGGCTGTTCAGTTGTTTTCTTGATAATGTAATGCACGGCTAAATTGAGTCCTTAAAAAGTCATTAATGGACTTTTCAGTAAATAAAACAAAACCAATGAGAATTATAATTTATTCTTCATAATCAGTAGCCAGTTTTTATTAGACATTTAACCAATTATTCACTTTTTTTTAAAATAAAAAGAATATGTATTAGACAAGAAAAGTAGTTTCACATGCTGGTAGATGTTGTTTTCTATTTAGAGGAGATCTGATTTGAGAAAAGAAAGAAAAAAGTTGCTTTCCCCATCTTTGCAACATGAGGAAATTCTTGTATTTGGCTAAGGCGCCTTTTTTTTTTTTTTTTTTTTTAAGTAATGGTTATATGAGTTATTAGGTTCCGGAAAATATGTCAAAACCACAAACCATTCTCGTTGTGCAGAGGGAGCTGCTCCCCCAGGGCTGCTTGTCCCACTGCCCAGCTCTGGTCCGAGCCAGGCCCCGTAGCGTTCAGTATGCTTCAGACTAAACCGTCATCTCTTAACTGTTCAGTTATTTGTAGATCTCCAAGTGCTTTTTAATAATCGATATGCAATAGAGCTCTCCCCATTTCTCTTGGTTGAGGCTCTGCCTGTTGACTGTGGTTCCCGTTCCAAATTGAAGTTGATGGAAGTTGATGACGGTCTCCACAGAGACCAGGGATCCTGGTTTTCCCTTGTTTGGTGTTGCAGAAATGTGAAGAACCAGGTGGCTGCCCATTCACTTCCCAGGGAACAATGCCTTTAATTCTGGTATTTAATTCTGGTAGATGTAGCAGTTACAATCCTGCAGGGATTTTTAGCTCCGACATACAGATGCAGAGCAGAGTTGCAGAGCTGGGATGCTGAAAAGAGACTTTTTGGGGACCAGAAATTAACATTCATTTTTAACGTGAAATCTTGATGAGGAGCTTCCTAGAGAAGGATACCATTCAGATATTATATTATTTATGAGGTTAGTTCTTTAACTGGCTGTAATTTACCTACTTGTAGAAGACTTTCTGGAAGTAGCATTGTCAGCTGACTGGCAATACTGCTTCTGGATGGAGCTGTGAAGTTCAGCATCATTCCAATTCTTTTTTTATGTATTTGTTTTTTGGTAAAGAATATTTTTTCTTGGCGGTGGGTGGTGCAAGTCTGATCAGGAAGAGCCGGTTTTGCTGCAAGTGCATTCGAGCATCTGCATCTCCCATGTGCTTTGCCAGCTGGTTGTGGTTGTGATGGATGCGGCCGTGGCTTATTTGGATGCTTTGGGGCTGGGTGCCAGGAAGTTACGGCTAAATGCAATTTCATATACTAACATCAATTTGCTGCGGCTGCCTGAGGAACACCCTCTGAAATTTGTGAGCAAATGAGGTTTCATCTCGCTGCTAACAAGGTGGTGTTGCCAAGCCTGTCACCGGCGGAGCTGACCCCTCTGCTCCGAGAGGGCTGTTATATTGCCTGTTCCAGCTGGTGCTATTGGCTGTTAATCAGAAGTGTTTATACTTTTTCATTCTCACTTGACTTCCACTTTCCCTGCTCGACTTTGTATTCAGAGTTGGTTCATTATGAAGTATATTGTTCCAACCCTGTCTTGACATCTCACTGTCAGCTGGCAGCAATCGGTCAATATTACTGCTGTCACTTCTCACAATGCAGAAAATATGCTATCACACCAATTAGGATGTTTACTCAATCTTTTCCCTGCATTACTCCTTGCTGGCAAACATGGCTCGGGATTTTAAAATGGGAAAAGCATGTTAAAAACCTGACTGGCTGAAGTTTCTGAAATAACTGGTGTGGCTGCAGCGTTACCAGCTTCTGTGGAGTGCGGAGAGGATGGTGATCAAATTCTGTGGGGCTATAATAAATCCTCTGGGTGACATTTTGCACTCGCTTACGCTAAACATTATCCCTTTTTGGGGGTAAGGGTAGATATTTGCCTCGTTGCCTGGAAATTAAAACAAATTACAACTGTGTGACTGGGAATAGAATTTAATTTGTTGACCATAACAAGCGGGAAGCCAGTTCCCTCTCCCCACTTCAATATCTCATACCTTGTTTAATTAAATGTACTGATTTGTAGCAGCAGGGCGGAGGCAGTACAGGCAGTGTGTCCTCATGGCACAGTGCAGGGCGATGGAGATGATGGACCTGAAATAGTTTCTGTGGCATGTCCTGAGGTTCTCAAGCTGTGGATCCCAGAAGCGTGTCTCTGTTTGCGTGTGGTAGTATCGAATCTGGGCCAGCCTTCGTGTTCTTCTGCTTCAGTTGAGGACATGACGAAACCAGTGTATGAATATAGAGCGTGCATGGGTTTTCCTTCCCGCTGCCGGGAAGCAGGGGTGTGGGAGGCAGTGAGAGGTCTGCTGTGAATTGCCAGTGAGCCACTGGTATTGTTATCACATGGATTGATTGCATAGTCCCTGTCCTTCTCCCCGGTAATAGTTGTTGGGTAGAATCCCTGAACTTGAGAACAAGATCGCTTGAGTATTGCGCTATAGATTTTACATATTTGCAGCAAAAGTCCCAAGTAGCATGTTTATGCAAAAGGTGCACTGTGGAGGAGATAGATGGGTGTCATGGCACGAGCTGGGGGAAGCGGGCAAGATCTAACCGACGTATTTTAGAAGCAATGAACACAACTTTTTATTCTTGGAAAACAAGCATAATGCCTCCGACTCAAGATTGCAATTCAGCTTTCGTAGCAAAGCTGAGAACCAAGGGGCTGACCTCTTGCTAGAGCTCACTTCCGTGTCTCCATCTCTGTTCTGAGGGCACCAGTCTTGGTCACCCGGAGTGCGAGTGAATTTTCTTTTTTTCCCCAGCCATTTCTTCTCCTACTGCAGCTCGTGTTGGCTGCTCTGCAAGGCTGCTTGGACAAGGCATGTGATCTTGAGATTGTTTTTATTTGCTCTGCCTGAAATTGTGATGAAATAAAATGGTCTGAATTAAATGTACGTGTAGGTCCTGCGGATAAGAAAACTGTTTTTCATCCATCTTTGAAAGCAAGGTAGAGTGCATACTTAATTGCCTGTTTCAAAAAACTTAGATAAAAAAAATCAACAAAAAACCTGCAAAAGAACAAACCTGAGAAACAAATGAGAGATTGCTTTGAAAAGAAACCCCTTCATCTTGAAATGGAAAAGAAAACGGGCATGAGCAGGTGAATATTGCCCTTGGAAGTGGTAGAATAGATTTCATGCAAAAGAAAGTAGAACTTCCTTCAGAGGGGGTGTGTGAAGCAGCATGATCTCTTATTTGCAGGTTTACCAACCTGGTTGTCTCATTCTTTGTTTACCCACCAGGTTATGAATATCTCTTTAGGAAGGCAAAGCTTGATTTTCTTTCGAGTTTAATTCGCTCCCTATTTGCAACTCAGCGAAACCGAAGCTTAAGCTGTCACTGTTCAAGAGGCAGATAGTGGTGTTTAGGTTTCTCTGTTGGTATGATCATATGTAGCTCGTTAGACTAAGGGATACACCATGCCAGTCAAAATAATGAGTTTGTTTAGTTAAAACCCTGCGTTTTGCAGTGGAAGCTTTGTAGCGCAGTATCTTCAAATTGTCATTGGCAGAGGTTTCTTTAAGTTGTCATTAGATGGTGCAACGTAACTTTCCTCTAATAACACGCGACAGCGTGGAAACGTAGATACTTCTTGACTAGAAAAAAAAACTTGTAACCAGAAGTTGCGGTACGAAAAAGTGAAACTTTTTCACACTTTTAACTAGTGGAGGTATTACTGAGACGGTGAGTCGCTTAGGCCAAGGAAGGTACTAAGGGGGGGTGCAGGTAATCATAAGCTCAACTCGACAGCAAATGGATGAAATGCCATAAAGTGGGTTCAAAGCAGTCCAGAGCCACCAGCCTGAAGTGATGTGTATCGGCATTTCTGTAACACACACTTTACTCCTAGTTCTCCCTACCTTTAACAGACTGCTGCCTGGCTCCGGTCTGCCAGCTCCCACTTTGCTTCCTCGCTGCGCATCTTTCGTTGCCGTCTTTTGACTTGATTTGGGATGTCATACAGTGAATGTTACACGATTAAAGATGTAATTGGTTAGGGATAATGGGAGTAGTTAAATTTGAATGCAGTCCTCCAGCCTGCTGCGGTATCCTTCAGAAACCCAATCGATACAGTTGCTTAGGGCTTCTTGGAGGTAATGATATAGGTTGCCATCTGAGGTCAGGGCTCCTCTCTGCTGGCAATTATAGAAAGGCTGCCTGGGACTCCGGTAGCGGTTGGTCATAGTAATTGTGATGACTGTGTTGTGTACAAACCACACAGATAGGTGTGCATAAGCGTGCCTTATGTGGAAAACCAGAACTGCAATTATTTCTGTATTTTCATTACTGTAATTTCATTAAATACCCTTTACACTGTGTTTCCTATTGATTAGCAGGGGGCTCCGTGCAGTTTTTGTGAGCCCTGTATGGTGCTCCGGCACAGTGTTTAAAACCCCAAGTGGGTTAAATCTACTGAATGTATCTGTATAGCTGCTTGATGATCAGAAATCCAGAACAGAAACGTGTGCCTGAGAGCAGAGGCAGAGAGTTAGTGTCAATAGTTGATTTCTGCTGAAACCTGAATGTATTTTTCTGCTGTCATGCCAGCCATACTTTGCTCGCTCCTTGCTGAAATAATACAGAATATATGACAGTCCCTTGACAGGGTCCTAAGTCAGCTATTGCTGCCTCTCTTTGCTTGTTGTCTCTGCTGGGGAATTTGTCATCTCATTTATTTGTAACTTCAGCGATGCTCAGGTGGTCCTCCATAAGTTCACTTCGCTGCAGCTTTTCCGTAGCTCTTATGTCAAACCTCTGTTATGTATTCTGGAAATGTGTAAGAAGAACACAGTAATTTTGCTTTTAATGTGAGGCTGAAATATTGAATGCACTTCAGAATTGTCTGTAATTGTCTTTCCTAAGTTAGGTCACAGTGGAGGAGATACTGCATGGCAGTCGGTTCTCTGTAGACTAGTTATTGGGGATGGTTACAGTTTACTAAGCACCAACCAGGTGATAGTAACAGGAGATATGTTTGTTGCTAAAGCGAAGCTTTAATCACTTTGCCTGGGGTTCTAATATCATTTATCCCTATTTTAAAGACTAAGAAAGACTCCTGCAGAGATCGAAATGAAATGCTTGTGATCACCTCCCAGTCTAGTACAAGAGACAAAAATAAAGGATGTCTTTGGAGACTGCGAGACATCAGTAGTTGGCATCAATAGCCAGGTTGTTCCTGAGGGCTTGTATGTGGCTGTTACTTCAAACACATAGTAGGCAGATAGTTGAAGGATGCAATCAATGGTGGTGATCCATGAGTACCTGCTTTGCTGTAGGCTAGCTCAGGCTGGGAGGCGCCGGGGGGTCATTTGGTCCATCTTCTGCTTAAAGTTCAGGGATTAACCAGCCGGGCCTTCAAACCCACCAAAGGCGCAGGCTGCCCAGCCCACCTGTGTAACCTCCCCTGCTGCCTGACCGTGACTTCTGTGCGGAATGAAGTGCTGAAATGCTGAGAATTTTTTAATTGTGCTTATGGTGCTGAGGTTTCAGTAGCCTGTGATGAAGTGTTATCATAAGTGCTTACACTGAGTTGCAGTAATAGAGTATGTGCCTGGATGAGATTGTTGCTCAGCATCCATAACTTCCTCTGGGGTTGTCCAGGGCTCTGGGATCTGTCTTGTTTGTATTCCAGGCGTTCCTCATTAACCTCCACTCAGCTGCGAGCTGGTACTGCAAATTACTTTGTAGAGTTTGTCTTGAACAAAGATTAAGTACACAGTCCTCAGAATTGAACTTTTAGGCCATTTTCATAACTGGAGCCAATTTTCTAAATTGACAAAGATCGTCATAACTTATGTGGAGTTCAACTTCTAGTAACAGCATATGAATTATCTGTGTTAAGCAACGTATAGCCGTGAATTTTACTTCATATTTTACTAGTATAGGCAATTACATAAAATACACACAAAGATACCACCTTCTTATTGCTTGAAAGCAACATTACGTGTCAGTTATTAAATGTTGGTGGGCATAAGGGAAATGGGGAATCAACTACTTAATTCCCTGTAGGTGCTAGGAAACAAAAAAATCAAATGGAAAATAGTGTGGCAAAGGTGAGGAAGAAATTCCTCAGAGTATTTTTGAATAATGTTAATTAGAACTCATCAGAAGACATAAAAGATAAAAAAAGAGGGGGGAATTGACTGATAATGCTGAGCTTTCACCTCCTTATCCTTATGGAAAGGTGTGGATTCAGCCTGATTTATTTTGTTATAGCTTCAAGCAGCATCATTCTTTTCCCCTGCAAAGCAAAACAATGTTTGTATATACAGATGGGAAAATATTTTTGCTTTTATTTCTTTATTTGAAGGTAACAAGAGAGCTGTAACTTAAAAATCCAAACATTTCTCCTTTAGTGGAGCTGTAGGTTGGTGAAGTGGCTCTTTCAGGCTCCCCTGAACCCCAGGCAGTTGGGTCGCCTCATCCTGTGCGGTCCTGCCTTGCCTGCACCTGGCGCTGAACAGTCCCTCTGCTGCTGGTTTCATGAAGAGCCGAGGAGGCTGAGTATCTGTCAGGAGTGGCTCAGTATCTTGAAGAATAGTCTGTTAAGAGCTAAATCCTCCTATCCAAACAGCAGGGTGGATCTCAGATAAGCAGCTCAAATGAAGGATTATCTTGGCTGCAATGCAGACGAGTTGATCTGCAGGATGCTGCCACGCTTCAAATAAGGATTAAGGCTGCTGGTGCACCATCTCTGTGGTGGAATTGCTGTGGATTTTCACCTGTTGCATTTATGGGCCAAACTCTGATCAGAGTACACAAGCTGTTTAATTTCACAGGGTTTCTCATAGCCCTGCCTCGGGTGTGAGTTCCTGTCAGGTTTAATGCCATGGAGGTAGAGGTCCGCCAACATATCTGAAGGTCTGATAGGAAAAGGCAGTCTCAAATGCATGGATCAAAATTCAACAAAGAGTGTGTGGAAGTTTCATTAGGTCCTCTTTGGCTTTCGGGGTGGCAGTGGCTGATGGAAGGTGGTGAGGAATGAGGCGTATAAATGGGAGAGCATTAGGAAACAGAAGTGCCCTTGTGGCTGGCTGGTGTCCATCTACTTGCACGCGGTCCTTTGTCTGTGGGCTGCCGTCATACCTCCTACAGGTAACGTATCGGAGGGTGCGAGTTGAGAATGTGTATTCCCTTTTTCCTTAGGGAAGGGTGAGAGTCCTTCAATGGTGTGGGGTCATTTTGCGTGTGGCTTTTCAAAAAGCCAGAAGGACCCCTGGAGGGCAGTCTCCAGCATCCCGAATTACAGCCTGGTGCCTCCCAGCCACAAGGAGCAGGGCTGGGCGGGCAGAGTGAGTCTGGCCGCTCCGACCTTCTGAAGTTGCCGCTTTTTGCAGGACTTTGGCCATAAGTACTAGTGAAGTTCGTTATCAGCTGCCACAGTCACTTCCACCACCTTGATGGCGTGCTAGGAGAGGGGTTTGCTATCATGACTGTGTCTCCGTAGGTGATTGCATGTCTTGGTGTGGCTTTTGAGCCATTTGTCATTGCATGTTAATTTTGAGTGCAGCAGGCTTCCTGCAGCCTGCTAAGGAAGAGGTGTGACGGTGGTCTCTTCATAATCTGTAAATTCTATTTAATGTTTTCCCAGTGCCTGTCGTATTTACCTGCCCAGCCCAGCTGTAGTGACTCAAAGACAAAAATAAATTTATCCAGCAAACAGCAAAGTCTGACTAACTCAAGCTGGTTCACGTTGATGAAAACCAACATATCTACTTCTGTCTTGCTCCTTTACGAATTCGTGGCGCGTACCTAAACTCCTTGTTGCGTAGTTGAGGATAACGCTGCCTCAGAGCTGGTCTGCCAGGCTGCAAGCGTGCGTTGGTGTGACCCAGCGGTAGTGAGGGTGTTCTAGGAGTTGTTTTTATCTAGAGAATAAATTCTGCCCTGGGATATATTCAGCAGTGCAGACCAACCTTGATAAATGAAGAAGCAACTGCTGGGAAACTTCTAGCGGAGTTCTCAGCTGGCCCTGCCCGGTGTGAGCTGCAGTTGATAAGAGGCCACAGACATTCCTGGTTAATTGCTTTTTACGTTCCTCCCAAATACTTAGGCTGAAATAAAAATTAGTTGGAGCAGCTCTGTGGTGATGTATGAAAACTGTATTTTCGCTGGGCTGTAGGGAATATTTACAAATATATTGATTTTAACTTGAGATGGGTGTCAGGAAAAAACAAGTAGCAGGAGAAAAAGCAGCTTAAAATAAACTGTTCTTTGGTAGGCACAGAAATGCAAGTAAATGAGAGTACTGCATCGGTGAGACTTTATGGTTGGTTGGGGGTTTTTTTCCCCTGTTTTTGGTCCTTTTCAGACTCAAAACTGTTTCTGTTGAGAAAGTTGAGTTTGCGCGAGGGTTTAATGCTCATAGGTAGGTGACCAACTCAGGAGATCTCAAAATCACAGGTCTGCTCTGGTTATTTTCATGATATAGTAAGCATTAGGGGAAAACAGAGATGCATAGATTCATGTTTGGCTTCTACTAAACGCTTAATTTTCCTGTTAAGTAATACTTTGCTTGTAATTTTTTTTGAAAGCAGTCGACATTGAGATATAAAGAGGCAAAGATGTATAAATTCATGTGTATTCAAAATTCATGTAAGCAATACAGAATTTCAGAAACGCATGCCAGAACTGTGACAAAATGGAAAGAGGAAAGCAGTTTGCACTAAAATAAAGTGTGACCCTGGAGGTGGCTGGATCACCAGCCCTGGGGTGGTTAAAAACTGCGTAGGTGGAGTGCTCGGGCCACAGGTGGGCAGCTGGACTCGATAATCTGTAAAGGTCTTTTCCACCCTAAACATATTCTGTGATCCTCATACAATTTACTACAGATTCTATGATTCTAATACAATTTACTACTTTTGAAGGTGGTTTGGTGAATGTTTTCTAGGTAAGGTATTTTGTGGGGTTTTTTTTTTTCCTCTTACTCTCTTGATACTTTTATTTCAGTAGGTATAGTCACAGTAGAGTAGAACGCTGTCTAAAGTTTTCAGTTCTCCCTTGTTCCTTTCCTCCTGTGCCCTTGACACCCTTCCCTTTTCCCTTCAGCTTGGGTTACAAAGCTGTATTTGTCCTAGCAGTCAGAAAGGTTACTATAATTTCTATGAAACACTCTTTAGAAGTAGTTTATATACAAAGCCTGAGGAACTGTTTCAAAAACGAAGTTCTCACTTTTTGCAGGAAGAAAAGAAGTGTTTAAAATAAAACTGGTGTGTTGACTGTAAAAGGACAAAAAGACAATGTGTAACTGGATCACAGTAGCTGCTTTGATAAGAACATGTAGATGTAGTAAGAACTCTTAGCAGAGTTGTGCCAGCTTAGGATCAGTGATGGAACACAACAGCCGTGCCAGCATCCATGAGGAGGATGCTACTGACCTATTTTTTCTCAAACGTGGGCTCATATTAAAACAGCTAAATAGAGGGATGAGCTCTGTCTTGTTCGGTAGAAAAATGTGTGTCACTTAAATGTCAGATTTCTACCTGCCTGACAACAGCTTTCATGAAAATCCAATATAACCCAAACACCACTGAAACATTAATTCTCAGCTTAAAAACATCAAGGCTTCAGGAACAGTACATGTGTACTGGTGTGGAAGTTTGGCAGGGAAAGGTGCCTGTCTTCTGGGAAAGTTCATGTCTTTTAAAGTCTGGTCTTCCACTGTAGATGCATGAAAAAAAGTTGAGGTAAATAGGATGGGTTTTCCTAAGCATCTGTTGCTGTTGAAAGCTGTTTTCTCCACATCGGTTATCCTGGATCTGTTCTGTTCTAGGCCATTGCCACGTGATCGATTATTGGATTTTTTTTTTTTTTTAAAGTTTTTGTTTCCTAGCGTGACAGCAGGATGGGGTAGAGTTCTACATGAGAATGCAGTTTATAATCTCATTAAGCTTTAGAGATGTCCTACTAGACCAGGGTTTTTTTAACTGTATTAGAAGACATTCATTTAGGTTTTGGTTGACTTGAGTATTATGCAAGATCTGAGGTTTTGTTTGAGTAGCTTACGAAGTTGTGGAATGGTTTATAAGTTTTCTATGTGTAAGTGGCAAGGCCTTTCTTGTGAAGAGGCCACAGGCTGGAAGGCAAAGTTAGAATAGCTCTGGCCACTGAAGTGTGGAAACCGTGACAGAGTTGTGACCTTCAGGCCTTGAGGTGGTGGTCAGCAGCTGAAGTAAGGGATTTGGAGAGCTTCCTCAGGGCACTAGATCTAGGCTATTGGAAGGCATCTCCGGTGCAAGTAAAGCCCACGCAGGGGCAGCAAACTGTGCTTCTACAAGTTGGTCCAATAACTTGGCACCTAGATCTTGTTGGGTTGACTTTAGTTGACTCTAAGTGAGACTTGGGCAATTGGTCGCACGTAGGTGCCTCAGTTACACCCCAGCTTTGCTTGCCACAGGGAGAAGAATCAAGCTGCTGAAATCTTGGTGGTTCTGCTGATGTTGTGATAAGTGGTTCTTCCTGCTAGTCTGTCTTGTTGATATTTTATCTTATTTTGATGCTGAATTCAAACTTTTCACCTTCACAGTGTGCTTTTGAACACAGTGAGTCGACAATGGAGGACACGATGCGGTAAAGACCTGTAGTGAGAGGCAGAAAAAATGGAATGTCTGCAAGAGTAATAAAATACCATAAATTGCTTTATTTGGAGGGGGGGGGGGAGGTAACTTCTTCAGTTTGATAGTTATTTTTATATATGCTTTTAGCACTTTAAAATGTGTGAGGAGATGAAGGGCGGTGGGCACTGACTGCCTTGGTGGATGGGGAGCTTGATGGAGAGAGATGGGAGATGGACTGCTCACCCCTGGGAGCGGGCTCTGCTGCTGGGCCGAATGCTTTTGGGAGAGACCTATGTGTAATTGTCAGAGGCCAATGTACGGATTGATGTTGATTACAAGTAGGGAAGCAGGGGGCTTGATGCTTGTGGTCTGTTTTGGCGACGTTATCGCCTAGGAAAAGAGAACCCTCCCTCCCCCCTGAAAAATACTCCTTGGTATTCAGCTGGGAATATGGTGCTATTTCAGGGACAAAAATGAAGGGGGTGTGTGTGCGTGCACACTTTTCTGGGAACCACTCTTTGAGATCAGAGGCAATATTCCTTAAGAGCAATTAGCTTCTTCGTGGACCTCTGAGAACCAGCTAACTAGCCAGCCCCACAGAACGACCGTTAAGAAGTAGCGAGGCTGGGAAAGCTATACCAGAACACGCAGAGAAGTGAGGACGCATTTGTATTGCCACACAATCTTCCCACTTAATTGCTCTTGACTTAAAAGTAGAGACCATGGTATTTGTCCTTTCAGGGCTTTTTGTTTTAGATTTCTTTTATAACTGTCAAATTCGGCAAGCTGCAGCCGGGCATGTTTGTTTCTGTGGTTTAATCTCATTACACAGTTCCTCTGCATAAAGCCTGTAAGATAACAGCTTGTAACGGGATTACATACATTGGCTCATTTTATGCAATTTTCTAACAAGGTTATGCAAGGATACTGTATTGCACAGAAACTTTACTCTAGTAAATCTATCGTTTTGCCTTATAGTCAACCTTTCATTTTTCTGTTTTCAAGTTTGTTCTTTCTGTTTCCCCTCACCTTTTTTCTTGTAAAAAAAAAAAAAACAAACAAAAAAAAAACCTGCTGGATTTTGGCAGCACAATGTATCATCTCTTCATTGCAAAACATCTTGAAGGCTTATCATAAATTCGGGGAGGAGACTGGAATTAATCAGTGGTGCAGATGCGTGCATTGGGGTCAAGGTCCCCCTCCCCGCCATCACACATAAAGCCATGGCTGCTCAGGTAACGCTGGCTTTTGTTGTTGCACTTGAATTTGCTGGTTTTGTTCAGAGTGGCAGAAACTGTATTGCGTCTTCCCATGGTCCCCAAACAGAAATTTTATATTGAGGGTAACAATTCAGCTCTGGCATTAGGGGAAGGGAGCACCACCCTGAGAAGCCTAAATCCATGTAGTAAATCATGAATATGAAGTTCTCCCAATAAAGCATTTGTAAGTGCTTCAGTGCACTCTGTTAAATGAGTGCATCCTCATAAATCCCGGCAAGAATTAAATGACTCAGTTGAGACTTGCATCCTGTAATTAAAACTGTGAAGGTTCCTCTAGACCTAAATATAAATTGACACTTCTATTTCCTTTTTTTATGTGCCCATATTTTCGGAGGTGAAAGATGCCTTTGTGTATGGGCGTGGGGTAGAAGGAAATGCCTCTCTCCACTACCAAGCATTTCTCAAAACTGTGCCAAAAGGTCCTTACTGCAATCCCAATAGCAATGGCTTGAGGTACAAAAATATTTTTGTAACGAGGGAAGTGTGAAAGCAAAAACCTCTAAGGATAGTGGAGCCTCAGGTCTTTAAAAGAAATGAGAAATACGATGCTAGCATGGCACTGTTTGAAAGCCTGGGGATATGAGTGGTCTTTAAACTGGGATCTTAAAGGAATATGGCTTGCTGCGGAGGGCTTGGAGGGCAGAAATTGCTTTTTGTGCTCCTGGATAAGCAGCCCTTGAAGACGCTGGAGCATTCTTTGTTCCAAAGCTCCAGAAATGCCGTTGGTGTGTAACAAACTTGACCCCTTCGTTTTGTGACTGGATTAATAACCATGGAGATTTGAAGTCATCTCTTCTCTTATCAGCCATTCGCATGCTGGCGGGCTAATGATGGGTTTCATTCCTGACCCAGATGCTGCGTGCAGGGTCAGAGGATATCTCGGTTGCCGCGTCCTCGGCGTCCTTCACTGCTCTTCCCAAGGCAAGAGAGACTCTTTCTGCTGGGGGTTTTTAATGTTGGCAGTTGACTTCGGCAGCGGCTCCTCTCTGCCGTTTGCGGCAGGGATGGATGAGCTGGGCTGCTGTTGCTTCCTAATTCGCCTTTTTCTCTTCAAAATGCTTCCAACTTTCAGTCTTTTGCCTTGACAGTAGATCTGTCAGAAGTCTAATTACAGCTGGGGCCACCCCCTGCTTCCATTTGCAGAAGCTTAAATTTGTTATTTTACCAGAAATCAACATTTACCCCTATAAGCTGCCCTGATAACTCTGGTTTAGTGGCTGATTAAAACTCCGTCAGGCGTTTCTGAAACGCAGTCTCCTTCCCTGGAGAGCAGCGCATCTTGTTTTCTGCTCAGGCTTCTGAACAACCAGAGGAAATTTAAGGTGCCATCCAGACTTTTTCAACTGTAACTAAATCTTCTGGAAAAATACTTTTCAACCTTATTTATTTTCCTAAACTCCCCTTAAAATAGGTTTGCTGCTTTTGGGGAGACCGTGCACAAGTCTTTGTTTCCCCATGTAATGGTGGAAACAATGAACTGTGTGAACTCTTCAAAACTTTGTCCTTGCACCTTCCTGAAGGCTGTGAAGATCTTGAAGAATTAAAAATGGCCAAGTTATTCTGGAGGTTCATTTAGAGAAAGTGAATTGGACCACAGTAATTATGTCACGTCATTATTTGGCTTTTATTTGGCTCCAGTTCATCTGCTGTGATAGATGGTATTAAGTAGTTTTATAGACAGTTATCTTGAAACACATTAAAAATCTGTTCAGTTTAGTGTTTTGTATTTAACATGTATGTTTTTTCCCAGACATAATCCCTGATTATGATTATTTATTAATGAGTTTCATTAAATAATGTGTTCTGAATTATAATGAAAATAACACTAAACTGAAATGTTTTACCCATTATAGTTATCTATGTCTGTAAATTCATGACCTCCGTACGCTTCTGGCTCTATGAAGAAACGGAAGAAATATATTGGGAATATGTCCTGTATGGTTTTGTTTCTTGTCAAAGAGCTCTAGAAGGTGTCTCAGCTTAATAATATCAATTTTGTTACATTCATGGAGCTCCAGAAATTTATTTTGAGAGAATTGGCACCTAAACCCTGTACTTCTATGTCTGAAGGACTCTACCGAAATAAATCAGAGAAAAATCCTGCTGAAACCATAGTATTCTACAACGCTTTGGGTTCAATTTTCAATTTTTCTAAGTATTTTTAGAAAATCTTTGCTACTTATTCTTTGGAGTGTGATCTCTAATGTTGATAGATACCTTTCAGCATTGTAAAATAACTCTTAATAGCTTTAATTTCCTTATGGCAATGCTTTTACACTAAAGGAACGGCTCCCAAAAATGGAAAGTATGGAAGTTCCTCCTTCTATCTTGAAATACTTTTTTTGTGTGTGTGTTCTCTTCTGTCGCTAAAGCGTATGTATTTTTGGCTTATTCATATCGGATTATGGTAAAATTTCTCATTCAGTGATTTGGGCACACTAGTAAATTTCTCACACATCAGTACTATTTTTTTTCTTCCTATCATACTTGTGTTCTCCAGGAGGCTCCATCTGTAATTGCGATAAGGATGATACAAAATACAAAAAAAAGCAAAGTGACCAAGTCAATTAAGCTGATAATTAAACACGTGTTGCAAAACCAACTGTGTTTTCCTATTTGGTTTTCATCAGGCTTTTCTGTTACTGGTAGTGGAGTGATTGGCAGCCGTTTTTCCCGAGTGAGGGCAGCTGTTTTCTCCAGACAGCTTCGAAGTCGTCAAAAAATATGAGCTAAAGGACTGTTGAATGTTGTGGTAACTTCTGAGTGTACCCTCCTAAGTTTTCCTAACTCCCCAAAATGGGCACTTTGTGCATGTGAGCCCATCTAGGGAAATAAATGCCTGGAGATGGTGACTCTGCATTCAGCATTTCTTTGTTCTGCTAAAGATCTTTAAAACACAGTTTGTCTTATTCCGTAGATCCTCAGTACGCTTTGCAAAAGTTGTTTGCGTCTTCTGTAAAGCTTTATGATTGATTATGCTAATCTCTACATCCCTGCTTAACCATGCTGGTTCTTGTTGCCCTTTTCATCTCCTCAACGTAACTACAATGAATTTCAATTGAACTCATGCCAAATATCAGCTTAAGTACGGAATTTTCCATCCTCTCCATCTTCCTCCCCCCCCATTAATTCAGTGAGACACAATGTGTGAAGTTGTGGGTGTGGAGCCTGATCTCAGGCTTAGCAAGCTCCTTAGGCAAACCTTATTTGACCTTTATCTGTGGGGCAGCTCCGGATTGCCATGGAAATGTTTTGGAAGAGAATTGAAGAGGGTCTGGAACCAGCCTGGGAGCACTTAGCACTGATGAGGTGCTAAAAGCGCCATGGTGGCTCTATGCTGTAGGTCAGCCTATACCAAAAGCTGTTTTCTTTGGAGCACCTATGTGGTTTGCAAAGATTTAGTTCTGTTGTGCCAGTGATGCTCCTGCATACTTTTTCCCGCCCCCCCCCCCCCCCCCCCCCCCCCCCGGTATAATGAATATATCTTGCATAAAATGCTGATTCTCTTGATAGTGAATGTTGAACATGGTTTATTGTAATGCTTTTCTTCAAGTGTTCCTCCTCTCTGGTTTGGGAAGGAAGGGTTCTTGGAATAAATAAGGAATTAAATGTTTAACTTTAAAATTAAATAAACATCAGGTTATTTCAGTTTGACAGATTATTTTAGCAAGTTGTCTGCCTTTAAAATAAATTAGGACTGTTTTATTTCTGTGTTGTTGTTTCCAGACTGAGTTCTAGGGAAGGCAGATACTTTTTTTTTTTTTTTTTTTTAGTTACAGGTGCATCCAGTGCCCAGCATAACTGGAATAGAATGTCCAAACAGGCAAATAAAATAAATACTGCTTGTTGCACATGGATTTGTTGCTTTAGGCTGCTCTACTATTTTACTTAATCCATGGTTTATTTTCCCTATTGAAATGTCCAACATTGGCAGATGCTTATTGCTAAGGGAGGCAAAAAACCCCTTTCCTTTTGGGTTCTGTTTGGATGACTACCTTTTCCCATGAAATCATTGGAAGCCCAAGAAACTTCTAAATGTCTTCGTTCCTTTTCAGACCCTTCAAAAGCATCTGAATGATCCAGTAGTGGTTTGAGTGCCGATGCGTGAACAGTCTGGGTTGTGCAGTGTTTGCAGGGAGCACTATTACCGGCTATAAATTTAATTTGATGGCTACTTTTGAAATTATTACTGTTTGTAAGTTGCTCCTTTTGGCAGGATGCTGTCACAAGCCTCGTGACGTAGATGTATATGTGCAGCTATAATGTATATCGCTTCTGCTGGGTTTCTGGTATTGGCCCATGACATAGCTGTCTGGAATTTTGCAAGTACATTGTCAAATGTATTAATAAATCTAGTAAGAAAGTGATTGTTGTATATATGGGGAGGGGAAAATGAATGTTAATGTCTTTCATAATAAAAAGTGCAAGAGTTTAAATGTCAAAGGTTTATTGGGAGGTATATTAAAAAACCTATTTATGAGCAAGTATATTAAAAATCCAGATCGGTGCCTGAGCTCAGAACCTGATGACAGCTCCTGCCTTCTGTAAATGCTTTTCAGTGTTCAATCCCAATTTAATGTCTAGATAGGTGCTAACATTCCTCTTCCAGTAACACCACTGTCATTTTACATAGCTTAGGTGCAACACAGCTGTGTACTCAAGAGCTGGTGATGCGAGTCCCTTCCCCCTGTGAAAGGGTATTTCTCAATCAACCTCAGTCATCACTCCTCATGTAGCTTATGTGGCCCTAACCCATAATTTACATGTAAAAGGACAAGTGACTGGAAGCAATGTGGGAGAGCATGGTGTTTCAGAGCTCTGCGTGTGTTTTTTAACTAAGAGCTCCTTCACAAGCACTTCCTAGCCTTGTGCTGGGGCTGCTGGTCCGTGCTATTGAACCTCAGTTTGTTGAACACAAATGGCTTTGTTTGATTCTCATGGACATTAATGAAACATGCGTAAGCTGTTGGAAGGTGTGGGTTTGTAAGTCCTCCTGTCTGACCCCAAAGGACACCCACCCAGTAAAGCCCCAGCCAGAGAGCGAGTCACGGCGTTTTAGCTTGGGCTGCAGCAGGCTTACAGCCCTCGTGGGCTGGATCCAAGGGGAGGAGGAGAACACACACGTACATGCGTGTACTCACACTTGCTTGTATGCGCAGCTGCCCAGGTGGGGGCTGGCATCAGCTCCTGCCCGGTTACAGGGCGCTGAACCTTTGTGCCTGGTTCCACAAGGGCAAATTCTAAAAATACCTCCAAGGTGGTAACCTGCTCCTTGAAGTCGATTTCCCGCCCCCCCCCCCCCCCCCCCCCCCCCCAAGGAAATCTGTGTGGTGCTAAGACTATAGAATTGTTGTCTTGTTTGAGTGAAGCAGGACGGACACAGTGGAGTGTCCTGCAATGTCTGAGCAGCATCACCCTCACCTGTCTGCTCTCCAGTGTCTGGGAAGGCTTGAAGGTGCCGGCTGCTCCGGAGCTGGAGGAACACTTGGTAGTTCTCCCTTGGCAGGCACGGGTGGAGGTTGGGGGGCCTGTCGAGCTCTTCCCCATTCCGTGGGGCTGGAATATCGGTGAGAGGAAACACTTGCAGTGCTTGAGAGAGGTGGCTGTGAGCAGCCCCCCATCAGCGGGACAGGGATGTGAACATGCACCTTCTGGAAGGGGGAAGACGGGACACTGAAGGGTTAAATGACCCCATGCAGTGAATTTGAGATGCATGAATTCATCACGGTTTAATGGCATGCTGTTGAATCGAGTGGAGGATGGTGCTTGGAGTAAAAAAAAAACCCACCTTATTACAGTATTGATTTATTGTGTGATTATTTTTTTTATTTATTTGAATTTCCTAGTTTATTTTTGAAGGTGAGGCATTTCTCTAAGCTGGAATTTCCCCATTCCTCTCCCCATGGCCAGTAATATTTCCCTGCTTCATGGAGGTGTTGCAAGGCTTACCTAAATAATGTTGGTCAACTGGCGTGTATGTGCGGAAAGTTAAGGTCGGTGGGTGGCGAAGGTGTGAGGTTATGGCAGCCCAGTGATCAATCTGCATCGCACAGAATCACGGGGCGCTCTCCATCTCTCCTTGTTTCAGTCCTGACACTTCAGTGTTTTTCAGCTTACCGTATTTTCCATCTTCCGTAGAAGAACTTGGATAAATGCAGCATTGTGTCGAGCTCGAGTATTAGAATTTGCATGTACGACTTAATTCTTTTGCTTACAAGTTTTACTAAACTGAGCTGTGATTGCAATTGTGAATTGGAACTTGATCTCCAGAACTGAAATTATTTTTTTGCTGCCTGACCAGCAATTTAAATTTGTGGCTGTTGTTTGCCTTCCCTTCCAACACTGATCAGTTTATTGCTGTATGCAACGTGGCCTGATGGCTTGTTTGGGCAATGTAAATTCTATGGGCTGTATTAAACCCAGCTGATAGTGTTTAGTTGGTCCCGGTTCATCCTTTTCTGGTTCGAAAGTCTGGATGTATTTTAAGACTGCATGTCAAGTACAGTTTGTTTGGTTTGTTTTTTTTTTAATAACATTGAGTTACAACAAGGTATTTCCCACGGATAACTGGCATTATTCAGGGTCTAAATCCCTGGGAAGAAAAGTCACATCTTAAGATTTGCATGGTATGTAGGTTTTCCTGCATGGGTAAGCTATACCTTAAGGAAATAAATGCTTGCAAAATTTACTAGGGCCTTGCTGTAGGTTAGATTTTCTAGCAAGATTGGTTTCTGCGGTTGTTTATAACAGTTTACCAGAAAACGTACTGTATAAAAAAGTTCACTATGTTTTTGCTAATCATCCACTTGTGTAATTGTGTAGTATGTGCATGGATGTTTTCTCTCGAGATCCTTTACAAAGCATTTGAATTGTCTCAAAAATCCTGTTCCTTTGACGTTTAAAGCATTATAAAACAGTAACGGAACTCCGCTTGCAGCCCATGCTCATAGGTTTGTCTAGAGCTCTTCAAAGAGGAGGAAAAAAGTGTCCTTTAGGCACGTACAGTTGAGAGCAATAGCCACTGGATCCCTACCGGCCTCTCCAATCGGTGTTTTCTGCTAGTCTAGAAACATGCATATAGAAATCTGCCAGCCCCTGAGCAGTAAGGGATTTTTATATTTTCTTTTGGTCAAAGCAGTGGGAAAAAAAATATATATAAAAATCGCTCAAACAAGGAGACAAATCAATGAAATCCAGTCAATATTGGTGTCTTGACGAATTTAGAGTGCTTTGGTCTTAATCTGTGGGGTGAAGCTGGAGCTTGTTAGGGTCATGCCTATGGAATACTACTCTGCTTTTGTAGTATTACTACTAATACTTTTTGTTTTGTTTCGGCACAGCCTACACGCTTCACGCGGTGCTGCCTGGGGCTCCGGGAGGGTTAGCAATCTCTTATATTTTGACACAGAAACTAGAGTGCACGTGGTATTATGCAAATTGCTGGGCAAATAAATTGTCTCTCTAAACGCCAAATCCTTCGCTAAGTACAGTTTGGCAAACGCACGTGGCAACCTGCTTCCAAGGGATCCCCTCTGTGATCTCTGAAGCGGTGAGAGTGGAAATATCCAAATTGTGTATTCTTAGGCTAAATAAATGTATAACAGAAACCCTGGGAATTGACACCCAAAGGCACTCAAGTGGTTAAATGACCACGGCTATTGATAACCATGGAATTTTAATATTAGCAGAGGGAGATATTTTTAAACCCCTTCTGGGATACGGAGCAGGGGGTTTAAAATACATTTACCTTTGTACTTAAATCATGCTGGATAAAGGTTTTCTTTTCAGAGATTGTTAGGCAAGCTTTTTGAACATTACCTCTGAATGTGGTCTCGGTCTTTGAGGACTTGGGGGAAACATGAAATGTGCCTCATATTAAAGGAAACTAAACAAAACCAAAAAACTCAAAGCATCGCCACCCCCCACAAACCCCAGACAAAACCAGAAAGCAAAACCACCAAGGATCTCATTGAAATTTTACAAACAGGAGCTACCCAGAGTTAATATAGCTTGAAACACTTTAGTTTTCCTTAATCCTGTAAATCAATACATTAGCTTAAAGTGAAAATTTGCAATGTAAATATTACGATGCTTTGTATTCTGCTTTTTACTATTTGCTATTAACTTTTCACAAAAACTGTGCACCCCGCTACCCTTGGGTTAGTGTTTTAGTTAATTCTTCCTTAGGGTATGTTGGAAAGAATCCCTTATGTGTTATCTTTATTGATGTAACTATGAATAAAATCACATTGTTGCAACTTTGGGGCTATATGTCATTAAACTTTTATTAGTTGATTATTGCTGACTAGAGCTTGATAAAATACTGAACTAATCAGGTCCATTTAATATCAAAATATAATTCTGTGCCTAAGGTTTTCTGGAACATCACACAACATAAATTATGTATAGAGTTCTATCCCAGTGATTTTTCAGAGATGGCACCATCTTGTTTCCTTCTGTGTTTTGGGACAATTGCTACAGAATGAAAGAAAATGAGGATGTGAGGGAAGGAGCAGGGAAGAAATTAAAAGCAGAGCAGTAAAGCAAACCCCCCGTATGGTTTGAGACACATTTGTTGAGCACGCTCTTCAGCCTATATGTCAAGCAATTCCCATGTGACCTGCCCTGAAACCAATTGAGCTGTGATGTATAGTTATACGTATGCAATTTCGGGTATTTCATCCTGTATCTGTAACTGACAAATCTTTCACTGAAAAAAAAACCCAAAAAACCAACAAAAAACAAACCAAAAAAACCCCAACTTGTTTCCATGCTGCGCTGAGATAATGGACATGTACGGGGGGATGTGTTAAACGCTCTCCTCCCCTGTAATTGAGGGGAAAAATTATGGTCGGGGTTTTTACTAAAGGTAGTGGCTAAAATGTTGCTGTTCCAAGGAGCTGGACTGAGTTTGTCATGGACAAAAGAAAAACCTGGGGAGGCAGTGTCCCCACCCCCAGCTTTATAATATTAAGGCAGACCAGAGGCTTAATGGGATTTTTCAGTCCTTGTTCTGTGTGCAGTCGTGCTCCTGGCTGTTAAATCTTGATGGAAGGTAAGATTTGTCACAGATGCTCAAAGAATTGTTCCATCTAGGGCAAGCACTTGAAAGTAATCCACAGCATCTGTATCCTGGTTTGGTGCAAAATAGGAAGACGGGAGCACCAGAGAAAATAGTGTTGGAGTGCTCCCATCTGGACGCTGGCTTGGTTTGGAGGCTGTTGAGAAGAGGTGTCTCACGAGTGTTCTTAGTTTTAATTATTTGAGCATTATTTATTCTGTGGTGCTTATTGGAAGGTACCGGTTCTGGAGGAAAACCATCCCTTTTCCCTCTGGCAACTTTGAGGGAAGAGATGTACGTACCTCTCTGAGCAGAACGGGGTCTAATTTCTGAGTCTCGGAGACCAGTAATGTTCTGATAACTGATCAAACCTGGCCTTATGCTGCGGGTGATGTAGTTCTGGGTCTGCTGAGATTCACCCATTCAGCATCACTGTGCTGGTGGTGTTTCCAAGCCGCAGACAAGGCGAGACGGCTGCTAGCAATGTGGAGGGAGCCAACAGTGGGAGAAGTGTTTTGGGAGATGCTCAAGCCTGTCACCAAACCTGCCTGAGTGCAGCTTGTGGGCAAAGGAGGTTGGGTCCAGCTGGGGAGCCTTTTCAAAATGCCTGGCTCAAGCGTATGGAGATTTAGCATCCTTTTTTTGTTTGTTTTTTTTTTTTAAAAAAAGTCATCCTTCATTATGGACAATGATGTCTTTATTGGTATCGCATACTTAATGCTGGGTTATCATTATTTCTATGATAAGTCAGGCTTGAAGGTGGGCAAAAAGGTCCGCAATGGACTCTTTTCAGCTCTCGGTGACTTGAAAGGCAAAAAGATGCCAAGAAGGGAGAAGGTGCCAGAAACTATTGAGTTGGTAGACCTAACGCTGATGAGAAAGTCGTGGACCAACAGCTGGGAGCTAAAATGCGAGTGTCCATCATGCTGGTTGTTGGAACTGAAGTGAGGTTGGTTTATGTGGTGCACTTATTTCAAAGGCAAGTTCTTGGCATTAATAAATTGCTAATTGAATGACCTTTGTTAGCTGGACAGATGAGGAGATGAAGCTGTCTTATTCAGCCTTAGGATCTGAGTGGTATCAGTTCTTAAATGCCCTTTTTAATGGAAGAGAGCGTATACCCATTATAGAGCTGTGGGGTTTTCCTTGAGATTTATAGATGCACTAGGAATGCATGCAAGTTAAAAAAAAAAAAAGAAAAAAAAAAGAGGGGAAGATGATAACACGCAAGAGTGAAACAATTTATAGGTTTCAATGGCAAAAAATCTCATTGTAAACTTGGATTTGAATTTCACGCAATTTCTCCAACTGAGCAACTGTTTTGTATTCCTCCTTCAACGTGCAAGTGGCTGTAACATCACACATAGTTGTTCTCAGCTCGTTGTCCTTAGCTGGATTTTCAATTTTCATCTCCGGTGTACCTGCTTGTATGTTATTCCACAGAACTGGTTCTTCAGGGTACAAAGGCAATCTCATCTCAAAGAAATCCGTAAATTTCAAACCCAAAAAATCTCCAGAGGGTGAAACTTTGAATCTAAAACTAGCGTGCTAAATTTGAGTCACTTTACATTTAGTGTGAAATCCTTGAATCATAAATGGGTATCTGACATTACTATTTGTAGAAGATTGAACTTGAAATGCTTTAGTGACCATATTTAAAATTTTCAGATGTCTCATTTCATATTAAGTTTCAACTCTTACTTTCCTCATTAAAAAAAAAAAAAAAAAATCACTCGAGATTTCACTGTTTGAAGTATTTTCTCAAGCAAAGGACCCTTCCCACCTGTGCAATGAAACTGCTTATGTTCTTTATTTTGCAACATGCCATCAATACAAATCTGCCAGCCTTAAATCCTCCATGCATGACTGCAGGAATAAATTTTCTGTGTTGTGTAGTGGAATTGAAGCACTCATAAAGGGTGAATGCACCGTGCTGAGCAGTTGAACCCGTGCCTTTTTCCATTAACCCGTGTACCTCCTTTCCCTTTCAAACAATTACCTTGAGTTTTTAAAGGCTGATGTATTCAGCGCTATAAATTAAAGCTCCTTCTGTGGAGTTGTAGGTGATGAAGCAATAAGACCCCTTATTTTTCTTCTGTAAACCAGAAGGGTTTACACTCCAGGTGATACAACACAGGAGCAACTTACTCAGAATTGTTAAGGTTCGCAGCAGAAAAAGCATAGCTCTGGTCTACCCCCCAGCCCCCCTCTCTCATTTAAATAGTTTACGCGAGTATTCAGTGAAAAAGTGTCTCTGTTATGAGTCAGGTAGTTCTAAAAGCAATAAAGGCCAAGTATCACAATTGGAAAAGCTGCTGTTATTGTAGAGGGAGGCCAGAGCTGAGGTACTTGCTGGAGTGGGTGTTGCAGCTGGTTGAACCTGGGACCTCTGGGACTGAAGAACTGAGCATCAGCTGATGGAATGCAAGGATGAGACCCCTCATGTGGCTGTTGTTGTTTACCTGTATTTTGTTGACTGGATGTGGGAGAAAGATGCTTAGGACATAATTATCTAGTTGCTGATTATTATAGCTCTAGATTTCTACCTCTGCCACAGGTTTAAACCTGGTATGGTGCCGGTAACTTCAGTCCTTGTTAGAGAGGGATGCTCCTTGTTCTTAGTTTCTGAAATTTTTTAAAGTGAAAATAAACAACAGCCTTTATGTTCGTTCTTTATCATTATGGTCTCCTGGCAACAGAGCTTCTTCTTAACTGACCCTTGCCATTTTGGAAGGTTTGTATCCAAGATGCTTGAAATAACTTTAATTCTTCCTGTGGTTTCTGAAACTTGTACAGAGAAAGGTTTGATTTATATTTGATTTCCCAGGAAAGGATGTGTTATTGGCTCAGACTCTTGTCGGAATAACCCCATCTTATTAAGCCATTAGTTTTGTGTAAGGCAGTTCCCACAGAAAGTTGCTCACTTTATAAATATTTCGGGTATTTGGAGGTGGAATTTCTGCCTAACTAAAGCTCATTATCTGTTGATCATAGAAACAAATTCTGCTGGCAGCAGCTGGGGCTCTCTGTTACTGGTGTAGGTGTGCTGCCTGTAATTAAGGTTATTCAAAGCTTGCCATTATGGGATACAGGGGTTTGTATTGGTCTGTTAAACTCTTCACTGTGTGACTTGCGCATGCTTCTCTGTTTTGTTCTGGTTTGGGTTTTTACCTTTGGCTGGTTGAAGTTTTGGTTTTATGTGGTCTCTGGAATCAATGGGTGGATGCAGGTAGTACAAGGTCTGGTGCAGGGCATCTTCTGGTTGGGGCCTGACTCAGTGGTGTAAAACCAAGAGTAATTCTCTGAAACAGTTTGTTTTGGAGGGTTAGTAATCTTGCTGAGCTGAGAAATGTGGTAGTTTGGTTACCTTTAAGTAAGGCAGTATAGGTGCAAACCATAAACTTAAATCTGGAATAAATCTATTGGACTTACCGGTGTAGGTGGGATCAGACTCCTGGCTCTCATGTCTGTTACACAAATTAACTGTAACTCTCAAATAAGGAAGGTCACTTTTTTTTGTGATTGAGGAAACCTTTAATATTTTATTTGCTCCCACTGCTGGTTTTGGGTTGTCTTTGTTATGAAATTAAGTTAGTAATGCTAACTCTGTGTAGCTGAGAGGTGTGTTAATCAAGGTGATGTTGGATGGACTGCAAAACTACTTGATCTCTAAGAGGATTGACCAGTTCCCTTGTTGCAGTTTTATGCTGCAGTTTCACCACTGAAACCAGAGTAATTTCATGGGCTTAGAACTCCAATTCAGTGAGATACTGCATTCATACGCTGAGACGTAGTGCACTGCCGTGCAACCATACCATCTTAGTCGTAACTCACCGCTATGCGATCCCCCAACAGAGTAAGGAATACAGAAAGAGTTGGTTTTGCAGGGAGCACTTAAAACCCCCATAATAGTTCTTGCTGGAACTGTGGAACTGGTAAGCCTGTTTATAGAAGCCTCCAGCAGTGTTATCCTCCCAGCTCAGGGACATACCTCTGGCCACTTGCTAGTGATGCTCCCGAGCCGCGTGCATCTGCGTGGCGGTCACACGTTGGGCAGGTCAGCGGCATCTCACTGGTGGCACTGGCAGGGAGGATGTGGCTCTGCTACACGCCTCTGGGATGCAGCCTCAGTGGGTTGATGACATAAAGGAGACATTAAAGGAGTGTCTTAACAAGAATGGTTTTGGTAATTCTTAGAGGATACTGAAATACCAGCTCGTGAACTAGTGCAGAATATATAGGGGTGTAGAATACCATGCCTATTTAAAAGCAAATCAATTGGATAAATATTTTTGTTATAGTGTTTTTCTTTTTTTTTTCTCCCTAACTATAACTAGATTAACTTTTTTTTCTAGATGTGCTTTAACGCTACAATCATTCCTGTAAAGAATGAAGCAGGATCTTCAGCCTCCCGTGACAGTGAGACATGTGTGACTCTGGACTGTGCCAAAATCCCTGGGGGTCCGGAGGGAAGCAGAGACAAGGGGGGTGGTAGTGAAATAACCAGGTGCCTGGTGTAAGTGCCAGGCTCGTTGTGAAATGGCTTCAAGAGGTCCCTGCCGGAGTCTGCTCGGGAAGGGTTTGGTTGGGATTGCCTAAGTAGAGTAAGAGGAGATGAGCCCTGTGGTTAGCGAGCAGTAAAACTTACAGCGTAAACCCGTGGCAAAATGCAAGGACAAACAACGTAGTTGAGCCTGAAATGAAATGGGCTTCAGGCCATTTACACAGTGCTGTGTTTGCTAGAAAGCAGGACGTACACAGTCAGCTTACCCTACGTCTGCTGGTCTATAGGAACGTGTTTGACTCTTGATCAAGTTACCCTAACTAGAACAAAACGTAAACCTGAAATATTGGAAGGTGTTTGCAAAATGAAAACTACCTGTTCTACAACTCTGTAGATCAGGAAACGTTGGAGTATGTTAACGGTGCAGGAGATTCGGTCGTGGTAAGGAATTGAAAGCTACTGGATCCAAGTTATCCATTAAAGAAAAGAGGTCGGGTCATAATATACAACACTTCTCTAGTCATGCGAAAGCTGGTAAGAGCTTTTTATTAGATAACTACCTCGTAAATCAGTCCAATAGAAGAAGGGCCTCAAAGCTGAAATCTTCCTGACACCTCTTCATTGCTATTCTCAGTGATATATGACATGGGCCATTAGTTTAAGTGCAGAAAGTCTTCTGAGATGGTGCAGGTGGAGTTGCACTGCATGCATCTTCATCATGCAAATCTGGGTGGTTCGTTTTTGTTTTTTTTTTTTTATAAAAAAAGAAGCAGACCCCCACAACCCCCACTCGGGATGCAGAGGTGCAGCTATAAATAAACAAGGCGAGAGCCACCAAGCAGCTGCTCGCTCAGCACTGCAGGCTAATTAAATTCCTGACCCGGGGAGGCTGGCAGCTTGGCAGGTCCGCAGCCGTGACTCTGGCTGTGCTGAGTGATGGCGTTACCTGGGAGCCATGCCCGCCTCCTGGCACGCGGGGAGAGCGGAGGTGGCAATGCGCTCGCTCGCGAGTGCTGAGCAGCCTGCGCAGAAGGCCATTAATATTTGTAGTGACGCGCTTGTTGGCGAGGGAAGAGCATATGTAGAGAGAAGCTGATGAATCGCAATGTTTCTTTGCTGCTCTGTGGTAGGGTTGTTTTTTTAACAAATACTCTTAAGTATGTGTGGGGATATCATTCACCAAGCTGGTTTTTGATCGGGGGGGGTGGGATAGTTTGTTGACATTACATCAATTATAAAATACTTGCCTTTGAGAGCACAAATGTAATGATAAGTTTAATTACGTAGAATTAATTCTACAAAATATTTAAATTGTTGTGTTGAATTGTGCAGCGCTGGTCGCTGTGCGTTTTGTTAATGTGTGAAGCAGATGTGCATGAAAGAGTCTGGAAGTCATCCAGAAGTTGGCAGTTATTAACTGGGTAATCTGATATTGATTTACTCTAACACCGGTTAACATACCTACGTAAATGTCAATATATGCATGGAGAGGGGATAGATGTAGACTGTACAGGTAGAGAGGATAGAATTCCATGTAATGACTTAAATTCTTAGATCATAATTAGCATCAGTGCGAGTCCAAGTTCCCAAGAGCTGATCCCCCTGTTTGCCAACACTTGGCATTGTTGGTTTGGGATCCTTGTCTAATGAGATATTTCATATTACAGGATTATATGACTGTATCTGCAAAATAATACCCAGTGATCAAGTATTAATCCTATTTGAAGGTGCTGAGAATTTAGGTGACCTCTGTGTTGTTGAACTGGACCCTTCTATTGGATCGGAGGAACTGGAACCTTATCTCCTGTGAACTTCACTGAAGGTCCCTGTAAAAAAAAAAAAAAAGCGGTCATTTAAATACCCAATGAATTTGGGTTGTCAGGTGCAGCCATATGGCAACATACCTGTAATGACTGCTGCAGGCGGCACGGGGGAGGGGGAGGAGTGGAGAAGAGAGTGCTCCTGGTTTTCGTGCCGGGTTGCATGGTCTCTCGTTGAGCACGGGTTGTGTAACGGAGGGGTGGGTTTGGCTGCACCCTGTTACTCGGGTTCTGCTGCAGTTCAGTTACTACTCCTGCATCTCTCCACCTGAGAAAGGAGTGGGGCCAGCTGAGACTGACAGCCTTTTGTCCCCACACAGTCCAAGCAGCAGCTGCTCTTCTTCCTTCTGCTCTTGCTCCCTTGCAGCTGGTTGCTGCAAAACTCTGAGCTGCCTGGAAACCAGCCATGCCTGGCCACAACATTCATTGTCCTCTCTTCTTCTCCTTAGTATTTAATGTACTCTTCCTGTCATCCTGCTTCCCGCTCCCCCCCCCTCCCCCCAAGCCTCCAGGATGCTGTGAGGAGCATGAAAAAATAGCTTTGTTCTTCCTTTGAAACAGGGGTGGGGTGGGAAAGCCTGCTGAGTGTTGGTCTCCTCATCTAGTATTGACCCTTGGGATGGATGGGCAGGGTGGTGGCTGGGTGCCTGGGAAAGCTGCTGGCCCCCTGACTTGGGCAATGAGAGGTGTTATCCTCTTTTGCTTTTCCAGCAGCATGGATCTGCGTCCCTGCAGCACCGAAGGCTGGGCGTGAGGGGGTGGAGGTCGTGCCCTTGCTGCACTGTGGGTCCAGAGCAGTGATGTGCAGCCATACATCCCTCTATCAGGTGCAAGCAGAAGAGGCATCTGCCAAGGGCTCCGTCCTTGCCTAGCGAAAGAGCAGTTGCCATGACCTTTTTTCTGCCCTGCAGACCTTTACGCTACCATGGACCCATATTCCCTCTACTGACCTCCCTTGCGGCGTGGCATGCCAGAGAGGTTCTGGTTAACGCCTTACCAGTAAGGATGCTGCTATCCCCAACCACTGTGCTGGTTCGTCTTCCGCAGTGGCCCTTGAAACAATGATGTCCCCAAGAAAGTCTTCATTCTTACCATGTCCCCCAAGCCTGCTCTTGGTGTGGTGGTAGGACCCTGCTGCACAGCTCCTGGGCATTGCCTGGCTGGGGTTTCACCAGCCTCTTGGAAAGCACTTTTGAGGCTGTGCCAGTTTCAAGCCGTTCGCTTTGTTCCGTTGGGTTGCGAAGCTCAGGGAGTTGGGTGATGTGTTTGAAGGTGGATATGGAGAAACGAAACTAGAACATCCCTTCCACTGTATGTCATCTGGCTTTGGCACCAAGGTGATTTCAGTGTTCCCTGCTGATAGGAGGCTCTCCTGTCAAGGTGGCTTGCAGGGCAACTCAAGCAGGTCCATCAGGCTGTGTCTTAGTCCTCGAGACTGCTTTATCGTTAGCCTTTGCCCCTCCCGAGCAAGATCTCATTGGGGGTGAACTCTCCCCTTAGGAACCCTGCTGCGAAAGGGTGTTACCTGAGAGCAAAATACCTTTGCACTTCACTCCTGCAGACCACACGGGAGCACTGCTGTGGCATTGGATGCACCCCAAGGACCTCTGGCTGTTCCCCGTGCTGGGGTGAGCAAGGCCAGGTCGGCAGCTGAGCTGCCCGTGGCACACGTGTGCTGGCAGTTAAGCAAGGGGTAGCTCTCTCCCTTGAATGTGCAGGAGGGTCAGGCCCCATTTCAGAAATACGCGGTCTGGAAACGTAGAAATGCGAGCTGAGCAGCTCGCTGTGGTAGGTTGGAGTAAATGGGGCGAGCAAATGGGCAACGGTAGTGGCCAAGTGACTTCTTTATGAGGTGGGACTAATGAAGGCTCACTGGTGTCAAGGCCATGCTGGAAAATGAAGTTGATGGGTTATATGACATGGACGTATGCATTAATGATTCATTTGACCAAGAAAATCTGTAATGAAACTATAATTAGTGGAAATAGTATAGGATTAGTTCAAAGTAAAAAAAATTGCATCTTTGTAATCCGTCCTTTGGAGGAGGTGGGTTCAAGTACTTAATTGATGTTGGTGTTTTTTTCTGGCAATACACAGTGAATGTGAGTCATAATTAATGTTCTCACCAAGTCTGAGACCAAGATTAGTAAAGTCTTCATCACACATCTTGAACAATTTCACTGAGATCAAAGCTTTATCTTCTGTTTAACAAGACAAATTAATTTCCTGAAGAATTTGTCAAACTCCCTGATAGCATTTAGATTTGTAGGCCTTATAGCAATATTAAATAATTAATTAGTCAACAATGTATTATCACTAGGGCAATGTATTTTTGGATGTACGTTATTACTGTAAAGAAAATAGATGTTTGGGGACAATGCTCCCTAATGCCCGTAAGTGGATGTTCTGCGCTCGGATCTTCAGGTACAGAATCAGTCATTCCAATCAAACAAAAGAGGGGGAAATCGGTGACTAAGCCTGGCTTTGGGGTGGTGGTGGGGACTACCTCAAAACCAGGCAAAAAATCCCAGACACAGTTAGTACAAGGCGTTTAGCCTGGAGATTCCAGTTTCTGCCTATACAGGAGCAGATTGCATCAACTATATAGGCGGAGAGTCCAGTATCAGACTTTCTTCCCCTCCAGGTTGTGTTGGAGGACACTGTTTTTAAATCAACTTTTTTCAGACGTATTTTTTGCAGTTACCCCACTGCAACGAATGAATTTGATTCTTGTTTCAGAAAGGGCAGACTTAGGTTAATTTGTGATACTGTTTTTTTGAGATGTTTGTGTGTGTGTGTTTGTTTTCCTGTTGGTGAAAGAGAATTTGGCGTAGGTTCTTTGGAATAAGATGTGATGTTCCTGTTAATATAGTGGGGATGTTGCCAGGCTGCTGTTCAAAGGTGTGCAGCATGTGGATTTTTTTTATTTTTTTCATGAAGGGCTTGATTCCAAAATCTAGCTCAACTTTAAAATATTAAGAAGCTAACTTATCAAAATTCCCCATTTACAAAAATGTTCACATCTTTTGGGATTATTTTTTAAATAATTGAAATATCTTGTATAAAACTGCTGTGTCTTGACTGACTTTTTGCTTGCTTCCTGTGGCACAAAACTAATTTTGCTTTTCTTCCATGCAAGTCCTCCTCCCTACTGATAACTTCTCAACACATTGTCCAATTTCAGCTGAACTTGACAGTCGACCAGGTGTTTAAGAAATATTAAGTTCCTACAGAATTAATGAAGCTCAGTAGCTGAGGAAAGGAGAACCTGAATCATTTAGGTTGCGAAAGACCTTGAAGATTGAGTCCAACCCAGCACTGCCAAGGCCACCACTAAACAGTGTCCCTGAGCATCACATCTACACATCTTTAAATCCCTCCCTGGGCAGCCTGTGCTGGGGCTTGGTCACCCTTTCAAAAGAATCACCAAATGGTCCAGGTTGGAAGAAAAAGGCAGGACCAAGTGTGTCAGTGGTGCTGGGGAACAGTAGGCAAATGTCCCCTGGGTGAGGGGTTGGCCAGAGACCATGGTTGGTATCCTGAGCAAAAGGTGCTGAGGCTTTGGGAGGCAGCTGTGGTTCTGGCTGGAGGGAGAGAGCTGGAATATTGGAGGTGACTCAGTGGGGAGAGGAGGAATTAATGAGGTGGCAGGGTAAGAAAATGGGATGTAATTTATCAGGAAATTAAGTTTCTAGAGTTCTGGTATGTGCAAAGCAATGTGTTTGTATTGTAGTTCTGTACAGCTTAACTCTTCCATGATGTGAAAAAGGGAAAAAAAAAAAACCCAAACCTTGAAAATGAAAAATGAATGTATTTCATCTTAAAATGTCAGGACATCTTTTGATACTGGCAGTCTTTCGTGGTGTTTTTTTTATTTGCTTCTGAAATCACATGAAGTTCGCAAGACGTTCTGGGCTCGATGGGATTAGAATACCTATCTAATACATAAAATTAAAAACAAAACAAAACAAAAACACACCAACAAACTTTTCATTGGTGTTGTTGACCATACTGTTTGCATGGGTGGTGGGTGCTGTACCTGCATGGTGTCCCGTGGACGGAGGCAGAGGAACAGGTTAACCTGCGCCGTTCATTGCAGTTATTCCTTAATGTCTAATAAAGTTAATGAATAACTAATCAATATTCTTTCATGTTCCTTCAAAAAGTATTGTTGTCTTTTCAGCATTAAAAAGGTCATAAAGATTTAGGGCATGAAATTACGTGTGGAAATTACTGTGTAGGAACTGGCAATCAGGTGTGAACGCTGAAGACTCTGAGTGGGGTCCTCAGGGCCGAGGAGATGCAGTGTAGTTAACCCGCTCCCCTCAGAGGAGTAATGTCCTGGTGGGCTGTGGGCAGCTAGTAGAGCGAGGGGTAAACTGATCATGGTCTTTGTGTTCGTGTCTAAGTAAGCAAATTATGGGGGTGTTAGTTTTTTAGTGGGTTTCTGGGTGTTTCCCCCTGTACGATATATTCTGCGATGTTTGGGAAATTCGCGGGATGCACAGTGAGTTGGAAGCTGATAAGTAATCTCAGGATATTATTTTTCTAATCACATTGAATTCACATTTTTGTGAGTCACTTGACATTTCCATTTGGAAAGACTTCTGGATCTATCTTTAACTTTTTCTTTGGTATTTTAGTGGGAAGGGAAACTGAAACTGGGGGGTTAGGGCATGATCTATTTTAGGCAAATGGAAAAGCTTTTTATTTCTAAATTAGAAAAGTTTTTCAAGGACACCATTATGCTTTGGCCCCACATTTCTTGGAAGAATCAAACTGCTTTTCTGTCTTTAACCTCTTTGTTTCTGTTTTTTCTGCATACTAATGTCTGTGGCTGGAGACTGCTGGTAATTTTCTCCTCTTTTTAGCCAGGCCATCTATTTGTTAAGTGGTAGCAAGATGCGATGCTCTTGGGTCAGACTTGCTTTCTGTATACACGCATGAATCAGAAATGACCATATTGACTAATGGGGAGCGCAATGTTTTTATGGTTTGAAAGCTTTCTTTAGTTTATAGCATAAAGCAGATGACCTTCTCCCCCCCCCCCCCCCCTTCCATTCTTATATCTAATAGTTTTGGTTAAGCAGAATTCTATTCGGGTTGACACAAGAAGCGGAGCAGATGGGTTGAAAGGTGCTCATCCGAGCTATGAATGCACCCAGTCATGGTCTGAATTCTTTCCTGTTCCCTTGAAAGTTGCCTCACATAAGACAGAGGGATGGATTTTGGCTGCCCTTTTTGCATCTGCTTGCACCTACTTTGGCTGGGGCTCCTGGTGTCAGCCTAGCAAATGGAGTACCAAATATTCAAGTAAATGCGTTAGCTGGGTTTTTGTTTCATTTTTTTTTTTCTTTTTCCTAGTTTCTCCTTTTTTAAAAAAGGACTAAACCCTGCACTCGCCCATGGAAACCGCAAACCTGCATTCAAAGCCATGGGCGTATGGCTCAAAACTCTGCTTACACGTGCGAGTCTTGAGCCTAGAAGTGGTTATTTACAGCTCTGTCCTAATGCTGGGGTTTTTTTATTTTACTTTTTTTTTTAAATTTCCTACTCCAGAGGATGCTTCTGCTAGATCTCAGCAGTCTCGCAGGCAGCTGTGGGTACGTGTGTTTTATCATTATCTCCTGAGCATGGGTAGGAGCCGTCAGGACAACACCCTGGCAGGAGGTAGCATTTGCATCTCTGCCTTTGAGCAGCACTGGCATGTCAAGGCTCATCTTGGAGCCCCCTCCCTCCGTTTGACAGTTGTGGCAAATAAGAACAATTTATTGCTGACAGCTTTAGTAACAATATCAACTAATTTATGCAGAACTTCTCCTGGGATAATTAGGACGCGGACATGCTCAGCATAAAAGCCAAGGGGGATGAGGAGACCCCTGGCTCACCAACTGCTGCTCCCGGGAAGAGGCTGGAGGCCAAGCAGATTGCCCCTTTTCAGTAGAAATTAAGGGTGATAAGGAGGTTGGGAGACAAAGAAGGGAGCCCTGCCTGGATCATCTGTCAGGAGCCCTCCTAGAGCTGGGGGGGAAACAATGGGCACCACTTCAACTCCAACAATACGCCTCGGAGGAATGGGCGGCTTCATTAGAAAAGGGCACAGAAATGTTGGCTCTCGAGCGCTTTCGTGGAGAAACACCTTATGTCCTCCTCTTTAATTTAAAGCTCAAATAAAATTGACTGAGCAGAAACCTTTCAATGTAGATTTTCAACTTAATTTTATTTTTTTGGTCTTGCTTTGGAAAGAAAGATCAGCAAATAAATTACTCTGATTCTGGCTGACAGTGGGGTTTGTAGAAGGAGGTCACGCTGCGTAGACAGAAAAAGTGGCAAATATGACGATGCTGGTTTAAGAGATGATACTAAAAGTTAAAGGATCTTTTTAAAGCACGCTAATTTGTGGTAAATTCTCTCTGATCTTTGGAAACACAAAGCTTTATATTTAGATATCGGACATGATGAGACAATTTTGCCTTTATGTTTTCTGAGAGATCGGGTCCAGATCCACAGATGGTAAATATTTGCATAATTCTGAAGTCTTAAGTATAAGTCTTCAACTATGCTAATTTACACCAGCTGAGACTCTTCTGCTTTTTGTGATCCTGGAAAAAAAGGAAACCCAAATGAAAAAAACTAGATAAAAAGAAATGGGGACAAGAAGAGGCAAGGTTAAATTGAACTTCATCTGCTGTATTTGATGGGCACCTGCTGATTTGGAATTTGTAGTTGTTGTTTTGTGTTAATGATGTGTTTATTACTTTGCTCATAAAGCTGATTCAGTCGGGTTTGACTTGGAATTTACTTAATGACTTTTGCACAAAGAATTTTACGTTTTAAAGGGCATCTATGCAAACCATAGCCTTTAAAAGGCAGCAAGAAGTTTTTGGAAAAAACTATCTACTTCTCAGCTTCATTTTATATTTCTTGTGAATCCAAGTGATCCAGAGTCAGATATTGCTGTTTCTTTTTATGAAAAATAGAAAAAAAAATCGAGCTCTTTGAGTTTTAGTAAAACAAGATTACTTTCACTGTGTCTTTCTGATCATAGACCCTTGAACAGTAATCCTTGGGGAAATGGCTGTCGTACCGGTCACCCGAACGGAGTGACTGTGTCTGTGACCAATTCCAATAGGATGTATATGGGAAAATATCGTATCTCTGGTTCCTCTTGATTCCTTCTGATGAGCTGATTGTCTTTGTTCTGTGGAATATGCTAAGGATGGTTTCTGAGCTTCTCTTCTATTGTTTCTTCTTAAAAAAAAATAAATTAAAAAATTAAAAGGTTTATAAGTTGGCATTTCTTCTCCTGAAAGGTCCTTGTCATTACAGTGGCATTATTTAGGGATATGTCCCAGCATTTATTTCTTTAATTGGGGTATTTAAAGAGGAAAAAAAAAGAGAGAAAGGGAGGAAGGACTGGAAACATGAAGTTTTATATTGTTACCCTACAAATAATATTACCTATAGCAATAGTTAGATTACTCTAAGTGGTTTGCTTAGGGAAAAACCTCAGATTTCCCTCCGCCGCTGCACAGCCTTATCCAAAGAAACATATGCAAAAAAAAAAAAAAAATATTTTGAAGACTGAGCTGTTGTCTCATGCTGGTTCTACAACAATTCGTTGTGCGAGCATCAGTATGAGCAGAAGGCATGATCAAATGGAAGTCGTGCCTGATAATCCACGTGTGGGCTGCCCCGTCACCTGGGTCCGTGCCTGCCCCGTGGCTGCATGCGGAGAAGATTTGGGCAGCGCTTGGGCATTTCTCTTGCCTCTGCGTGCAGGTAGTAATTATCAATCACCAGTGTGAGTAACATCCACATTTTTGAGTGCCTTTCAGAACCCACGGTCAGAAAGGGTTACGTTGGTATCTGTAGACTTATATTCTGCTTCAAAGCTTACCTGAAATACTGTTTCTTCTTCACTTTACTCCAAGTTGTAGGTCTTTCCACCCTGGCGATCTGCGTAGTGTATATGAAGAAGAGACAGGCCAGCTATGTAATGCAGCATTTTTGTTTGTTAAAACAGTATTTTTGTATCTGGAGCCCTTTGGGAAGCTTTTTCTCCTTCTTTAGCCCATGTGGGGAGAGAAATGATGTGAAGGCAACAGATGGTGGACACTGATATTGTGTAACCATGTATTTCATGGCTGTCCCTGCGGGAACCACACATTGCACATTGGTGCATGCCCAACAGGTGAGATGGAGGGGTTACTTGGGGGTGGGGTGGGGGGGGGGAACTGGTGTCACTGGGGCTTGTGGCATCTGAGGTATATTTAGGGTTTTTTTTCTTCCCTGACACTTCATCCTCCTTGGACCGTATTGTGGAGATGACTTTCCTTGGCCCCTTTTTACAGTGGTGCTAGGGCTTAAGTATACGATGGAGACATGGAGCTGATCAGCAAGGTGGGATCATGGTACTTGCTTCCTCTCCACGCTTCCAGGAGAAGCATCAGCGGGAGGGAGTGGTGAGCTCAGCTCAGCTGTTTCTTTACTGCTGACACTGTGGTTTTCCAGTAAATGATTAAATACCTTCTCTGTAGCTGGAAGGGTGTGATGGCTGCCTGTTTGGAAGATGAAGCTATTATGATCCGTTCTGAGGCTGAGCAAAGTAGCTCGTGATACCGTGTTTGGAGAGCCGTGTGTGTTTGCATGTGGCTGGCAAGAGGAGAAGGGAAGATCAGCCCTGCAAAGAAACTGCATCCCTCAGTTTTGATTTTACACATGAGAGGTTCCTATTCAAGCATGTGAGAATCTATGAATGTTGGCATGTTGTTTAGGGGAAAAAAGTACCGTAATTTTCCCCTTCTTCTTTCCCTCCTCCTGCCCTGCACCTCATCCAGCTCCATCATGCACAATTATTTTAGTAGCAGGCAGACTCTGTAATTTTGAAAATACATAAATCAAGGATAGCGTGAAGAATTGATCTGTTACTGAAGATACAGTGAAAACAAGGCAGAGGCTGGGCTCAGGGTGGTGGGTGTTTTTTGTTCTGAGTATTCGGATTTCACGGAAATGGGATGACCCATTTCTGTGCATCGTGGGCTTCTGTGGGTTTTAAGATTGTTTGTCTGGATTTCCATCCCATGGTTGCTCTGCTGTGGTGTTTTCCATGAATGCTGTTCTGGGGCAACTTGAATCTTTGGTTTTCCATCACTTATAGGTGCAGTAAGGGTGGTGAGGCTTGGCTGGAAGGGGGGCAAGGGAAAATACTGCTCCTGTCAAGTCGCTTTTGACCTTTGGAGATAACACTGTGCAAGTTCACCATTTCTTCAGTTTATGAAACTGTTCTTTAAGCTTTGGAGAAGTAACTTGGCGGCTCTGTCTGAAGGGATTTATGCATGCAGGTCGGCACAGATCCTTTCTGATAGCCATAATCCTACGTTACAAGATTTCTGTTGCTGTTTAAAGGAAGGAAATGCCTCCAGTAGTTACAGTGCCAGACAGAAAGGGACATGTCTGTGTAGTAAGATTTATTTGCAGGTCAACTGCTATACAGTTGTACCACTTTACCTTTCAGAAAGTGAAGCGGTGATTTATTGTGGGGTGTTTTTGTATGCACTGAGTATTTTTGAGAGTTGAGCCTCGGAGAAGGGCACTTTATAAATTTACGTTAGAAAAAGTGACTTCCAAAGTAAAAGTCAGCAAAAGATTTAATTAACCTTTTCACTATAAATCTAACTCCATTGATTGTGTTTTGCTTCCTCGTCCTTTTCCTTTCTTTCTTGTTGTCTTTGTGGTAGACCAGTTTTGTTGCCAGTATTTAGACTTTGCATGCATCAATTGCTTTTGCGAGCTCGTCTCTGTCTCTGAAACAACCTTGGGTTTTTTTTCATCTCTTGGTCTCCCATAGTGATTTGGGCTGCTTTATTACTTTTGCTAGTCCTGATAAATTTTTAATTGAAAAATCAATATAAACCTAAGAATATAGGGTCAGTGGAGAAGTTTTGTAACCTATCAGGGATAAAACTTTAAAAATATTAGTTTTACCTCAGCACTGCACAATTTCCCTTGAAAGAATATTAGGGGAGTGAAGGAAGAGAAGGAGGTATGTTCTAGCAATTGAAGTCCTGCTTTTGGAGGGTTATCAGAATTATTTAATAACATTTTGATTTGTTCCTCCATTTACAAATGTTTGAGATTCAGAGGGAATGAATGTGTTGAGTCTACCTCTGCGGTTTTCTCCGTACCCATTTATGATGAGCTGTGCCAGCAGTGTTCAGCCAACTACTTCTCCAGAAATCAAGTTGGATCCCACTCAGGGACTTGCTGAGCTCCAAGCAATATTTTGATTGTTTTCTGCATTAACTCTGCTGTCCTCCTAGTTGATGCTGGAAAACAGATGCTTGGAAAACTGGGTGGTAATGGAAGAGCATGGCAATACCTGGTTTGAGGGAGCAGGTTGAACAGCACCAAAGCAAGACAGCTGGCAGAGATGCTCTGGTGTCCGCACTACCTGCATTTGGGAGGTTTCCCATCAAGTCGCTCTGGTCTGATCCCAGGGCCCCTGTGCCTGTGGGATACTTGCAGCAGATCTTCAGGTTTAGCTTCAGCTGGAAGGGATCCAGTTTAAGTGCTTGAAGACTGCTCCACCATGTGGATTGAGTACAATAGGTCTGGGATGCAAGGAGCTCTGGAAAGTGCGGTGGAGCACCTGCTGAAATGGTAATGGGGGTGTACTCCATCTGTCCCCAGAGTACCAGAATTCTCAGAGAAGCCCCAGCGCTCTGCGAACTGACTTCTGCATCTCCTAACTTCCGCACCAGATGAATGCTGTTTTGGTACAAACCCATGTATGTTAGGGTTTCAGCTGTTAAAACTGGTTTTTTTTCAAATGGTTACTAACCCATGAAAACCAATGTTTTCAAGCTAGCTACATCTCGCTTCAGTGCAACTTTTAGAAGTGCTGTCTACAATAAAGAGCTGATCTTTTTAATTTTTTTGTAACTGTAGAGGTTCAAAAGGGTATGAGTATGCACATATTTGCACTAATATTAAGTAGAAGAATTGACCTAGTTTGGTGACCAGGCGTATAACACTCAATTATGTTGTAAACTCTGGTTCCTATGTCTGATTCTTCTTCAGGCTCAGGAAAAGCTTCAGACAGGAGCTAACGTCCGAATTCGTATCAAAATCAGGTGACAGACCTGTTGGGATTTTATTGCGATCAAAAACTGCAGAGTATGATGATTCAGGTGAAAGGAAAGTCGTGTCAGAAAGACGCAGAAAGATTAGCAAGTGCTTCTGAAGGTTTGCATCAAAACTGGGGAAGATTTTTTTTTTTTTTTTTTTTTTTGCCATTTGTCATAGCAGGTTTGAGTTGTGTTGGTGGTGTCCAAGATGCTTAAACCTTACTGCCCATCTAGGAGGCTGCCCTTGGATAAAGCAGCAGTGTTTCTAGCTTGCTCTGTTGTTTCCAGAAATCAGGCAGGCATGTGTTGAAGTCTGTGCACAGCTCTTGGGGCAAGCTCCAGCTGGCTCAGCGTGGAGCGCCTTGGAAGGCCTTCGGATGAGTTCCTGTTGTTTCGTTGCATTTCCAAGCCAAAGACGGGAGTTCTGGTGGTACGTACGGTACTGCTGATCCAGCTTCACCGCGGTGGGGTGGCCAAAGGTGACCTGCCCTGCTTGGCTGAGCTGGAGGAGGGTCAGAGCCCTCCATGCCAGCTTGTTCTGTAAGGTGATGAACTACCCCGCAGAGCTGATGGTCTTTTTCACAAAACCCACAAAAATGACAATAAGTTAAACCGTACATAGTCCATTTTTGTAAATTTTATTTTTTCCCCTCTACTGAGGCTGGAGTTTACTACCTGTGCTTTCAACTAATTTTGCTTTGAGGGTCTTGAAAGTTGTAACTGGCTTTCAGATGGATACTTTCAGCTTTGTAAATACTGCTAATTAGTAACTACTACATTAGAGCTGTTCGTATTCACACAGGTTTTTGAATGGGAATATCTGGAGGCTCAGCTTATCTAGCACAAATAGTGCAAAAGTACAAATTTAGTTGTAATGAAATTGTTTGTTGTGACTTGTTCAAACATATTTCAAAGAGCCATAAATAAGTCTCATCATTCCAGCAAGGAAGCTGGGACTGGCTCTGTGATAATGATGTCAAGTTGTAAATCTTATTTCCTTAACAGTAACGTTTTTTTCTTTTAATAAGCATGGCAAACAACTGTTGACCAATTACTGAGTGGCTTTGATCTGTGAAAGACAGCTTCAGTTCTGTACTCAGTGATGCAATTCCCTTTGCTATGTGATGCTTGACTAGAATTTGAATAGAGTTTCTCCTGTAAAAGATCCTCTAAATGCTGTCTTTTCTCCTGGTTCTAACAATAGTTTTTCATTCACCTGCAAATTCATTTGTGCCTGCCTATATATTTGAGAATCAGGGTAAAGACAGTTATTCATGCTCGACTTGTAGAATAACACAGTGGTTTGAAGGAGAGAAAAAGTCTTCATGTTGAAGTGACAAACAGGATTTGGGTGGTGTATGTTTGGTGGCACTATAACCAGTAATTTAAAAAATGTGACGGATTTCTTCCTTAACTTAAATCTTTCATTATACTACTTCAAAGCTAATTTCTTTCTTACTTTCCTGAATAGTAACTTCCATTAATTTCACTCTAGGTAATAATGATACAATTATATGTAATCATTGACACAATTCAATAGGCAATACATCAGTTCCTTTGTGCAGCCTTTTCAGCTGCTTGGATTTGGACTGGTTCCATCTTGTGCGATGCCAAGAGCAGTCCTGGAGTCTCTGACATTTTGTCTGACATTAGTCAAGACTAGTAAAGCAAGGTTCCTTGGCAACTGGTTATGCAAAGTTGACCGGTTTTTAGGTGTCGATTTTGATGCTCAGGAGAAAGGGATGAACTGGCTGAAAGAATTATTTCCTATGTAAAGTAATGGCTGAAGCGTTCAAGAGAGATAAGTAAGGATTCATCCAGAAAGAAATCTGGAGATGCAGGCAGTGTATCTGTTTCAAGTGCTAATGACAAAAAATTTCATATTCATTCCCTTGAGCTATGATTTTGAAAATAGAAAGCGAATATTGATTAGGTAAATCAAAACCTTTTTGGGTATTTTTTGAATGCAGCCCATGTCTGGCTGGCCTTGCTGCATGAATGAGGGCTGCAAGACTAGTTGCTCATTTTGTTCATCAGAACCAGATTTTGCCTGTGTTACTCAAAATGAGTAAATCATTGAATGGTTTGGGTTGGAAGGGACCTCAAAGCGCCCCGCGGCCACCCCCTGCCCCGGGCAGGGCCACCTCCCCCCAGCCCAGGTGGGTCCCAGCCCCAGCCTGGCCGTGGGCACTGCCGGGGACGGGGCACCCACAGCTGCCCCGGGCAGCCGGTGCCAGTGTGTCATCACCCTCACAGGGAACAATTTCTTCCTAAGATCCAATCTATATCTCTCCTCTTTCAGGGAGTGGGTTTAGATTAGATATCGCTTATGTGCTAAAATCACTTATGTTTTATTTGATCCGGATCTGTAGTAATGTTACTGGTGTGCTGCTGAGCCCCGGAATCTCAACCTTTCTCCCCATGAGCAGCACTGGAGCTCATTGCAGGTGCGGGGGGGTGTAAGTGGGATCAAATCCAGACGGAATCTTGGTCTCACAGATTCCAGTCGTGCACAGGGGATGCTGGGGTACTAGTGATGAGATCAAGGTGTTGCTAAATGAGAATCAATAAATACAGGACTGTCTTGAGCTCCTTAAGGAATGCAAGTCAGGAATCTGGTGGCATTTGAAGAAGTGTCTGAAGTGGCAGCATTAGTGGCACATTAGCCCTGGGAGCACTGGGGAGTCTCAGGCACTGGCTGGCAGATAAGGCGATAATGATCCCCTGCACTACGGGAAGGATGAGAAAACGGTAAAATTCATCTCCTTTTCTTTTCGTGTGTTGTCTGATGTCTTTGATCATTCGATTTCAGCGTGTTCCTCTATAAGGTTTGCCCCTTTTAAAGCTACATTTGATGCAGTGCTGTTACATACTTCAGTGGGGGCCCTTGTACGCTGCAGATGCACTGAGTGGTCTGCCACCCACCTCAGCCACAGGCTGGATGGCACTGGCTTCCACCCCTTCAGAGGTGGCTAGGCCTCTGGTTTTGAAAGAACTGACTTGAAAATATTTTGCTATAGTTTTTGTTTTCCTTGTAGGTGGCTGTTCAGTGCTGTTCTGGCCTGCCAGGCTGTTGGGGCAGCCAAGCCCAGAGGACGGGGGGGGGTGGGGGGGGTGGGGGGGGTGGGGGGGTGGGGGGGGTGGGGGGGGTGGGGGGGGTGGGGGGGCGGGGAATGGGGTCACATCCTGCTGGTGCTGGGCACATGGGGTGTCCCCAGGGCTCCGCGCTGGGGCAGCTTCACATCAGTGATCGAGTGCCCCCTCAGTCAGCTGGCAGGGGACACCGAGCTGGGGGGAGCGTTGAGCTGCTGGGGGGCAGGAGGGCTCTGCAGGGGGGTCTGAGGGGGGAAGGAGGATCTGGGGGGGGCAGGGGGCTCTGCAGGGTCGTCGGGGGGGGGCAGGGCCAAGGGGCCGATTGTGTGAGGGTCACCAAGGCCCAGTGCCGGGTCCTGCCCGTGGGTCAGGCCAGCGGGAGCAGGGCAGTGCCCGTCCCCCTGCCCTCGGCACTGGGGAGGCCGCCCCTGGAATGGCGCGGTGGGCTCTGGGCCCCTCGCTCCCAGACAGAGCCTGAGGGGCTGGAGCGTGTCCAGAGCCGGGCAGGGGGCTGGGGAAGGGGCTGGGGCACAAGTGCTGTGGGGAGCGGCTGGGGGAGCTGGGGGGTCAGCCTGGAGAGGGGGGGGCTGAGGGGAGACCTTCTGGCTCCCTGCAACCCCCTGAGAGGGGCTGGAGCCAGGGGGGTCGGGCTCTTCTCCCAGGGAACAGGCGACAGGACGAGAGGGAACGGCCTCACCTTGTGCCGGGGGAGGGTTGGGCTGGGAATGAGGGAAAATCCCCTCACGGAAAGGGTGGCCGAGGCTGGCACAGGCTGCCCGGGGGGCTGGCGGCACCCGCCCGGGGGGGATTTATAACACCTGTAGATGTGGCGCTGGGGGCCATGGTTAGCGGTGGCCTTGGCAGTGCGGGTTAGCGGTTGGACTTGGTGATCTCAAAGGTCTTTCCCAGCCTAAATGATTCTGAGATAGCTCAGTGGGGATGCGTGTGGGTGCTGTGGGGGGGTGGTGGTGCAGGGAAGGAGCAGGCTGGGCTTTGTAACCCCAAATCTGCCATCCAGGGAGCAGCTGAGGTAGGCTGAGAGAATTAGCTCTTAGGAAGAGGTTTGCTTCTCTGATAATGTGCTGATAGTTGAGACTTGCTCTTTTATTGCTCTTTTTCCTGATGGTAAAACCTCTCTCTGCAGTGGTTTCCTGGGAGTAAGAAGAGCGTTTCTAGAGATACACAGGACCATTTTACAAAATTTAAAAGCTGCTTCCAAAATAAGTAACGGTAGCCTCCCCCAGCCTATGGAAAGGTGCTCGATTTCTATGAAAAACTTTTTTTTTTTAATAACTTAAATGCAATCCTGTTAGTTTAGCTCCTGTGAAATTCTGTAGGTCAGTCCCACTTGGGCATGATGAACAATACTGTGTTTATTTCTGGGAAACTCGCAGAATGAGCCAATTTGGTCCTTCAAGGATGGAACAACTCGTCTGTAAGGAGTTGTTGTGGCTTGTGCATTTCAGGGAAACGTTGTCTTGGGGACTGGTTCCAGCTTTTAGACTTCTGCCAAACTGCTCTCACAACCCTCCCTCTGTATGATGTGATGAACACCCAGATTTGAGGTGTTGAGTACCTTTCAACTGTGTTAATCAGCTGCTAATTGAGGTAAAATCCACCCTTGTTCTGTGCTGCCTCTTCAATGGAGAGTTGAGTGGGCTTTGCCTTGCTCTTGGTGGTGACTGGTTCCTGAATGAGAGTGGTAATCACAGCATGGTTTGGGTTGGGTGGGACCTAAAAGCCCACCCAGTTCGACCCCCTGCCCTGGGCACCTCCCCCCAGCCCAGGTGGGTCCCAGCCCCAGCCTGGCCCTGGGCACTGCTGGGGACCGGGCACCCACAGCTGCCCCGGGCAGCCTGTACCATTACCCCACCACCCTCAGGGTAAAGAATTTCTCCTAATATCTCATCTAAATATTTTCTTTTTCTTAAAAGGGAAGAAACTGGCTCCTTCCAATAGGTTTTTGGCAAGTATTGTGGATTCTGCCTGCCCGAGGCAATGCTGCATCCCCTGCTGGGCAGAGGTGGGACCTCGTGGGCATCGGTGAGAAGCTGCAGGCTGTAGGGCTAATTCAAGGGGGATGATAGCTTTGTCTCCCTTTGTAATTAGCGGCCAAACAATGGGAAGCTAACTTGTGATCAGCTTTTGAAAGCTTCTGCTTTGGAGTGTTTATCATGGATATCTGGCTCAGATGGGGTGGTCCTGGAAGTGTATTTACCTTCTACCAGCTGATAAAGGTTTAGAGAACTTGAAACAAAAGAGTTTTACGTTAAAAAATATGAGATTCCATATAAATAGCTTTAAGCATTGAAGAGAAAATATTAACCTCAGTAGGACCAGTTTTGCGGCTATCTCTTTGTTTTTAAAGATCAGAATGGCTGTTGGTCTTAAGGGCTAGGTGCATCTGACTCCATTTAATGACAAAACAAAAAGGAAAGGGATCCATGTAAACAACATGGATTTTCATAGCTCTTCTCATGTCCAGTACCATGCTGTTACACATCTGCTTGTGTGATGTCTTTTTCTGATGTGTTTGTACTGTGCTTTTTTTAGGGCCCTTTGGTTTTCAGGTGTGGGGGTTTTTTCTCCCTTTTTAGGGATGCTCCTGCATCCTTCTCCCCTCTTCCTCCTGAAGAGCTAGGTTGGTGGTATGGGGCTGCAGTCCTACTACCTTCTAGTTATTTATTTCCTAGAGCTTTATCTTTTCCATGCATTTTTCAGTAGTTTTGCCATTGACATTCATGTGAGGAAGGATGGCTCCTCTCCCTGAGGCTATGGAGGGGCCTTACAGTAATAAGGTGGGTAGATGACAGCCAGGAAGAAAGAAGGGTTTGGACTAAGCCCCCCCAGGACCCTGAAGAAGTGACAGTGGTTGGTGCATGTCCCCAGGCTGCAGTGATGCTTGCTGGGACCTGGAGCTGCCTTTAGAGGAAACAAAAGCTACAGGCTTAACTCCAGGGGAGTGGAAAGTCCTCTGCTTAGTGGGACATCCAAGGTGTAGAAGCATCCCTAGCTGGTGGTTTTGGGTATCAAAGCTTTGATGCCCGCTGGTGAGAGAGGGTGCTGGTCCAAAACCCGCTTCTCTGGCAATTTTTTTTTTTTTTTTTTTTTTTTTGGTATGGAGACTGAGGTGGTAAGGGCTTATTCCTCCTCTGTCATACCTGGTTGTGCTGTGTTGCTGTTTGTGATGGATAGCTTTGTTGCTGGAAGCAGTATGGCTTACAAAAAATCTCCACTGCTGCCACCGCTGTAACCACCATTTCCATTTAGTTCCTAGTTCAAACTTGGCACCTGCCAAGTTACTCAGCAATTTAGGTGTGGTGTAATGCATGTAAAGTTTGATATTCCGGGGAAAGTTACAGTACAGAGAGAGAAATTATTCTGAGGGCAGATGAATCTCTGACTGGCATCTCACTACGGGATTTGAGTGTTGAATAATAACCTGGTTAGTAAGGAATGGGCTTGTCACTCAGCAGGCTGCAGGAGTTTGCAGCATTTCTAATTATGAAGAAATTCTCTCTTCCTCGCAAAATCAGCTTTCTGTAATACTTATCCTCCTAGGATGTGAGTAGCATTTAGTGTATTTAACATATCCTTAACACGATGTTATTTGGGCTTGCTTTGACACTTGTTGCCTTAGCAAACCATGTATTTTCACTGCATTGAATTAAGAGAACTACTGGCCATTTCAGAAGTATGTTTATTTAGTCAGTCTTATGTAATATAGTGCAAAAAAAACCCAACCCAACCCTGCAACAAGCCCTCTGGCACTGATAATAGGGAATTAAAGTTAAAGCTGTAGCCCTGGAATAGAGAACTATTCCTTTTTTAAAACGAAAGGGTACTTTGAAACCACGTTTTTCAGAGCAGCCTGCTTTTTGTTTGCCTTTAGGGGTACTAAAGCTGCATTTTGCAGAAATGCTGAGTGTACAGGTTCCTGTAGAAGGGTTATGTGTGCACTGCAATATATTACACATCTTTAAAAGATCACAATGTCCATTTACTGCTGTGTTTCCCCAGCAAATATAGGCCTTGGAGTGGCACCTTGAGCAGTGGTGTTGTGGAGGTCCAGACCCCAAATGCTTGCTATATTTTATATGTAGGTCAGAAAAAAGGTTGGGGTCCTGCCTCAAGTTTTAATTAAAACCTTCTTTGATGTTTGCATTGTGATTGATTTTTTTTTTTTTTTTTTTTTTAGTTATTCCTGAACAGTTCCTCCTTTTGAAGCTAAAAGCTGACAGAAATTTTGTGAATGAAAGCATCTGAACTATAAATTCCCAGATTTTTTTCCTCTTTGGGTTAATCGGCAAGCCCTGATCTTCAGAGTATGCTGGTGATGGTCCACTCTCTGCTTGATGGGGTGTTAATTATTTCCAGAAGAAAGGTATTAGGCTTCAGCTAGTGGGTGATGGTGCCCTTTCAATGGGGGATGAGGGTGCTGTCTGGCACCTTCTTGGCATTGGGTTGTGGTGCCCCTGGGCTCCGAAAGCCTGGGATTTGCACCTGGAAGTACACTAGAGAGCTGCTTGTGTTTGGGGACAGCTGCCATCTGTATCTTGGGTGGCTTTCACAGAAGGCAGGATCAAGGATGGACTTCATCCTTTGTCATTTATTCACCTCTCTACTTAAGTACACTTCTTAATTAGCCCTGTTTGAAGGCCCTGGTGTAGGTGGCCACAGTCAGCTGGCTTGGCAGGTGTTCAGTGGACTTGCGATCTGTTGAGCCCCTGACATGTTCAAGCTGCCATTTAAAACCATTTTGCTTAAAAGATCTGAGGAGTTGTTTCACTTGACAACTTCTCACTTGTTAAGTGACCACTGCTGGCACTTTATGTGCTGCTCCTACCCTAGAGATTTCTCTCATCTGTCACTTTCTGTCTGTCCTAGGGCCCGTGGGTTCGGCTTTTTCACATCTCTCTTCTTTAAGCAAGACAATAGAGATCCAGGCGTTCAATGGTCAGTGCATTTGGCAGAATGCTTCGTTGTCCAAAGGCTCCTAGCCGTGTCTCAGAAGCAGATTCACAGTCTGTGTGCCACACCGGTTTCACAACCCCCCAAAAACTTTATTTTTCACTTCTGTGGAATGTGATGTTTCAGTAGCAAGCGGTGAAATTCAATCTCTGTATTTGAGCACAGGGGTTTAAGTATAAAATCAAAATCTTCCAGGTTATAACATCTGAGTGATGTGTTAAACATGGTAAATCGTGGCTCGGCTTTTTAGAGGGCTGATGCAGACCATAATTGCTGGACGCTTTTCAAGTCCTGCTGTAGATGCTCCCTTCCCACTGGCCCACAGGTTGCAGCACTAAATTATCCCAGCTGCTGTGAGCTGGGTTCTGCACTCCTGCCCTGCCTAGTCAATCCTACTGGTGTCAAGTATTGCCAGCTGGTCTGGCTTCCTTCTTGGTGAGCCCAAATCACTGCAGCCCCACCTCCTCTGCAGTTGTCCTTGTAAGTGTGAAACAGGTTTAAAACATTACCGGCCATATATATTATCGTAAAGCTACTTCTCTAAAGAATGATAAATCCATCGGTGAGGAAGCAAGGGAGCCAATTACTCAGCATGATTAAAAGCAAACAAATGACCTATCATTGCATTTTATAATTACAAATTCACTGCATATTAATATATTTTTATTATTGAGTTTATTAACACTTCATAAAACTGTATAACATGTATTACTAATAGCTGCTATATAATTGCCATATATTTTAAATTTTCAGCTCTAAATGTTTTTTGAAACGGAATTTAGTCCAAAGGCAGATAGTGGTTTTGGCTAGATGGTATCTTACAACATGTTGTTCACCGTCTGGCTCTTCAAAGGACCCAGCAGTGAAGTATCTAATCTCAGACTCTGGCCGTTCCTTCTGATCTATGTCATGGCCTTTTAAAAAAACATATAAGCTCTGACTCATGAAAGTTCCTGGCAGTGACAAGACTGTTATATTACTTAACATCTTTCTTAAGTGTTTGTACATCCACATATTGAATAGGTGGGCTCTAGCAGAGCTGTGCATTAATTATATTGGTGACTTACATGCTCTAAGGTGCGTTAAATGATGTGGAGGGGGGAGAAGTAAACAATAGCGATGCAGAAAATAAACAAGATGTAGATCCGAAGTTTTGGAAGGAAATATCCTGGGGCTTAAGGTTTGAGCAGGCTTTTGTAGAGCCATGAAAATAATATTTAAGGGAGCTCAAACCCCATGCCTTGTGTGCCAGGGACTTGGCTGGGCTAAGGGAGAGCAGCAGTTGTACCAGAAAGCTGATGCTGAGCTCATCCTGCATCTGCGCAGGCTGTGCCACTGGCCACGGCGGGCAGCACCTTGAAATCCCTAGGGATGCCGCTGTAAAAAAGCGCAATAACCTTAAATTAAGAAAAAAAAAAAATAATCATTCAGCCAGGAAAAGGGTGCTACCTGTGTGAATTAGCATTTTTATGGAGGGATGTGAATAAAGCTGAGCATTTGGGAACATAATGTTTGTAAAGCAGGGGTTGTCCCCATCCCAGATCATACGAGCTAGAAAACTCGATGTCTCTTCTTCACCCCCTGGGATCTAGCTTGATTACAGTGATGGCACAGGGGAAGATTTAAAACTGCAGCTGTTCAAGTGGTAAAAACATGCCTCTGACTGAACTGTATAGAACACATGCATCTGCATATTTATATCCAGTTGAAGCTAAATCATAAAACACACACAATGGTAAATATTTTTTGTGGTGTAAATGTTGTGATACGATCAACAGCTACTCTCCTGAATTATTTTCCTTGAATTTTCTGAGATTTTTTCTTGAGAACTACAGGCGTTTCTAACTGCATTTTCCAATGTGACAGATTGTTGTCGTGGTTTCAAGTTTAACTTCAAACTGCTTTTGCGTTCAAATACTATATGCAGATTTTGTTGTCACTAGGTGTATTTTATAACTTAAAGCATTTCTGTGCAGTGAATGCACTTGGATTACAATAGCAGCGGTGATGCTGCACCTTTTGCTTAGAAAATAGGCAGATTTAGCATTTGTAGTAGCAGAGGAAGGAAAGGAAAAAAAAAAAGGCAGCACTTAGACGCACTTTCTTCTTCTGACATCCTATTAAAATGGAACAAAATGTTCCTTGTTTCCCTGCGAAGTGTCCTGAAAGGCAGCCTGACTTACGCCATCGTTTCAAGCAGCCACTTCATCACCTGTGTGCTACAAATGGCTGTCCTGCTCAGCAGATGGTAGGTGTGAAGAATGGGTGGTGTAGTGTGAGATACGCTCCTGTTGTGTCATCCACGGATTCCCCAGAGCCAGGCTGGAGCAGGAACAGATGGACAATCCATCCTCTGGAGCAGAGACCAAAGATTCCCAGATCTGGCTCCTCCAAGGTTGATGTCCAAATGGGCTGTGGCTTTGGTGGCTTGCTGTAATCATCCACCCTGGAAAAAACAGCTGCTGGGAGGTCTGGTTTGGTACCTCCTGGAGGTTTGGGGCTTGCAGATGCGGACAGGGTTATCACTACTCAAATGGACATGTCAAAATAGTGGTGTTAAGTCTCTTTTCTTGTAGTCGCCTATCCTACTTCTGCTGGTTGTTTGTGCTTGATTCAAAAGAAAAAAGTTTAAAAACCTTCAGGATAGATCAATACTTAAATACTTTCACTAGCTAATATTTTTATTTATAGCCTTTTGTATGACAGCTGAAGTCAATACCCTATGATACACAAAAGACTAGAGTAGAGAGGGAAACTAGAAGATGCATCCAAACGGGGTAAGATATGGTTAGCTTTTTAATCCAGCTGACTTCACAAAGGAAAAGGCATTGAATCCAGATTTTGCCTAAAAGTGGGGTCAGATTCTGAGCAAACAGGAGGACTAAGCCCCGTACTTAGAGGAAGAAATGCAAGGGCTGAACAGATTGAATTCTCATCCAATTCACTGGAATAGGCACTCACATCTCCACACTGGATTATTAAATTGAGGCAGAAACCTCCCACCCATACACCTGTTGTAAATGACCATAGCTTTAAACTTTGCTTGCAAGGGGTGGAATCTCTGCCTTGAAATAATCTGGAAAAATGTTTATGTCCTGAAGTGTAAAAATAAAACTAAATAACTATTACTCACTGAGGAGCGACATCCTGGCTGGCTGTGCCTTCTTTTTGTCTCTGATCATGTGGATGGTTGGAAGGGGACCTGAGAAACGGTACTTTTGCAGGAAAACTGAGGTCTGATTTCTTTATTTTTTTTTTCAACAAAACAATTGAACTGGAGAACACAGAGACTTGATTTGTTGCGTGCAATGAAGCTTTGCACAGAAATTGCTGTAATTCTTAAAGATAGTTAAGCTACATAATTATGTATGCTTTAAAAAAAAATAATTCAAGAATTCAGGCTCATTCTATGATTTCCATGGCATTTTTCTTGAGTGGGGACCAATTTCTTTTCCCTTGCAAAAAAATGACTTTGTATGGGGCTCACCTTGTGCCACCAGCCACCTTGAGGTGGCATTGCATAGGGGGTCTGCTCTGGCTGCTTTGTCTCCAGGGCTCCCGTGGTCTCCGTGGAGGTTTTGCACAGCCCTTGTGACTCTGTGTGGCACTAGGCAGCTCTGGGTTGTGTCCCACTCACAATGTGCAGGTTAATGCAACATCTGCTGGGGGTAGCACCAGCTCATCCTACTTGTAGGAAAGTCTCTCAAGGCTCTTGTCTTTCCCAGGAGATCTCCGGGGTAGGTGTGGGAAAGCCTTTGTGGGCTCAGAGATGTACACTGCCTGGCAGAGCTTTAAAAGTAAATAAAATAAAAGTATAGATAAATATCTGGCTGAAGAACACAGACCCCATGAAGGATCATGCCTCAGCGAGGTGTCCGACCCCGGGCTATGGTCACTCCATGCCCTGGCAGATGCCTGGCCAGCTTGCAAACCTGGCCAGGAGACACTTGCCCCGTTGCACTTTGCTGCTATTGTGTGTGATGAAAAATACAGCACTCGGGAGAAGATAGGGTGTAATTAGAGTAAATTTTTTTTTTGTTATTACAGCGGTAGCATTTGTATTTCTAAAGTCTTACCTGAAATTTGCTTATTGAACGGGAGTTTTTAGGGGATGCTTCTACTTAATTGTGAGAAACATTTGTTCGCAGGGGTTTCTTCCTGTTCCAGTTGTTAAATATGTTAAAAATGTTAAGTTAAAATATGAGGCATGGCATTTGCTGGCTTTGGCGTGATTACCCTTCAGACAGCCAGGGCAGAATACTAATTGGAAACTATTATAGAGGGTCAAATTGGAGAGAAAAAAAACAAACCTCACACTGAAAAAAACACCAAACACCTCTCATCAAAAAAAAGAAAACCCCAAACCAAAACCTCTGTACTTTTTGGGTTTTTAATGTGGCTGCATCCGTATTTCAGGCAGAAATGGCAATTACTTCCCTGCACGGCCAGGTGTCTGTGGGTGCGTGGGAAGGCGCAGAGCAGCGGGTGAAGGAGCCATATGTGCTGTAGCTGCTCCATTACACCTGCTGTCAGTCGCGGTACTTTGATGGATACTTATTAATGTAAATAGCTTTTCATTCTTCCTATCTTTGTTCAGAAAGAAATGAAAGCACCTTTATTCCATCTTTTTTTTCCCCCTACTTAATTGGCATAATTGGTAGAAATGGGCCATTTGGTAGTGAAAACCCCTTTAGTACCTAAGTGAAATTACCAAATACTGTTTATCTACACAAGTGCCAGTAACTGAAATTAAAATGTTTAGGCATAACCTTTATTCTTTCCCCAGCAAATGATTTTTTTCATGTGTTCTTTCTGTTGTAGTACCCTCAAGTTCTTGTATTTCATCTCTACCACTTGCCTTTTTATATAGGAAGCCAGAGACCGTCAATATTTACATGATTTATTTACATATAGCACCAAGGAATATGGGGAACAGAGTCTCCTAGGGCTTTGACCGCAGCGTGCCGGGCTTTGAGGAAGCTGTTGTGGAACTTACAAACCAAACGAAAAAAATAATAATTTCAATTTGTTAATTAAAGATGGAGCTTTTAAAGTGATGGTGTTCAAGAACAGGCTCATGGGGTGTTTGATATTCTTTCAGGGGGAAAAAAAAGAAGAAAAACCAACCAGGGGAACCTGACTGAGCTGCAGTTGTGTGGACTGTGACTTCTCCTGCTGCTCGGTGGTGGTTCTTCTGACACATGTTTATATAGCAGAAAGGAATCCTGATGGACTAATAATTTTAAGTAAATGATAGTGTCCAAAATTTCAAAAAATATTTTCAAAAATTGTACAAGTCTAAACCTCTTTTGTTGTTCTGCTTTTCATTTGTGAATAGTGTTTCAAACTACTTTGCAGGATTCATTGCGTTGCCCTGGCAAGGAAAGCGCCATGGACTAAAAGACGCCCTGATCTGCTGATCACAGGGAGCGGCGTCCTCCTGCATTCATCTAGTTTCTCTGTTAGGTTGATTTTTTTATTTTGTTGTTCTGGTAAGTGTGAAGTGTTTCTCTGCTTCTTAAAGATTACGTTGATTTTCAGATCCCACATGCTATTTGGTTTATTCAGTGTTTATGAGTTTTAATAAACCTGTGGCGCGGTGTTACCCTGCTATCCAAGCGTGGGATGGGTTTCTCTTTTTCTGCTGGGGAAAGGCGACTGTCTAGTGGGAGGATGATGTGTCCTGTCTTAATGAGAGGTTTTTAATGATTGAGTTCTACCATGGGATATGGAAATCAGATGTGCAGAATGGGCTGATGTTTCAAGTGTGCAGCTACAGTAAGCAGACTGTCGCGGGCTTTAATTTTGTTGATTACCATGGTTAGTGTAAACTCAAGTAGACAATTTCAGAAGTTTCAGGCTTGCACTCAGTCTTGGCAGATGCTTCTCTGTTCGGCATCATCACGTTGGTGATTTAAGCCTAGAAAGATGCTGTCCCCACTTGTACCAGCGCAGAGGTGGGCTGGGAGGTGGTTGCAGCAGTACACAACAAACATCACTGCTTTGCAAACAGATATTGCTTCAGAAAACTTTGTGGAAGCTTTGCAGCCGGGAGAAGACGTAGGGTGGACTTGGAGGGTTATTGGTATTCAGGGCAGCTGGGGTAAGGCTTGCGGCTCTGGCTCAGCTGCGGAACGCTGCAGCCCGCTTTCTGTGGGAGGCTGGGTGAATAAGGTCCCTATTGTGCGCGCGAAGGGCGTCCGCTACAATGGGGCACTGTGGGGGGCTTCAGGGACCACTGCAGCCACAGCATGTGCCAGTGCCAGAATTAGCATTTCTAAGAAGCTGTTACCCATGGTAAAAGGTTATGGAGTGACGTCTGGGACTGCCCCCCAACTGTCTTTCGAAGTTGGTAATTGCGTTTTTCACGACTTCACTGAAAACTATGACAGACGTTTCCTTCTCCTGTTACCTGCCTTCCCTATAGCTCAGGACCTGGAGTTTTTTCTTCCTGAAATTGTGCGTATTGAACCCTTGCCTAGCTTGAATCAGGTGGAGAGCTGGAAGGCACCAAAGAGAAATGTGAAATAAAACCTGTCTTGTTCCAGCTGGTTGTGGGAGTTTGCTGTCGGACGTGCCAACGTGGCTTTCTGTAGCTTGGCCAGGATTTGCCTGAACAAGCAAACGGGGAGCAGAAAGCAGTCATGCAGCCGTAATGGCGAGAGAGATGTGTAGAAGCTGTAGTAGAAAGTAAGAGAAGCAGGTTGGGAATGGGTTGGGTGAGGAGAGTCAGAGACTGGCTGTATCCCTGAAGCAGTTGGCACGTTTGGTTGTTGTGTGCTTAAACAACAGCTTATTAAACCTTGGTACAGTTGTAACATCATTGAAATGAGTTAAGAGCCTTTCTCATCTTTAGTAGAGCTGGAAGAAATCCTTTTGTGTAGGGTCAGGGATGCTTTTTGTGCAAGCCAACCTCCTGGTGTAAAGGGAAGAATGATCAGAAGCAGGATCCGGGGGAAAAAAAAAATCCTTCCTTCCTATAAGCCCCTTGACGTTCTCTTGGACTCCAACACTTTGTGTGGGGCCAGTTCAGCAACTCCCTGCTCTTCCCGGAGGACACGCACCATCTATCCTGGTACAGGCTTCACCTCTGTCAGCTGTGTGTCACCAGCCTCTTTGGGGGGGACAGGATCTGCAAGGTTGTGTCTGTATGTTCTTGTGGTGGGGCTTTTGTGTTTTTTTTTTTTATTCTTCTTTGTTTTGGTTTTTTTTTCTGTTTACAAGCCTTAGTTTCTTTTGCATTTCCTTTGATCATGCTTTTTATCTAATACCACAAATCCAATCCAAACCCTCCCAATAGCCTTGAGTTTTTTTTTCCCAGAACCTCAAATAGAGAAATGCGCCAGATGTGTGGTTACAACATAAACATGCCTCCCCAGTTAAGAGATGTAAATACTACTGTTAAAGAGCCTCCCCCACCATGCACCCCCAGAAATCCTTGCCATGGAAAGGCGTTGAGCTGCCGGGGTGGCCAGGAGCAGGCAGAGCCTTGGCAAAAGTCCCCAAAGCCGCTCCCCCATCTGCACAGTATTATCCACATGAGTAGGTTTTTTTCGTTGAAATCAACAGGACCGTATGGCAATATTCGGCTCTGAAATTATTTCAAATGGCTTCCCACGTAGTTACAACTCTATATTTACAATCTTGGTGATTTCAATTTGGAAACTTGTTCAAGTGAATAATATAATGCCGGACTGCTCCTTCTGTTTTCCCTGGGAGCTGGCAAACTTCTACAATTTAACTTCTATTATGAGAGAACTTCTCAGGTTGGGAATAGGACATCAGGGTGTCTTTGGATTTATTTGCTTGGTGTTTAAAATGGAGTGGAAGTTACTATTGCACAATGTTTTACTAAGTGACTGCATTTTGTGCACAGACTTCTAAGCTTTTCCTAGTCTCAGAAGATGTATTTAACAAGTGGGGTTTTTGTATAGTATTTCCGTTGTGGTTATACGGGTGAAGGGCTTGCCTTCCTGTGGGTGCTGTGCTGCTCCTCTTAACCCAGCTGTTAAAGCAGATGGTCAGCAGAGCTGGACGTGAACTTGGGCAATACACTGAAGAATGTGATGTCTGAGGGTCTCGAGGAGTGGTACAGATGTGGTACGTTACAGACAAGAAAACGGTGTCCATGGTGAAACCAGGATTGCGTGGCGAGCTTGGTGTGTGCCTTCCAGGAGTTTTGAGCCTCAGTGGACACCAGCTCTTGGGCCAGCTTGCCCGAAGGCAACAGGACCCCTCTGTCTTGGGTGACTGCGGTGATTTGACAGTGAGATGTTCTCTTCAACAGACCTGCAGTAGGAATCGGGCGTAAATCGATGCAGTTGGTACTGAGCCACTTGCGTTCCCATCAAGCATCTTTGTGCAAGTAGCCAGGGAAGCTGGATGTGAGAAGTCCAGCTTCTTGCACGGCCAAGGACCACCGATCCCAGCAGGAGAAGGGCAGAAGGGCTCTTTGTGAACTTGTTCCTTACACCAAGTGCGGTGGCTGACTCTGGGGTGGATACTTGGTGGTACCTTGACTTTGCTCTTTAACTGTATCTGGGCTTCTTCAGTGCTTACTCAGTGCTTTGGTGGTAGGGGGACCTGGGGGACTACAGTCAGATGCCTTCGTTGGCCATGGTTAGATAATGATCTGGCTCTTGAGGGCCTTGAGGTAAGCGTCCTTCAGCTGCTGTGATAGCCTGGAGAGAGCGTCTTTGCCTTCACGGAGAGGTCTGGGGAGAGGAAAAGAGAGGAGTAAAGCACGGTGTAAAAACTATGGGTGGAAGAGAGCCAGAGACTTCTTGTCCTTTGGAGGATAAGTAGCTCAGAGCAGAATTAAGGAGGAGAAAATGTCCCTTGAGTGGAGTTACGACTGTTCAGCAGGAGACAGGTACACACCAAGGAGGAGAGGGAGTGGTAAGCCTTACCGGGGGCTTTCCTTCTGCCTCCTTGCTCCCATTGAAATACAGCATATGTTCAGGGAGCGCACAGGAACAAAACACTTAAAAGCTATATCCTTCCTTACAATGTGATGGGAAACTTCCCAATGTGTTACGGTAAATATTGTAGCTAGCCCAGGGCAAGCGAATCTGCTGTTGTGGCGTGTCTGGAAGTGAGAGTGGCAGAGGGCTTACGCAATGTGTTTGGGTTCCAGAGCAGAAATGGTAGGGTTTTTTCCACAGAATTTTTTTTTTTCCACGAAACCTCAGCTGATGGGTCACAGAATAAGCCCTTGGGATGCTTTATCCCCTTTCCCAGTGTGACCTGCCAGTCTTTGCTGGAGGCCAGCCTTGCATGTTCACTGAAGCCCAGGCAGACGAGCCCTGCTGTTCCCTGCGCTCAGTGAACAAAATGTGCTGAGTTGGTTCCTTTTTCTTCTTTTTAATTTCTTTCTTTCTTTCTCCACCCCGCCCCCCTCTTTAGTTAGGAAATGCTCAGTCAATTGTTATTTGCTAGCTGGCAGAGGATGAGGGACTTTGAAGATATTTCTGCCCGAAGGACAGGTGTGATGAGAAATTACTGTACATGGGTGGCAAAAAGCCAGTTCTCAACTGAAAACTTTATAGCCTGCAAGTAAACCCATACTGAGACCTTGGGATGTTACTAGGAGATGTTTCTCCTAGGCTATATGGTACCTTTTAACTAGAATGATATTTAATGCTTTTTTGTTGGATCTTTATGCCTTTCAGAATGACTTCTGAATATTGACCTGCCACAAAAGCTGGCTCTCTTACTTTTTGGTTTTCAGGGAAAGCTCACTGTGTCATGATGTGGGCTTGAAAATATAATATTGAATTATATTTTGGTCCAGATAATTTGTGGGTGTAAATGAACATCAATGTCAAAGTCAAAACCTGACCCATCATGTATTGGGATTGATTTCTAAAACATGCGGCGCTCATGTTTTAGTTGCTGTGAAATCAAAATCGTGCCTCTAGTGCTGACGGTAAAAATAGAAGGGATGTAGGGATATGCTTAAATTAGAAGGTGCTCAAATGGAGACAAATCCAATGTACTGAGGCTTGTGATATATGACAAACTCCCATAAGAGAGGTTCATTTTCTAGCTAGTGATTTTTCTCAGGCTTTTTTTTCCTCCAAGGTCTGGATTCTTCCTCGCCTTGAAGGGGTGCCAGCTTTTTTGTCCCTTTTTTTTCCCCCCCCAACTCATAAAATAGCTTAGGCTGGAAGGGACCTCGGGAGGTCATCTAGTCTAGCCTCTCAATTTTTCTGTTACTGTAGTTGAGACAGAGTTAGAAGAAAGTAAAACAAGGAAACTGTGATTTATTATGAAACGAAATGGAGTGTTTTTTTTCTGCTGAGAAGGCTGATGCATTAAGGGAGTGTGATGGGAGCAGTTTGATATTCGTTGGTTATCCCTCACAACAGCAGTCTCGATTGCTCTTGGATGTTTTATGACTCAGATTATGCTCAGATTAGACTTTTTTTTTTATCTTAATTCTTTTGGGTTTTTCAAAAAGCTGAAATGATGCATTCAGGGCACACAGTCCATTGGCTTTTCTGTGTGCTTCCATTGTGCAAGGAGGGAAGGGCTCTACATCTGCAGTGAAGTCCCCATTTGTTTCTTTAATGTTCACATACATTATTGTAGCACTGCAGTTTGTTTCCTTAATGAACAGCATTCTGGTGTTCCCAGAAGCCTTTCACTAAATAGAAGTGGGAGAATTTTAATTTTAAGTATTGAACGAGAAACTGTCTGTCTTTGTTTTGTAAATGGGAATAGAGAGAACACTGTAATAAAGAGATTGTGTGCACGGTGATGGGAGGAGGATGCCACCAACTTATTTCCTTACCTGGGGGTCTTGGGTACGCATCAGGAGATGCAGGCACACTTGTAAAGTGCTTTTTGGTGTTTGCTTTGCGGGGCCCTGGGTGGCCGCTCTGGACCATGGGACCTGCCCTGGCAGACGGGGCCCCGTGTAACCCAAGGCACAGCGGTAGCATCTGGTACGTTGAAGATGCTGTGCAAGGCTGCAGATGGGATGATAACCAACCACTAGAACAGACTCTGTAAAGTCATAGGAGTTTGCTGCTGGCGGGTACGTGCATGGTTTTTTTGGCAGTGGTATCACCCAATATGTTGCAGGAGATAACCGGCTCTCTGGGTGGGATGTGCCAGATCAGTCCTGCTCATCCTTCAGTGCAAACACTGTTCTAGTTTCTAACAAAACCAGGAGAAAACAATTTGTCTGTGTATCATTAATGTAATTGATATTTATTACTTTCTTTATAAATTTCAGAATGTGTATTGGTTTTGGATGCCAGGTTTAGATCACACCCGCAACAGGCGCTGCTGATTGTTTGTGTCTATTATATTGTCCTGATAAGCTTGGGCAATGGTTTTCACCTTCCTGATGCGAGTTATTGAGATTGATTGAAGCTCTATGCTTGTCCTATCCAAAATACTATGTAATTAATGTTTCATTATGCTAATGCATGCAAATTGAGTAGTATGCATTTGATGGGGAGGGGAGAGAACAAAAAGGATTAAAGAGTTCACCCTAAAGTACAAATTAATTTATTGCATTACTAAATGGCCTCCAAGGAAGGAGGAATGCATTTAAGAAATGAACAAATAGGAAAACAAAAAACCCCCTGTCTAAATGTTTTGTCTTACCCAGAAGTGGGTTTATTCCGAGCGCTGCCATGTGTGTTTGAGCAGCAGCATTTGTGCTATAGGCTGGTCTGAGCTAGGATGCTCTTAAATTTAGCATAGAGTTGTCATTCATGGAGTCTGGGTTTTGTTTGTGTTTCTTTTTGGTTTTAATCCCCTTCACTTTCACTTCTTCCTTGGATCTGTTTTCCCTATGCATCGCCATTTCAGGGGGAAAAAAAATAAATAATCAAACTGTTGAAATACTGGCTTTGTTTTTGCTCCTTCTGCCTGTCTCTCTGGCTTAAAGCTCTTCCAAGGGATTTTCTTTTTCACTAACTAATGTGTTCATTTGGTATTTTAACTTCTTATCTCTCCTCATTATTTCTTCATCCTGCTCTTTATTCATTTTCTCACCTGACATCTTTCTTTCTCTGTTGCATACCTTTCTGTGTCCTTGCCTTCTCCAGCTATTGCTCTCCTTTGCCCATTCATCTGAGCAGGGATGTCTGTTCCGTGGGCTTAGGTCTCCTTTGGGCAGCCTGACTTTTTTTCCACAATGACTAGTAAAAACCTGCATCTGGCCAGATCTGTGGGCCTTTTCGTGTTTATATTCCACTCAACTCTACCCTTTCAGCTGCCTTCTGCTTGGCTTGGATTCAGTGCTGGATTGACTGTTGTTGTTGTTGTTGTCTTCCTTTCTTTCCTTTCTTTCTCGAAGCTTCTTGGCTGTTCATTCCTTCGCTGCCCGGGGGTGGTGGTGAGATTTTCTCTTCCTCCTTATTCTTAGTGTTGCTCACTGCTCTGTCCTGATCTTGTCCTCTCCCCCATGCATTTTTATGTTATCTAGGTGACTTAGTCTAATAACAACATGATTGAATAATTTAGTTGACTTGATTTTTGTTTTGTTTTCTGCCTCTACAGTTACATACCCAAAACTTACTTCTCTTTGTTCACTTAGTCCTGTATCTGCAGCCAGGTGTCTCTTCTGTGTTTTTTTCTGCTGGTCTGGACTGTGAAATCACAGAATGGTTTGGGTCTGGAGGGACCTCAAAGTCCCCCCCCAGGCCACCCCCTGCCCCGGGCAGGGCCACCTCCCCCCAGCCCAGGTGGGTCCCAGCCCCAGCCTGGCCGTGGGCAGCCTCTGCCGGCGCCTCCCACCCTCACAGGGAGCAATTCCTTCCCAGTACCCAGGATAAATCTCCCCTCTTCCAGTGTAAACCCATTCCCCCTTGTCCTATCGCTACAGGCCCTGGTACAAAGCCCCTCTCCAGCTTCCCTGTCGGCTCCTTTAGGTGCTGGAAGGTGCTCAAAGGTCTCCCTGGAGCCTTCTCCAGACTGAACCACCCCAGCTCTCCCAGCCGGTCCTCCCAAGCAGAGGTGCTCCAGCTCCTTATCCTCCCCATGGTCTTCTCTGGACTTGCTCCAACAGCTCCATGTCCTTCCTATGCTGGGGGCTCCAGAGCAGGATGCAGCGCTGCAGGTGGGGTCTCGCCAGAGCAGAGGGGTAGAATCCCTTCTACCGAAACCCATCTGTGGGATGCAGCGGATGGAAGTGCTGTCAGGAGGAGGCTGGAGCTTTGAAGAACCAGTGGGGGAATATCTCTTTCATAACTTACTAGACGAGGCTGTTGCACTGTAGGTCTCAGAGACGTGAGAGAAGGCAGCTTTTGGCATACTGTGCCTGTCGGGATGGAGTTTCAGCCCTGTTCCCTAGGGCCATGTTCAGCTGACTCCTCAAATCCACTATTTTGGAACTTCTGATTGGCAAAGCTGAAACGTGCTATGTTTTGGATATCTACTTAATGGTTGTGAGAGATATTTCTTTATCAGAAAGACGGTATCTGCTGAGGAGAATGCAGAAATGAGCAACACGCTGGTGATGTGACGTACCTTGGAAACAAACTTAACACAGCCTTCTCTCCACTGGAGGCTTCTCCCGAGACCTTGCTGAAAACTTAATGGGCTTTTTCACAATTATGGTAATAGCCTAGTCGGTAATACTACTTTCAGATGCCTTAGAACAGTTATTCTCCAGGAGTTTGCATGTTGGCTATGCTTTTACATTTCTTTAATCTTGAGAAGTATGTTAAATGTGATACATGGGAAGTACCAACGATGCTGGGGTTCTGTCCATAGGTGCAGTACTGTATCTTTTTTCTTTCTTTGTGGGACTCATATATGCAAATTGGCAAGTGCAGGTACTGGTTGTATCGAGGCAAGCTGACAAAACCCAGCAAACGATATGATTTTCTGGTAATGTAATTAAAGCATTTGAAGCAAAAGCACATAGCGGGGGGAAAAAATGCACTGTGAAGTCAGCACAATTCATTGTTCAGCAGTTTTCTCTGGGTGCTCAAAATAAAAATCCAATTTGCTGTTGTCGTCAAGAAAACACCAGGCTCTCTTTAGGTTTTGCACAGATAGCAGCGAGGTCTGCAGAGGCTGCTACCTGAAGTTCTGGAAGGCTTTGGACCAGAAGAGATGCTGTTATCTTGCTGCTGTGAACAAGTCTCAGTCCTCCCCAGATGTGCTGTGTGTCCTCTGTGCTGTATGCAAAATGATGCTTTCGCTTTGTTCCAGGGACAACTATCTTCTGAATTTGTTCCCATGAACTGGTAGTTGAAATTGGTTTATAAGCTTGAAGAAGTGGTGTGTGTACTGCAGGGCTTTTTGGTTGGGGAGACTGGACTTCGTTCATCAAGCTGAATTGGCTAAAATTAGGCACTGAGAATTGCTCATACTGTGCTAAGGCAAGCGTGCCTGCCCCTGGCATCAGATGATCTGCTCCGAGACCATGAGCTCTGTCTCCAGAAGCTGCCACAGACAGAGTTTCACTGAGTGCACGAGCCTGGCAAGCAAACCGTGGGTGCATGTAGTTGAAATAATTTTATATAGCCTAGCCAGTGTGTCTTCTCTGCCCACACCGGGTTAACAGCAGGCAGCTGCCGGCCGCCTCGGTCTTTTTTTCTTCAATAGTTGTGCTCTTGCCTTCTGCCTTGTGCTTTGATGTTCAGTTCCAAGGAATCTGATCTGGCAGAGGAGAGTGATTTTTCTTTTTAAGGGTCAGTAGGGCAAGCTGGCTCTTGCATCTTCCGACTTGCTGGAGCCGAAGTGAGAGAAGCCCGGGTGGAGTAGGGGAAGGAGTGCCCCATTTGTGGCCAGAGATCACCTGGTCACCTGTGGAGCTGCTCTCCCATTGAGTGGGCTATCCCCAGTATTGTTGCTGGGGGAGGACTCAGATGATGGGGTCCAACCACTAAGTGCTTTCAGAGCCCTCAGTAGTCAGAGGGGTGGTGGAAAGGAGCATCTGTGAGTGTGTGCACGCTCATTCCATCAAAGTTCATTTAACCTCTGCGGCCTGGCTACATCTGAGCACTGAGTGTGTGAGGTGATGTGGCAAACCCAAGTGTTGCATGTGGGTCACTTGGTCTCATATACATGGACCTTGGCTTGTTTGGTTTGCGAACAGGTTCATTTACTTTTGCTTTATGCGACAGATTTTAAAATAGAAGGGTGTCTTGAACATGGAACACAGGATGATGGATTTATTCCGTGCTCTTGGACTTGGCCCTGATAAAGCCCTTTTTCTAGGTGTTGCTCATCAATCATACCCAGCAAAAGTTCTTTGTAACTGATGTTTTGGGCACTCTGGATGTAAGCAGTGGGATACTGCGTTGTGGAGGTGGACTACCCTACGTGATAACCCCCCCCGAACACCTTGGTTTTATCAAACTAAAGCTTTCAAGTAAAACTCAGCCGGCCGGTTGCCACGTGTTTGTACCAATTCAACGAATATGCCAGAGTTATAATGGAGTAGTTGTTACAAGCACTTTTACCTCAATGCAGTCCAAAATTCTGTGATAGCACAACTTAAATATTCAATCATCTTGGAACGTCATGACAAAGTCCTGATAAAAATTACGTATTCATTTTTACATAAAAATTGAACAGTGTTGCAGTGTACCACGTGCTTGTGTGTTGCATTGTACATTTCTTGGAGCAGGAGTTTTTATTTCAACATCTGAACATCAAATGCAGGCGTGAGGCAAGATTTTCAAAATTTCATAGAGCTGAAATGAAATATTTAGCACCCCAGAAGGCACATCATAAGTTATAATAAAAACATTAAAACAAGAGTTCTCCTCTTTAATATATATTAAGCTTCATGTTAATGTATTTTGGGCAGGCAGACAAAACTGTATCAAGTTTTGCTGTGTATGCTGCGTTACCTAAGCATGTAAATAAATGCTTAGTAGCCTGGCCATTAAGCTAATATATGCAGGCTCTGCAGATGAAGGGGGGGGGGAGGGGGAATCCTCTGAGAAAATGTATACTCGAGTGTCCATAAATACACTTCACTGTAATAGACTTAGTTCAGCTACAGTGCTCTGCTACCAAATTTCAGTTAGACTTGGGGGGTATTTCTGCATCCACAGATTTCAAATGGTCTGTGTGCAGAAGTCTTATTTCTTAATCTTTATTTGAAAAAGAAGAAGGCTCCAGGGGTGGCCCAGTCAAATGCTTTTGCAACTGTGACATCTCTTCCCTCTCTATAATGGAAGCAACTGATGCAGAACATGAAGGGGAAAAAAAACCCCAGCCTGGAAGATGGCATTTCACAAAGCCGGAACAGAAAGCGGAGGATTCAAAGCAAGGGACTGATTAAGCAGCACATTGGAGATCATCTTTTAAATGTTAATTTCTTCTATGGCCTGGAGAATGATAACCTTGGAAGTTACTCTGATGTTACCTGTCAGGGCAAGAAGCTCATTAGTTTTACTCCTGTCTCACAAAGCAGGTCATCGCACAGGGTAACATCTGGGTGGCTAAAGCAGTGAGGTACTGACGCTGGGGGTCTTTCACCTGACGTTTTCGTTTTCCTCTTTTCTTTGGCTAAAGGATGCTCAGGTTTGCAGGACTCTTTTTTTAACACCCTTGAAGTCCTCAAATGTGAGAGTGCTGGACCTTAACAGAGAGCTGTGAGTGTGCACGTAGAAGGTGAAGCAACTATAAGGGCGCTTCCTTTTCTTATCCTGACTTGTAAAGCCTCTGGGAGGGAGTCCCAGGGAAGGCAGGGGGTCCCAGGCAGCTGCAAGGATGTCCCTGCTGTGGTGCAGGTGGTGGATGAAAGGGTTAATAACCACTATGGGTGTAGGTTGGGTTCTGTAAACTAGGGAGCATCAGCCTGGGGCTGGGTGTAGATGTGGACAAGGGTGTTTTCCACATCTCTGTGACTACTGAAGTCCATGGCCTTTTCTTAGTTGTTTAATGACTTGGAATTCTGAGGGGTTGCAAGTAGGTGCTGATGGAAAACTTAAGGGCATTGGCAAAAACAAACAAACAGACAGGGAGAGACCCCCTCCCTCTGAGAGAAAAGCTGGGAGTGAAAAACGCAAGCACATTCTACAACTTTAGTAGAGCTCTTAATGTTTATTTCTCCTGCCTGGGTGCCGCCTTTTTTTTCTCTTTCTCCTTGCCTTCTCTTTCAGTTGAGCTATTGCAGTGGGGCTTAAATTGTAGGTTTAGCATCTCTTTTAAAACTGGTCCGTTTCTGAGCATGTATGAAGATGGGCAAGTAGCTTGATGTTGCAGCTGTTTGAGAGAGGAGACACCCTAATGTGCAATGGCAAAGGAGCTGCCTCAGGGCTTGGAGGGATATTAAAGAACATTTTGATCATCTTTACCTTTCCAGCTTTGAAAAAGCCGTGCAATAGTAGCTGGAGAGGCAGTTTTGGAAGTGGCGCTCCCCAGTCTGCAAAACATGGGAAGAGAAAACATGCTGCAGTGAGTGCCCTGGGAGGAAAGGCATCCTGAAGCTGGAGGGTTGTTTTGGTCACCTTCTTGGGGTACGGGGAGTTTTGGCAGCAGGGACCCAAAGGGTGTGGAGGAGCAGCGTGGGTGTGGGGTGCTTTGCCCCGCTTCCGTGGCTGCCTGCCCCTGGGGTGGCAGTCGCAGGGGCAGTGCGTGGCTGGGGCTGGGGCACCAACTGAAATCTTGGTGTTTTTAAGCAAGACTAGTACTATATAGGAGAGAAGCGATCCAAGGACATGCTTTTTAGGTTTGCCTTAAGCCTCAAAGTACACCTACCATCAGGAAAAGTAGGGGGAGAGGTTGCAATTTTTGGTGTTTTTTTGCAATTCTTCCCTAGGCTCAGTTCTGTGTATGTGTATGGATGTCCACACCTAAGCATGTGCTGTCATTGGTGAAGATAAAATTAATACGGAAATCTTCACTCAGAAATTCACATTTCCATGGGGAGAAGCCCCCAATAATAAACTTTAAGTAAGCTTTTTTTTTTTTGAAGCATAGTGTTGAAATAGTCTTGGCAGTTTGGCTGTTACAGTGTGGTCAAAGAGCCTTTATGAGCTGTGCTACCAAAGCTTGGTTTCTTGTGGCAAGTTTAAAACTCTTCTTAATTTCATATGTGGATCTTCTGGTGTGTGTGTGTGTGTGTGGTTTGGTTTTTTTTTTTTTTTTCAGGTGACAGCCCTTAGTTTTAAGCACCTAGAAGGTAGGTGGGAGGTGTGATGGGATCTCATCAAGTCTGAGATTTCTCTCCCTTAATTCAATGAAGGCTGCAGCTGTTTATCCTGGCTTATATTGTGAAATTAATTACTTTTTTTTTTTTTTTAGGTGCTGAAATAGGTTTCTGTATAAGATGTAGTGTATTCCTTATACACTGGTCTAGAGGAGTCAGGTTTAGTGTTTTCTGCTTGAGGTAGAAATGGAGGAGAAGGTTCTGGGGAAGTCAAGGGTGCAATGCCATGATGTGGTATTGGGAGAGCTCTCCAGGCTGCCCTGACTTCAGGTGTAATGTTGTAGTTGGGCTCATGCAAATAGGTGGTAATGGGTTTTCAAGTACTTCTCTACCTTTTTTTCCCTTCAGCACCGACCTTCTACAAAAACATGGCTGTTGGATTCTTACCCTTCCAAGCAACATCTTCTGAAAAGACATGGTCGTTTTTGTTCAGTTTCTAAGGTGTCACCATTACCTCTATCTTCAGGAATAATATTTCCAAGAAGATTTGAATTTTCCTCACATTCAGAAAGCTTCCCAGGTTATTCAAGCTGTTAGGTTCCTTGTAGTCAAGCAATTTAAGTTAAATACGCCTTTTGCAGAGGATGTGAATAGCTGAAATTGCAAGTGAACTGCAAGGGTAATTGCATGAAAAGAAAGTTAATCTTTGTTTAACTTCTGTAACTTCTGCATTTGCTGCACTGGAAGCTGTCATAACCCCATTTCTCCTGCAGCAGTGGATTATTTACTTGTGATAATAGCCGCATAAAATCATTAACATGCTGTCATAAACAGCTGTGTTAAACTGTGTTACAAGTCTTGGTGGCGTAAATAAATGTCCAAGCAGAAGCCCTGTGATTTACCAACAGAACGCAGTTGCCTTTGGGAGCAGGGAAGGTAACACGGGCTTAAGATAACTCTTAAGGTAACTCCATTGTAAATATATTTCTGTAATGTTACCCGTGTTCTGGAGCAAAAGTGCCATGTGCCGATGTGCAGCTTTGGGTCGTAGTTTTGATGTGTTTTTTCCAGTAGCTGGAATGGGAGCATTAAGACAGATGGAAAAACAAATCGAGATTAGACTGTTCTTCTTGGTGTCATTAGACAATAGATTTTATTCCGAGTTCTTGTGGTGCTATTGTTACTGTGCTTGAAACTGTACAACTTGAAGCTTCCAATTCTTGTGTTCTCCTTTTGCTAGATCTTATTAACTTATTTGAAGCCACAACTCTTGTTTATATGCTTTGAAGCGGAATCTGGTACCTGGCCCCTTTGGTTAGTGTCTGAGTGTAATGAGGTACTTGACAATAAAATTAATTTCTATAAAGGAAATACTGAGTAGCTATTTATGCATTGTTATACATATATTCATAGAAAGCTTTGGTTTGAGGTACAAAGTAGAAATCGTATTTTTTGAAATGAAACATTTATTTATTGAAATAGTTAAGAAATAAAAGGGTTTGTGGATCTTTATCAGGCTCCTTATCATGTAAATTTTTGTTTTCACTTGCTTTATAAAGCAAAAGGATTCATTTGATGAAGAGGGGGAGGGAAAAAAGCCATTTTTGCATTCATATGCAGCTGTTCCAAAACTCTGTTCCCCCCGTGCTGGAGCATGGAACAGTGGTACTGGGATGGAGTTGGGAATTTGGGGAGCAGCCTGTCTGGGAACCAGAGGATGCACTGGGAGGTGCCCCCCTGTGTGGGGTGGGATGGGCAAGTCCATGATGCCTCGTATCTTATGATTTTGCTGTTTCAGGTTCACAGATCAAGACTTTCACATCGTTGAGGTTCTTGACCGAGCCTTCTGATGCTGTCACCATGCGTGGAAGCAACGTGCTGTTGAATTGTGTCGCAGAATCAGACCGAGGAGCCCCAGTTATTAAATGGAAGAAAGACGCGGTCTTCTTAAACCTGGCGGTTGACGAAAGGAGGCAGCAGCTGGCCAACGGATCACTCTTGATACAAAACATAGTCCACTCCAGGCACCACAAGCCAGATGAAGGTGTCTACCAGTGTGAAGCATCTCTAGAAGGCATTGGAGCTATCATCAGTCGGACAGCTAAGGTCATGGTAGCAGGTAGGGAGAAACAGTCCTACTTTTTGGATTGCTAAGAATACTCTTTGTGGGAAGTTGCTTTTTTTTTTTTTTTTTTAAAAAAAAAGGACAAAAAAAACCCCAGTATGTAAAAAGCACTTCAAGTGCTATGGGTTTTCTTTTTTTTTCCTCTCTTCAAAAGAAGTAACGCTAGATATGACAATTCTGCGACAGTAATTTATTTCTGACAAGGTATTATTCTTGTTTAAATATGTCTAATCACCTCTTCATTGCTCTATCTCCTGCATATTTATTGTCTCCAAAATAGATGAAAGTTCTGAAGTTAGAAATTAACTGCTTTTCTTGAATTGAAGATTAAAAAAAAAAAGCACCAAACTTCTGTAGGGCACTGAATGTACAAATTTTATGGTTTAGGGACTTTTTCATAGACAAGAACTCATTATGCAGCTTGCTGGAATTGGCAGCTTCTTTGTATTTCCTTTAAAGCACTTGTATAAGTATATGGCAGCGGGAACAGAAGTTTGTTACCAGGCATCTGAGAACGTTTGTGGCTTCTCATTGACTTAATATAGATATCTGCTGTGAAAGATGCTTGTCTGACGTTTTCAAGGGGTCTTTTGCCTTTTCATCAGCCTGTAGAAGGATGTAGCGAGTCCTTGGTCATCTCATTATTGGAGAGAAAAATGATTGGGAATCCTTGAAATAAAACCTTCCAAGGAACACCAAATCATGTGGTAACTGAGACTAACTAAAATGTGCGAGAGTTCAGCATAATTTTCTTTATGGCCATTATTGAAGAATGTTGCCCGTTCTGAGGGGATGCTTTTTGTTTCTGCTTGTTGGATGGATGGGAGCTACTGTGTATTGCAGATAACTGAGTTAAACCTGTTCAAGAGCGCCCTGGTTGCCTTGTCCTGCCGAGGATTGCGCAGCATCCCCAGGCACTGCCTTTGTAACCTTGAGAAAAGAGAGTAAAATGTCCATCCTTTCCCCAACACAAAAGAACAATTGGTGCCTTCAGAGCACAGGTGAGCTCAGAGCTGTTCAGGCACGTGGGTTATGCGAAGGAGCAGCGTGTGTTTACGTTAAGGGAATGCTGGAAGGCAGGCTGTGTTGAAGCTCTCAGTCTTACCTGGCTGATTTTCTCTGGGCATCCAGTCTATGCTCTAGCTAGTCTTGCTGCCCTGCCATGTTTTGAACAACAGGGGCAAGGAAAATAAAATAGGTTAAATCCAGTTTGGTCCAGGAGCTCTACAACTTTTGGCCATCCTGGATCTTCTTAAACTCTTACTGGTTCCTGTGGGAGGGAGCCCAGGCAGCTCTCTTCTCAGCTGGTCTCTCCAGTATCCCTCATGAACTCTTTGCCTTTTCCAGTCTTAAGGTCCTTTAAACTGAAGATCACTTCCCTTCTTCTAAACCCTTTTCTACCATTTAGAAAAGGCGCATGTTTTTTTCATGGAACCTGATCAAATCAGCTAATAAGAGTCTCGGCTCTTTCCTAATCTGCCTCCTTCCCACCGCTTTTCTGTCTGAATATCTGGTCTTTTAACCTCACATCCTCAGCTGTGAGTGTACTCCTGTGCTATGGTCCCTGCCCAGGGGATGGGGAGCCCCACAGATATGGAGAAATGGGCCATTCTGTTGTCAGGTCTCACCCTCGGATGGAGCCAGGCTTTGCCAGGGTGGGCTTTTTGCCAGGTCAAGTTGTTACTTGGACTTGATCATGGTTGTTGGCAACCAGTAATAAAATCACTCTAATTATTCTTTTTAAGTGAATGCGCATATGTGAGTTTCCTGTTGTGCTGTGTAATTTTGAGCTTTTCGTCAGAAGAACTGTGCTTTGCATGGCAGGTCCTGATCCCTGCAGTGACGGGGGGGAAGTTTGGGGTGGGAGGGGCTTATTGTGCTCAACAACTATTTGGCTGAAACTGGAAGAACTGCTAATGATTTCTGAATTGGCAAGACAGTGAAAAGGATGAGAGGCAACGTACACAAACTGAAATACTAGATGTTTGCTTAAACCTAACTATTTTTCCTTCAAGGTGTGATCACATGGTGAAATGGGCTGCCCAGGCATACTGTGGAGTCTCCAACTTGGAGACTCAAGATCCAGTTGGACACAAGGCAATGCAACCTGCTGTAGCTGCCCTTAGACCATCTCTGTAGGGGTCTTCTGACCTTGATTATGATTTTTAAATTTTTTTCTTCTGATTGTGTGAAAATGGTTCATACTATAAGGTGGCATTTAATGTGTATGGCATTTAAAATTGGCAACGGCTTCAAGCAGAAGTGCTGCTTTGCTTTCTGAAGGACATGTATTCCTGAGCGAGCAGAATTTTTCTGTGGGTTTGTGTGTGGTGTTTTTTGTGAGGGTGTCGCTGTGCAATGTTGGCAGAACATCACTGACTTAAGGCACTGGCAGATGGAAACACGGCAGAGCAAAGGGAGAGAGGGCAAGAGGAGAAATGAAGGTCTCACACTCCAGTATGTTGTGTTAATCATTGCTTGGCAAAGCAAATAAACTTCCTATGTTCAGAAAAGCCTGCTCATACGGAGACAAGGATTGGGATAGGGTAGAGCTATGTTGAACGTTCTGACATTTGAAAACAGAATCTTTTGGATCTGTTGGGTGATGCAGAAGGTATCGTTGCCAGACAGGCTTTGGCGGGAGAACCCGATGCTCTCATCCAGAGGAGTGGGTGGTGGGATGGTGGGACGTGTGATTGTGCTTTCCTGATGGGTGGACGACTCTGTTGATGTCAACAGTAGGTATCCTCACCTCACTCAGTCTCCCTTTTCTGCACAAAACTGCAAAGGAACGATCGTGAGCTTTGATTTTTCAGGCAGGTTTTAAAAGGAGATTCTTCCCCTGAATTACAGTCTAATCTTGGGAAGCATCGCATCTCAGCTGTTGGTCTGTTCACAGCATTTTAAATAGTCACTGTGCTCTTTGGCGCCATAGAACACATCAACATTTATGTCTTCGGAGGTTAAGATTACCACGCCACTGGAATGCATAAGGGGCATATATCTTTCCCTCTCGCCATAAAGACTCGGAACGTGATTTCACTGTGCTTTTAAAAGCATTAACAGTCAATAAAGCAGTCACCGCTAAAAGGTAACGGGCAACTCCATGCGGAACAGGCTGCTGGAGGGGCACTGAAAGTATATTGTCCTTTTAAAGGCCGTCCCCTTAACGTTTTCATGACTTAAAGTGCTCTTGATAAAGAAAATGTAGCAAATGAAAACTGTTTTTAATCAGTCAAGGATTTTATGCATCAAGCCTGCCATGTGTGGGAAGATAGACTGTTTGTAAGAACATCTCAAGGATCCTTACGGCCCCAACGTGCTCCAGTTGTAAAAGTGTTCCAAGCTGAAATGGAAATGGGGGCACTGGAGAGAATCTAAGAGCTGCTTCCCTCTCCAGCGTCTTAGTAAACCTCCCATGTTAACAGGCTACTGATTATTGGTATTTCTAGTAATCAGGAGGGACTAACCTGTCTTTTGTCTCTGTTTATGGACTGTTGCAGGATCAGCCCTTCAAAGGCTCTGGCTTAACTGTTTATCTGAAACGCTCGTGTTTCAGAGGATGATCAAAAGTGGAATCCATGGTTCCTTTACAGGGGAATTCCCACACTGGAGCATCCAGCCTCTTGGTGCACACCAGCTCTCTGATGTGATGGGAGAGGAATTTTTTGTGTGATGTAGCGGTGACTTAGAACTAGAAAAGGATTTATGTTGAAAACTATTTATAGTAACTGTTTTCTTGTAAAAAAGAAAAACCCACCCAACTAACAAAAAAAGCCAAACCACCACCAGCCCCCCAAAACCCCTAAACCCAAACACCACCAAACCACAAACCCAAACCGAAGAATGGATAAACTGTGGCACAGCTGTAGATACATTGAGACCAGTGTCCTGCCTTTGGTCATCACCAGTAGCAGATGGATATATATTTTCCCTATAGTCTCTAGCCATGTAGTCCATCTGAAGACTCTCTCAGTTGTCAATGTGGGCTGCATGTCAATAAATTATTGAGTCAGAAGTGTAGCACTTGAGTGTTTAAGCGCGCTTTTTTTTTTTTTTTCCTCCAGCAAATTGACCTTAACCTGTATATACTTTCAGCACTCCATTCCTTGCATGGGTATATTGCCACTGATTCAATCCCATCTGAAATCAGAGGTTATTTTGGAGGGGAAAAAAAACCCCACAACAAATAACCACCTAGAAAAATAGTTAAAACATGCTTTGTCAAAATTTGAAAATATTTATGCTCTGATGAGGTCAGTGGAAAAGCGCAGCTGGCCTGTGTTGCCCTTTGAGCTCCTGAAAGACTTAATTTTGTTGAGAAAGTTTCAACTTCGTGTTATGGGAGGTGTCACAAGGTGTCACCTGCTGTGCAGTCTCTCTAGGCTTCTCTCTCATGGAAGAAACTTTCACAGTGGTTAATATCCCGGGAAGAAAAAGCAGGAATTTTCCAACTGTTACTCCAGCCAGCTTTATTGTGGGACCGAGCTGTGTGTGTTGAGCAAGTACCACAGAATAAAGAAAACACATTTGTCCTATTTCTCCTTCAGCTGAAGGTCAGCCTGGACGCTCCTAAACCCCTCAGCCAAGCTTCAAGACCTTTAAGTGATTTAAAAATAACTTGAAGTGGTGTTTGACGCCATCAATGTGTTGTTCAGCTTTGAGTGTGCGACTGCTGCTCGTGCCACCGTGTTTTATCAGATGGCTTCACTGGTATTAGAAAAAAAAATAGTAAATGCAAGGAATGTGTTGTAATTATGTGGGTAAGAATCAAAACTTTGCTGTGTACTTGTACAGACAGAGCACCAGGAGACTCCAAAGGGACAAGGTAACTGAAGTGAAAAATTACATCCTTTTTTTCTGTAGTATTTCTGGTGGTTGCACCTTGGGCTTTACCACAGACCTTAGCAGACACCTAGTTGGTAGGACAGCTGTTGAACCCAAGGTTAGAGCCTGGCAGATTGGAAGAACTTTTAATCCCACCCCCCCTTGGGAAGGCAAGGAAGCTGTAACACAGAATTATTTTTAGGGTAGTCTAAATTCATTGATAATTCCAAAAGATCTATTTGAGTGCACACAGAATGGCTAATAAATGAGGAAATATAATATTAGATACGATTGCCTACCAGCATTTTTGGATTTTAATGACCTAAGGATGAAAATGAATGAGTGATGCAACAGGGTATTGCTTCTAACAAATGATGGGATAACACGGGGAACTTGCTATAACAAAGTTTAGGAAATAATGTATGGGATAGAGGAAACAACATGTGGTCTAAAGTGGTGCCTATTTCTCATCCCCTGCATCTGTCGTGGGGGTACTTTTTTTAACTAAGGCAGAAAAAATACTTTCAGGCATTAATCACTTGGGAGGTATAACTTGATCTATAACAACTAAAATGAGCCAATACTGATTTAATCTTTTTATTCCTACCCTTTTTGATACCTAATCACAGAAGATTTTAGGCTATTTAATGTGAATTCATAAACCATAATAGAAGTAGTGAACAAAACTACAACAAACTCCATTTCCCTCCCAAACTCATTTTGGCTCTCTAAAAATTGATATTTTTTTTCCTGATAAATGGCAAAATAAAAAAAAGGCAAGTCTTTAAAAACTGTAGAACAGACGTTCTAGCTGGAATATTTCGTTTAAAAGTATTACCCCTTGACAGGTAATTCAGCAAAACAGATGGATGTTTATGAACTCTGCCAACAGGTTTTTTTCTCTACTATGCCTTTTTATATTTGCATTTTATATGACTACATAGAGCATGCACGGTGTGTTCTGGGGCACAGAACACCACTTAGGAGCCTGTCAGGAATTGGTTAAGTCTGGTGTTTGAAGACTAGCTGTTTTAGATTTCTTCTTTCCCCTCCCCCCCCCCCCCCCCCAATAATAATAATATATGCCTGTGGGACTGCTTTTTACATCACTTGATGACCTATATTGCTTAATAGTTTTTTGATTAATGGAATGGATGATTCCTGAGTGCTCGCTCCGTACAATCACTGCTGAATGTTCATTTGTGTTTGTAAGACCCACATGCGCCACTCCAACAAATGTATACTCTCTCATGCTATTAAGGCTCATTAGCATGTTTGTATTTAAAGAGAGATGTGAAAAGTGAAAGGAAATATCAGGAAATCAGGTAAATGTTAGACTCTTTACATGCCACACTCACTTGGTCGCAGGTTTTCTGACTGCTTTGTGCATTAGATGCACCTACTTTCCCTGGTGTAAAAATGGGAGTGCAGGGAGCTAAGCAACCAAAAAACCCTAACCACAAAGCCCAGCGTATTTAGAAAGGTAGTTGTCCCTTTGATGTGATCACTGATTACTTTTTTTTTTCCCTTTAAATGGTAATTTTCAACTTCGTTAACAGTTATTGCTTTGCCTGTTTTAAGCGAAAGGCTATGGGAGAGGTTTCTGTTCTGTATGGCCACTCTTGGGCAAGAGGCTTTGAGCTGCATCCTTAATTCCTCCATATGTTTGTCCTAGCTTCGATCCTGTGGAGCTCAGGTGGCTCCAAGGTGCCTCGTATACCAAGCTGGAGCAGGTGACTCCGCTTTCCCCAGGTAAGCTGTGATGGGATCTCTCATAGCAGGGCAGGAGCTGTAGGTGATGGTTTCCCTCCCTTGGGAGTAACTTCTGTGGAAGAAGGCAAGATGCTCCTGCCTGTATTACTTTGATACTTAATTGACCATTGAATAGCAGAACAATTATCTTGGCTATCTAATCGAGTAAAAATTCAGGAAAAAGTAACTGGCTCCTTGTGGTTCTTTGTAATCACGGTTCCCACGAAGTACCGAAAGGTTTTGAAGAGAATTATCTGTGTTTTGTGATGCGTATCTACTGACTTTAGTGCCAAAAGAAACGTGGCAGGCAGCTTCTGCCCCATCACTGAAAATATCAAATTATGCAGTCTGTAACAGGTAAGAGGAATGAAGAAACTTTGGAATATTTGGAGCCAGTCATCGAAGCCTGTTGGGTGAAGAATCAGATGAAAAGGGGGCTTAAATGGCAAGAAGCACAGAAGGCTGAGCATTATATTGGTTATTATTTAGGTATGGTGTAGACAGAGTACAACTAATTGGATATTTTGCAAAACCTTCACTTTAACCGTGCAACTTGAAATATTTAAAGGTAAGAAAATTATGAAAGGTTAATTAAATAGGTATTTTATTTAGCTATTACAAAATGATTAGAAGTAAAGTGCCTTCCAGTGTGCTAAGAATCCAGCTGCTTGGGGCTGCGTTGGAGGTGAGGGTGAGGAGGAGCAGGTCTGTGATGGCCCCGTTCAGGTAACCCAGTTCTGGCTTTCATGCGTCGCTCTATTCCCACTCGTGACATCCTCCCTACTCCTCATTTTCCTGGGGTTTTCTTGTTTGGGGGGGTATGCTTTTTTGTTTTGTGGGTTCTCCCCACCCCAGAAAAATCAACCTTTCCATTAACCTGCTCCCCTCCCTGCTCCCCCTGCCCCTGTGATCTGGGAATAGCTCCACTGTGACGTTCCCCCAGTTGTGAAAGAGCGAGCGAAGAAGTAGGCCCCATTTGAAGGTACACATCTGTGCTGATATTCCACCTTACATTCAAGTGCCTGAACCACCAACATGATAATAAGCAGAAACGCTTTCATCACCTTTTAATTTTACTTTTGTTGTTGACCGTAAAATTGCCGTGGGGAGCAGCATCTGATGTGTATCCAGGCACGTTACTCTCGGGTCCACTTTCTGTCAGGAGGAGGACTAACGAACTCTGTATTTATCCACACAAATAAAAAGCTCTCTGTTCACCTGATGAATGCTACGAGTCCTGCAGGACCCCTGAGCAGTGGGCAGAGGCGTATCCAGGCGCTGGATCCCATTGTGTCACTCCGGCAAAGGTGCCTCTGGATTCATAACCATCAAGGCTCCGCTCCGCGTTCCCCTCTCCTCTCCTGTGAGGACTGAGGAGAAACCCAGTGCTGGGTAATAAGAGATGCTTTGAGACAAACTTACTCTTTTCAAAAGCTTATTTTCTACTTAGAGCAGAGCAAAGGGTATTCAGCAAGCATCAGCGTTCTCCATTGCCTAAATGTCTTCCTGGCCTAAATGTCTTTCCCTGTACCACGACACCATGTTTCATCCTGCTTTGTGTGTCCAGTTGCTCAGTGCTGTCTTCTCCTGCTGGCTTGGGCAGTTGTTGCCTACCAGCTGTGCTGCTGGGATGCCATGTAGCCGGGAACTGGAGCTCTGCTTGGAGGTGCCCCCAAGGAGGTGGTGGGACAATTAGTGCTGTCACCTCCGCAAGCTTAAACTGTAACTGTGCATATTTTGCCTGCCCATATAGAATCATAGGACTGTTTAGCTTGGAAAAGATGTTTAATATCGAGTCCAGCTGTTAACCCGCACTGCCAAGGCCACCGCTAACCATGGCCCCCAGCGCCACACCTACAGGTGTTATAAATCCCCCCCGGGCGGGTGCCGCCAGCCCCCCGGGCAGCCTGTGCCAGCCTCGGCCACCCTTTCCGTGAGGGGATTTTCCCTCATTCCCAGCCCAACCCTCCCCCGGCACAAGGTGAGGCCGTTCCCTCTCGTCCTGTCGCCTGTTCCCTGGGAGAAGAGCCCGACCCCCCTGGCTCCAGCCCCTCTCAGGGGTTGCAGGGAGCGATACACCACAATCCTCCCCTCACCCCCTCCTTTGCAGCCAGGTGTCTGAGTGCCAAGCCACCGCTCCTTCTGTTGCATGTATTGTCTCATTGCCTCACCTTCTCCTCCTACCCACCCTCCATCTGCGTCTTATCTCCTGCTTTCATTGCAGAAGTTATTTTTTTAATTAAAGAGAGGAAGTCTTTAATTACTGTAGGTGGCCTTTTCCAAGGCGGAGGCTGTAGTGCAGTGCTGCTCTTCATTGCGGCTGGCATCTCCTGGCCACATGATGTGGTTGGGCCTCTGTCCTTGTTGGCCTCTCTTGTGGGTCTGATGGTGACCGGTGGTATTCTGGTGGCAGCAGCCCTGCGGGAGGATGGCCTGCCTCTTTGCAATCCCGTGTTTTCAAATGCAATGGCTGAATGCCTGGGGTTAGGATACCTAAAGAGCTGGGATAAATGGGGTCTTTGTCATTTTTTAAATGGACATCGGTGAGCCAGTAACTGTTTTGCTTGTAAAAACAGAAGTTTGAAAATCAGTAGCTAAAACTATGGAATTTATGTCAACACATTGATTCTTCCATCATTTTCAATTTGGTGACTGTATCAACCTGTAGGAAAGCGGCATTCCAGAAGGAAAAAAGGGTTTGAGAACTGCATTACTGAACAATACTGCTTTTATTTGTACGTGATGTGACGACAGACGCTGTCGGTTCTGCACTGTGTTCCCTTCTGTTGTCGGGCTGTGAGAAATGCTCAGCAGGAACGCATGCCACCACAATCCCTGCTCTTCCTACCCTTGTGCTGCATAGAAACATAACGTTAATTAGCAAATTTCATTTAGGAGAAAGGTTTCACTTTCATTTTTAGTGCTTGGCAGAGATTTACTTAGGCCGAACTTGAGGAGATTGGATTGATAAGGGAGGCACTGTGGTTAGCAGGGGCGTACATTTTCAGTGAATTAAAATAATGGGATGCCATAGATCACGGGCACTGGAGCAGCCATCAGCCTGGAGCTCATCTGGTGGGTTTGCTTTCCAGGAGAGGCTTGTTCCCACACAGTGTTTGCCCATCATCCGTCTGCTGTGGTTTTTAGATGCCCTAAGTGAGCAGGCTCTCATGGCCTCCCTTGGGACTGTGCACAACAGATCTGTCAGGATGTTTGGTTTTTGGTTTTTGGTTTTTTTTCTCTTCTGGAAATGAAACCTCAGCTTTCTTGCTGTCATCACTTTGTCCTTTATTGCGCGGGATGAAGGTGCTGGTGGGGTATAACATTCAAAGCCTGAGAACAAGTGCTTGCCTTAGAAGTTCTTTTTTTATTATTATTTTTTCCCCCTGATATAAGTGTCTTTCCCATTGCTTGTGTTCCTGAAGACCAAGTAGTAATAGATGCAGCAATTTTGGTGAGGGGAAAAAAAACTTGATGACTCTCACCTTGCCAGTCCCTGTTGCTTGTCTGATACTTGCTGAAAACCTTTTTACTCAATGCAGATTTTTTTTTTCTTTAGCATCTCTTCTCCTCCTGCAGTTCATCTCCCAGTGGCAGTCACTTGTGTGATGGAAGGACTTACCTGCACTGAGCTCCTGGTGCCGTCAGCTTCAAGTTCAGGCTTTAGGAGGTGGTTTTCATTTCGGAGCATTTCTTCTCCCTTCATTTTGCTGTTGTGAGCATGTGAGCAACCCCTTGCCCAGGGCTGGTCTCCTGCTCTCGGCTGGCAGGGCAGGCTGTGCTGCTGCTGGGTCTTTGTACTTCTGCCCTTCTTTACCTCCAGTTACACCATCTACATTTTCAGGGGCTCTGGATCTGCTAGATTTTTAGGCCATTTTTTTTTTTTCCCCACTTTAAGGTTTCTAGTTATGATCTTTTTTTGTTTTCTGGAAGTAGTGGTGTTTGTACCTGAATTTGCAGGAGTCTGAGTTCTCATGTGTTTCCTATGAGCCTTTCTCAGCACGTTATGCAAGTGTTTGATGCATTTGTCAGTCTATTAGTATAGAAAATGTTTAGCAAAAATAGGAATAATTCTATCAGAAGCAATGCTACCCCAGTTTTACAACTGGGGAAAATAAATAAAGAATAGATTAAAATTAAAATAAAATAAAGGGAAGCTTGCTTCTTTTTAGTTGCTAGCACTTAAAATTGCGACTTTGAAATTCCTGCTCAGCTGCTGTCTGACCATCGCCTGCATCAAGGGGAGAAAGGCAGTGGCGAGGCGCTGGCAGAGGTTGCTCAGAGGTGCTGTGGATGCCCTGTCCCTGGAAATGTTCAAGGCCAGGTTGGACAGGGCTTGGAGCCACCTGGGCTGGTGGGAGGTGTCCCTGTCCGTAGCAGTGGCTGGAACTGGGTGGGCTTTAAGATCCCTCCAACCCAACCCATGCTGTGATGATTGATACATCAACAGATTTTTCTAATGTCCAACCTACGTGTTCTCTAATGCGAAGGAATAGGATCTAATATTTTTGTTTATGACCAAGAACAAAGGAGGGATAATTTTTTCAATTAAAATCTCGTAGGTTAAAAATCTGTTGGACCTCTTGATCAGATCCCTCGTCCTTCCTCTTTTGGACTAAAGAAACCTGATTAAACTATCAAATATATTATTTTCATAAGTATATTACCTTTTTGTTGCTTACTGGGATGTCTAGGCTGTACACACTTATGCAACAGCAGGGTCTTTAGTGTCTGATGGCACAGGGAGCAGGAAAAGTGAAGGATATTTGTACGTGCTTTAAAAGCGTATGTTATGGGGAGATGCTTGAAACTGTTCTTCCAGGTGATGTGTAGTATACTTATTACAAGGATTAAAATGTAAACATCTTGTATGCATGTCTAATGTCGTATAAATGATCAGGACTTTTATCCTGAGACCAGGAAAACCGGATAATTTTATAGTTGTATTTATCTTATAAGATCACAGAAGAAGGAGCTATTTCTTTGGGAAAGCTTTGGGTACGTGTGCTGAAATGTGTTATTTTCTTAACCATGAGCAGTTCAGTGTAATTTGGTATTACATTTCAAACTCGGTGTCATGTAGTTTGGGGTGGTTGGATATAATATCTAGAGTTCACAGTGAACCTAGACTTAAATTGCTCACCCTGCATATCCTGAACATGAGGGACCTGGCTCTTGGAATATCATTTATAATGATGAATTGGATCCTAAGTGTCATTTACAGTGAATGGGGAGAATTAAATGCCAAAGAGTGAGATTTGTAGGAGCCGGCATCCTGAATGCCAACATCTGCTAAGGAGGAATGTGTCTGCAGTCTCATCTTCTTCCTCTGCGGGGCTCCGGAGCTGGGAGGTACCTTCTGTACTTGAAATGACACGTGCTTTGGGTGTAGGTGGGATGCTTGTTCTAATTACAGCATTGTTAGAGGAAGAAGTAGCTGTGCTTGTTTTGTTGAAGTTCTTGCAAATGCAATGGGAGGTTTGTGTTTCAGACAGTTTTTGATGGAGGGGCGTGAACCCATTGCACACGTTTTCCAGGAGTTTCTGTTACCCTGGCCTGAAGCAGCAAGACAGTCCAGCCAAAGGGTGGTACCTTGCAGTCGCTCGGGATGGGGCCTGTTTTTACGTGGTTTTAATGAAAAGTGACTGTAGGGCACGTTTGTGGAGTCTGTCAGGTGTTCCTTGGCATGTCTGGAGAACTGGGTGGTTCTGTGAGGTCTGGTTCTCTCAAGGAGCATGAAGTCCTGAGTGTTCAGAGAGCTGGGTCTAGCCAGAGCAGAAGGGTTTGGGACATACTCAGCAAGTATCATTTCAGGCACGAAAGTACATTTTCTAGCGACGACTTAGTCATCTGTACCACTTAATTTGCTTCAGAGGGTCCTGCAGAATGCTTTTGGCTGGCTCTCTTTCTGGTTTAGCTGACCAAGTTCTGAGTAAGCATATTCTTTAGATGTCGAAGTGCTATTTTGCCTGAGGTATTCCTCTGATCCCCCGTTTGGATGAGTGTGCGCTGCATTTTAAGATGAATATAAGTGCAGCAGTTTTTAAAATGTATCTCCACGTGATCCGCTTGCTTTATGCTGACATCTCTATTGGTAAAACTGCGACAATTGCTGGTGAAAAGTGAACATGCAATATTGAATGCACATGGTCAGATGGCGGTGGGGGAAATTCAGTAGTGGAAAGGCTTCCTGGGTAGCTGGTGCTTTGCATCTTGTTTTCGATAGGTCTTCCCCTACTTCTTGGTTTTTGTCCCTAATAAAAGTAACGAAGATGTAGTCACCTTCAGGGATTGCTTTAGGGTTAATTTAATTTTCTGGCTTGGAACAATCTTGTGACCACCTTGCATGCTCTCATGTTTCCAGTTTAACCTTTCTAATGGTTTCTTGACCTTGCTTACTTGAAATCTATACACGTTGCAGAAGTGATGTTTAATAAGATGAGAGAAGCTGTTTACAACCCTCTCATTTGTCCTTGATGACCTCTCTTGGGCAAATTAGAAATAGGTCAGTTGTGATGCTACCGTGTCACTACAGGGGAGAGAGATTTAAATTAGCTGGGTCAATTTTCAAGTTCCATAAAACACATCATCCAAGCAATTTAATTAAAAAGGGTCAGGTTTCCTTACCCTAGTTGGTGCCTCTATCCGACCAAGAGAAGTCGTTGATGTGTGCGCTCACGGGGGACTTGATTGACACACAGCGCTACAGAAACGTAGGTTTCCGAATTTCTCTGCATGCTGTGATTGATGTAGGATGATTACGGGTTTACAAGCTAAAATGTATAATTCTTAAACCTTCTTATTCCATATTTACCAGCAGATGATACAATCCAGCACTGACAGGGGATTGAAGGGATGACATATAGGTCTTTTCCATCTCTCATCTTGGATTCTATGCAAACCTTTAGAATGTAAATTGGAAGCATGTTTTATATTCGTAAATGCAAAAATACTCTTGAAAAGCTTTCACTTTGAAAAGATTATAATGATTAGCATTTATTATGCTGTTGTTTTCATGCAAAAAAGAAAATCCTTCCCAGATTTTACTCAGATTGAACTTTTGTGCCTTGCATAATAGTCCTGCTTTAATTTGAATAAGATTCAGAATAAAGTGGCCAGATAGGAAGTTAGATGCTATAGAAGAGAAAAATCCTAATCTAAGCTGCCAAATGCATGTGTTTTAATACACAGACAAAAATGAGGATGTTTACAAGTAAGTGGTATTGCAAAGGGCACACCAAAAAAGTCTGGGGAAGAAAAAGCAATTTAGTGGAGAGCAAGATGTTAAGTTCCTTAATTTTCTCTACAGCAATAAAAATCTGGTAAAACAAGGTGAGTGATTGTGTTCGTTTTATTACCGTGGTTCCCACTAGCGTAGCTGTAGGCGAGAGCCTGTGAGCGTTTCTGTTACAAACTCTTATTTTCATGGGTTTATAATTCAGCCCTAAAAGCTCACCTGGGCTGGTGCCTGGCATCCAAGATCTTCAGTCAGAAAGGAACATTTTGGAAATACTTAGGAGAATGTGTTCGGCTAGGTCTAAGTAAACTCAGGACTTTAAAATGGACATTGCCTGTTGTCCTCAAGTGTGAGCTCACAGAGAATGTTGGACGCGACGTTTCTGAGCTGCTCTTCGCGATTTGTGACTACGCTGACCAGTCAGATCTTATGGGAGAAAAACCACGTGGGGAGAACCGTGCCTCAAGTTCTAGATGAAGCAATGAATCAACAGTTCAGCAGGGATATTTCAGTTTCCAGCCTGTTTGGTTTTGCTCATTTTCTTTCCCCGTTTAGCTCACTTGAAGCCAGCTCTGACATCTTTACGTCACGCTGCGCTCCGTAATGTGGTTTTGCCTCCGGGGCCGGACAACTTGAGTTGTGGAGGTTTAGACCCTGCTCAAGCAGAAGAGAAAAATGAAGTGGTCACGGTCTAAGAGGATTCTGCCCCCACATACTCAGTAGCCTGGAAGGCCAGGCCGGGTGAAATTGTGTCCCCGGAGGGTAAAACCTGTCACGTGCTTGGGGACATTAAGGACATGGGCTTGTCGAGTAAAGAGTAATCGCAATTTCCAGTCTGCTTTCTAGTGAGGTCCACCCTCATGGATTTGATACGGATTTCTGAATTGTGGAAGACTGAATGTTTTAGCTGTTTTCAGGAGGTAGAGTAGGGGTGTAAGTTACTTGTTTAATCCTTTCTTTTGCCTACCTTTATGCAGATAGCGTGCATGTACGGAGTCCTTAATGACTGGAAGGTGCGTGCCCTATCATGTTTGTAGATATTTCGAAGGTAAACATTTGAGGTGTTTAAAATTCATAGGACGTTTCCAGGAATGTCCAGTCTAAGTTTGCAGCTCTCTGGGCTCTGAACAGAAAACGTAGGTTTGCGGGCTGGGAGCAGGGTGCTAGGGAACCGCCTTGGGAACGTGAAGTCTGGTTGAATGCTTCTTGCGTGTTGTCTGGCTTTGGAATTGAAATGCACTTGGTTCAGCTTTTTCCACAGTTGGTAAGACTAGAAATAACTGATTTTAAGAAGGAGAAGAAAAGAAAATGAAGCTCTCTTTCAAGTTCTTGTTTCCAGAAGCTATTTTTTTAAATGTGGACAGGAACTAATGAGCAGCTGTTTTGCTTGGTGAGTGTAGAATTTTTTTTTTTTTTTTTTATTGGCATGCTACACTGTGATCAGACATCGGATTTTTTTAGTTTATAAAAACAGTAGTGGCAGCATGCATAGCTGACTGGCATAAATTTATTTCCATTGCAATTCGTCCTTACTCTTGCTAGGCTCTGAGATGCAGAGGAAATATTTCTGTGCTATCAGAAGTGACCCACAATTTGGCCGAGCTCTCTTACGGAAAAGAGTTTTTTTTAAACCGGATTTTAATCTTCTTTCCATCTCTGAAGTGTTTATTTTAATCCTCTGAATGTATAGCCTGAACTTTGAAGTTTAATGGTCCTAGAGTCTAAAATTGGTGTTCTGGAGCGTGGATCCAAGGACAACCTTCCGGGCTGAGCCGATGGCGTGTTGGCTGATACTCTGAGGTAGTGACCCGTGAGGTGCAGGGTGCTTCAGCAGCCAAGGGTGGGCAGAGCTGGCTCGGTGCCCTGCCGCAGGAATGCAGCCGGTACCCAGGCTGCCAGGGGCTTGTCCCAGTTTTCATGTTGGCGTGGGACCTCAGTTGCTCTCCAGAGTGGTAACAGTGGAGGAGGGATTTCATAGGAGCTGCCGCTGGAATAATCCATGCATCGCATTTTGTCAAGCTTTTCTGAAAAATGGAGCAAAAGCTCTTTTTTTTCCTGCATTTCCTTTTTCCTTGGGGTCAGTTCCTGTAGGTACCAGTTAAATAGGGAATGCTTCAACATTATTCAGCTGTGCTTATTAGTGCAAGGAAAGTCCTCTGGATATGGGCTTGTTTGCCCCAGCAAGATGCTTCTGGGTCATTGTTTAGGAAGTCTGTAAAAATTCTTGGAGTACGACAAGGGAGACTTTAAAGGAATGGTTAGAAAGGGATGTCTCCTTCCTTTCAGGCTACCCAGGAAAAAATCCTGATATTTTTTTTAATTTTTTTTTTTTTTTTTTTTAAAAATACCTTTGCAACAAAGGTTTCTATGCTTAAGCAGGCACTATGTCATGAGGAACTGTCATGATAAGCTATAATGTGATGTCCTTTTGCATGACTGCGTGATGAAGGCATGTGCTGGTTTTGGCTGGGCTAGAGTTAATTTTCTTCAGAGTAGCTAATATGGGGGGGTGGGTTGGGTGGGTTGGAGGTTTGTGCTGGTAGCACTGGGATGTTTCAGTTATTGCCGGGCAAGGCTTACACAGAGCCGAGGGCTTTTCTGCTCCTCACCCCACCGCACCAGCGAGCAGACTCAGGGGTTTGAGAGGCTGGGGGCCGGGGGGACGACACAGCTGGGACAGCTGACCCAAGGGGTGGTTCACACCGTATGGCATCGTGGTCAGCGTATAAACGAGGGAGCACGTTGGCTGGGGTCTGGTGGGGCATCGGTCGGTCGGTGGTGAGCAGCTGGTTTCCATTCACATCGCTTGTCTGTCTTGGGTTTTGGTTCTCTCTTCTTATCATCCTTGTCATTACAATTAATTCTTACAATTTTATTTTGGGGATTAGACTGTTTTTATCTCAACCCGTGAGTTTGCTCGCCTTTTGCCCTTTTTGGTTCTGTCCTGTCCCGGCCCCCACCCTGCTGGGGGCAGTGAGTGAGGGGCTGCGTGGCTGACAGGGCAGGTGCCTGGCCAAAAGATGTCATTTCCAGGATCTACAAAGAAAAGTTAGAACACATCTGCCAAAGGCAGAAATTTATTTACTGACTGATTTGCAGCAGAGAAAATACAAAAAGTACTTTGTCAACAGAGGAAGCCTTTATGCCATCGCTTTTTGAGAGCAGTAATTTCAAAGTGCATCTTCGTGATTAAGCGGTTGGGTAACAATGATGCTTCCTGACTCAACAGCGGTGTTCTTTAGAAAAGTTGGGAGTTATATCTTCAGTGACAAATGTTCAGGCTTTTCTACACACTTTAGAAGCGCAAAGCTAAGGGGGCTCCTTTTCATTATGCGTGTGTAAACTAGGAGGAGCAGTGGTGTGGTAGCGTGTGTTGCTCAGCAGGGCTCAGGTACGGCCACAGTGAGATGATTTAAGTTTCTTAATGAAGATTAAATCCGGAGAGTAGGATTTAATTTGCTACTTGCTGATGTAGTTGTGAAGGGACAAGAGGCCTGGAGTTTGCCGGGTGGATTAGGACCCGGCTGGGTGTGACTATTTACCATTGCTCTGATGTTGCGGCTGGTAAAACATCTTTGTATGACCCTTGGTTCCCAAAGCCCTGCCTGTGGCCGGTGAAACGGGTGATGCAGGAGGAGAAGAGAGTACAAGTTGACTTCACGTAGCTCCTGAGTGACCCAGGAGATGCCAAAGCTCATGAATTACCATGACAGCTGGTTTACAAGAAGCCTGTAGCCATGCTGTGAAAGCAAATAGCTCTTTCAGGTGGTGAATCTGAAAAAATTCTTGGTCTCCTCTTAGGTCCCTTTGCACCAGGGAAGCAGAGTTTCCCTGCATGCCACCGACACCACTTGTCTTTGGAAAGAGCGTTTTTGGGTTTCCCCCCCTTCCCTGTGTGCAACAGTGATGTTTCTGATTCATGGTTAAAGCTTTGCATCCCTGTGTAGTGAAAATAATAAGGTATTTTCAAAGGAGACTATTTCAAGGTGGGAAATCCAGTACAGCCTTTGCAGCGGAAGGTATGTCGTACTTCAGCGATGGCTTTGAATGCAAAACTCCTTCTCAATAGGTTGAGCACGGTGTTTTTGAAAAATTTACAGTTTTTATCAAGTGTTGAATAATTTGGCACCGCTGAGATGAATCCAAAGTGTAGCGGTGTAGTACACAATGAGATGTAAAATGAATTTTGTCAAGTCTGTTTCTCAGAGGGTGTGAGGTTTTCTTAGCTATGTCTTACCTGCCAGCAGAAGACAAACACAGATGATTCAGAGGCTGTGAGTATGGGGGAGCTCGTCTGAGTATGGGGGAGCCCATCTGCTCTTCTGCGGTGCCGTGGGAACAAGCCAGCAATTTTTAGCATGCACGTTCTGGCTACCTTTTGGGTTCACAGCTGATTTCCAAGCAGGCAGAAGTTCTGCTTCCAAGTGTGAAGTCCAAGGAGAAGGAGATCAAGCAGTAAGGATTAGTTAGTTGTGTTTGGGGTTTGCTTGTTTACTGCCTAACTTGGTAAACTGAGCAAATACAGGGTGACATCTGGTTGCCCTGTTTCAGCAGGGCTGCAGTACGTGCCTCCTGGAGAAGTAGTCTGTTAGGAACAATTTCATTGGGAATGTTGAACCTGTGCTTCCAAATTATTTTGGTAGGTGCTGCTTTGAGTTTTTTGATAGCTATTTTGTAAGAACACATTATTGAAAAGAAGTGTGTAGCTGCAATAACGCTGATTTTTGGTAAAACTGTCTGTAGATCCAATCATAAAATAATAGTTCCGGTCAAAATGCCGAAAGGCCCCTAAGGGGGTAGGGGAGAGACTTGTTAAATGCTCATTACTTTTGGGATGACCTGACCCAGGGTTTCCATCCCATGATAGCACTGGGCAGAACATCCTCAGGTTTGTCTTTTCCTCCAGACCCCAATGGAGAAAAAATGGAAGGTGGTTATTTTTTTTGGTTTCTGCAATAACTTTAATATTTTCCTTAACACTAACTCCTTGTTTCACCATGCATGGGGAAACATACCAGCAGTTTAAACCTATTTTCTTCCATATGTTTACTACGATAGTAAGCTTGCGGGCTCCAAGGCACAGGGGGGGTGTCTGTGCATGTTGCTGGAGGACACTGGGGAGGACGGGCAAAGTGGAGCTGAAACTCCTCAGTTGCAAAGAGGTGCTTGCTCCTTGTGGCACGCTCCGAGGTTTCTTGTGGAAGGAAACGGCTCATTATGTACCCAGTAACGAGAAGGCAAAGTGAATGTGTTGGGAGAGAGGAGGGGAAGCGATGCAGAGGGGAGAGTGCCCTAATTATGGCAAAGCCTGCAGGGCAGCCCGGTGCTGGCTCGCTGGTGCTGCGCTTGCACATCGCCTCGACAAGAAAATAAAGGCTAAAGACTGTGTTACTTGCAGCCTGTGCCCCCCAGCAAATCTGACTGTGCACTTAAGAAAAATATAACAGAAAATGAGGATAGTTATCCTTAAAGTGTGGTCGCCTATTTTGTGTGCACTGTCAGTGATAGAATGCAGGGGAATCTGAGTGTCCGGGTTATATCCTGATTTGCCCCACAAGGCATGAGGCTTCGTTAGCAACCTGGCATAGGCTTCCCAAAATGCACCGTGTCGTCCAGTGCTGTGATCTTAAGGAGAAGGAAAGAAAAAACCCACCAAAATGGTAGGAAAAACTCCCAAACAACAAACCCAACCCTGACAAACCCACCACAACTCATCCTAAAGCTTCAGGGACAGGTGTAAATCTATAGTAAGCATCTGTATGGTAGACAAAGCAGTTATTAAAGAACAAAAGGTGTGTGGAAAGTGGGAGTGCACTACACTTAGGTGGAGGTGTTTCTTTGCTGGGTTACGTGACAGTGTAGCCCTGGTGTAAATGTCCTCTTAGGAGGAGGAGCGGAGTCCCTTTGTGAGACGGTGTCGTTTCAGTATCAGGCTGGTTAATGTTGCTTGGGGAAACCATGATGCTCTGTGGGTTTGTAAAAGTAATAACAAGACATTCCTTATCTGAATTTTAAACACATGTATAATAACAGGCTATCTGTAGCAGCCATGCCTGATTATTACCGCGTTTAAGATGAGTAATTTTATAGCGCAGCATTTGTATGTCCTACATATGTTACGGATCAAGTGCAAACGGCAGCTTTTTTTTTTCCAGGGAGATGTGACAGCCTGACACTTTGATCAGTCTGACACGGCGCAGTCATATTTATGGGCTGGCAATCATCTGTACTGCAGCAGGGCTGGGGCGGGGGGCAACCAGCTCCGGCAGGGAAAGGCACATCAAAGTGCTGCTATCAGCTTGGGAACAGGCAAGCGAGGAGGGGAGAAAGGCAGAGATGCTCCAGGCTGCGGGGAAAAGTGGAAGCGTTATTAAATGTTGTCTCAGAAATCTGTCTTTTTCATTAAAATCAGTCCGAGAAAGTCAATTCCCTGCCATAATCCTCCCCTCTGCCTCTGGAGTAGTTTTGACAAGATCCGTAATAATCCCGGAGCACTGTGTAATTTTACAAACTCTGACACAAACAAGTGCTTATCCCAACCTTTGGTAGGCTCTGGGGTTTAGCATAGGTACAAGTTTAAGAGTTTAATGTGAATTTATTTTAATTATTTTTTTCCATTAGTGGCTAAAGGCTCATCCCGTTATATAACAACTATTTCTAATCTTGCTTAGCATGAAAAAAAAAAAAAATAATTTTCCTTTTAGATGCATCTTCCAGGCCAATGTGAGACCGCCCCAGTTTTTCTCCCAAGGCAGAAATATTGATTTGATGCTGTAAAAAAACATTTTAAAAAAAAAATAAATAGCCAAAAGGTCATTGCATTATGGTTGCCATGGCCACTAATGCTTTGTACTGCTGCAACACTCCCCTGCACTTCGTGGTTGGGAAGTGACTTGTGGTCCCGTGTTATTTGGTGAACAGTAAGTCCATAAACAGGGCTCAGGAGAGACGGGGCCACGAACTCCAGCTCTGGTGGCGAGCAACAACAAAGTGGTAGGTCAGAATAAAGTTGAGGAAACTATATGTGTGTGTGTATATATATACACATATACATTCACATGTGTCTATTGTATTGGAAGAAGAAATTCTGGGCATAATAATTAGGAAATAAAAAGAACCCAATTTCATAGTGATAGAAGGGTTTGGGTCGGGAGGGACCCTAAAGCCCCCCCAGGCCACCCCCTGCCCCGGGCAGGGCCACCTCCCCCCAGCCCAGGTGGGTCCCAGCCCCAGCCTGGCCGTGGGCACTGCCAGGGACGGGGCACCCACAGCTGCTCAGACTCCCTCACAGGGATCAATTCCTTCCTAAATCCAGTCTATATCTCCCCTTTTTAAGAGAACTTAAGAGAATCTCTCTTTTGGGGGACTGCCCTGCAGTGGGTGGACTTGTTGCTTTGGGTAAGAAAGGGTGGGTGATGCTTTATAAAAGGAAGATCTCCAGGAGCAACACACGACGTCGAAGGGGTTTGGAACAAGGTGGGGGATGATACAGATGGCATTTGGAAGCGGCCAGTGGGGCCAAAGTCTGTGGAGAAGGGAGAAGGGGAATGAATCACCTGTTGGTTAAAAGTGGGATGCTTTGGATTTGTGCCCGTTCCATGTGCTAGGATATGTATTTCTTGTTGACGCTTTTTCAGCGAAAGCGATGTCTGATTTATCCTGTGAATCAATTGATAACAAAAATCCACGCTGTGTTGACCTGAAAACATCTGCTATTTTGCCACCGGTTTTATTACAACAGAGGATTAACCTCTATTTTTTGATTCCTAACCAGATTGGTATGTGTGGTTTGTGTGTTGTTGGTTTTTTTTTTTTTTTTTTTGTTTTTTTTTTTTCCAGTTTGTGAGAGAATAGTCGTGCTTTTTTCTTACCTCATTTTCAAGTTTTCCAGATTAAAAAGATTTTTTTTTTTTCTCTATATCTGATTTCGGTTCTTCAATATTTGAGAGCGTATTATCAAGTGCGGTGCTTGGCTGATGGAAGCACAAGTGTGCTTGCTTTACACGTTGGGAAGATGAAGCAGATTCTGGAGACACTTTGCTGAGACAGAAATATTCTTCTTGTTAGGGGTGGCCAGGGGCGTGCGTGCGCTGGGCTTTACCAGCGATAAATGGTGAAGGAAGTGGCCTCCCATCGGCTGCAACATGCAAACTGGTTGGGAAGCCCCTTCATAACAGGGCAGCGTGAGCTTTGGGTTGTGGAGCCTTTTCTCAGCAGCGGTGATGTGTAAAGCCATTGCCGGTGACAGCTGGTTAATGTTAGCGGGGGGTGGGGGCTCAGCTCTCCCTGCTGCTGCCTCGTTCATCGGGGGGTCTTGGTCAGTCTCTGTTTTGGGTCTGTGGTCATTTCATTAAGACGAATTGCTTGAGCACTATTTCCGTGGTGCAATAGATTTGGAACAGATTGATATGAATTGTAAACTCACAGCAGGGTTTGGGTCGGGAGGGACCCTAAAGCCCCCCTGGGCAGGGCCACCTCCCACCCCCCAGCCCAGGTGGCTCCAAGTCCCAGCCTGGCCTTGGGCACTGCCGGGGACAGGGAAGAAAAATACCTTTTTTTCCCTTTTCTTCAGTTTTTTGCTGATAACAAACCCTGGAAAACCCTTCCAGAAATTACTCTCTTCCCTCTTGCACGTGCTGTGGTGGGGCAGGCTCAGGGCGAGTGCACCCGCTTTCTCGAGTCGGGGGGAGACTGTGGGTTTAGCAGAAACCAGACATATGAAGCAAGTGACCGTGGTTAATGCCCGCAGGGCTGCACGTGCTGATGGATCCTGCCTGAGTAACATGGGGAAATCTTGTTGAAAAACAGAAAAACAAGCAAAATGAACCCATCTCTACGCTTCCTTTTTAGCCCCTTGTGGCTTTGAGCCTTTCAGTACCCCAGGAGGAGATTTTACGAAGCCGTATGATTTTAGCGAGTTGGGTATCAGCCCTGTATGACAACAGACCCTCCATTCCTGCGGGGGAACTCAGCAGGGATTTTTAATGCCTATTTGTAAAGAGCACAAGCATCTTTTTGCTGTCGCAAACAACACTGAATAATTTATTTGGGGGGAAATTGGCGCTATCCCTACTTTCCTAAAGATGCTCTTGTTTATCAGCCAGCAGTCCCACTTCCCCTGAATGGTTTTCAGTTTCCCCTTAGCAATTCTCGCTGGTGGGAAGAACCAACTTTTTTTTTTCTTTGCCCCTCTTCCCCCCAAAATTCAAATCTTGTATGTCCCTGGGATGTCACAGGAGATGGGTGCTTGCATGCCGTGATCGCCGGCTGCTGGGATGTTCAGAGCCCTTTCCCTGATGTAGCCTCTCGAACATTAGAAAGGCTGGAGTGCTTTTTCTGGTTTGCCACAGCTTAGAAGTTTTAGAATATCTTTTTTTCAAGGACAACCTACCATAGATTTAAATATGGGTTTTTTTAAGAAGAAGATTTCTTCCAGAGTAGCATCTCTTGGACTGTAGCCCAACTGCCTGGCTTGGCAGGGCAGTGCCCCTAGCAAGGGATGTGAGGAGTGTATCTTACAACGAAATCTGTGCCAGAATAGGGGTGTCTCTTCAAAACACTTCTTCTCTGATAAAACAGTCGATGGAAAAAATTAAAGAATAATGAAATGTTGTCTAGTATCCTTCTGGGCCATAGCCTTTGGGGTTGCAGCTCTCCGGCCGTACAGCTATATCTATCACAACAATGTTGGGTGCTCTTGGCTGCTTTTAGTGTTACTTGAGTTTACCATTGCTGTAAGAAGCACGGGGGGTGTTGTTATTTTCATATATGCCCAACAGTATGCTGGTTCCTAACTTGTGATGTAGGCAGATTTGGGATTACCTGCCTACGTGGCAGCTCTGGAGCCAACCTGAACCCTGGGGTTAATGGAGACCTGGTCGGGAGCTGGACGGTGTCCTTTTGGCAGGGTAGGGTTAATCCAGTGCCCTGTTTCAGCCTAACAAGGCACATACCTGTGGGAAGCACTGCAGTGCTGACGCGCATGAGCTCATTTCATTCCGTCCTCCCTAACAGGAGATGGGAAAAGTGGACCACTGGCCTGGTTTTGCCAGCAACGAATGTGCTTTTGAAGAAGGGCTTTGATGCGAAGGCAAGCAGGCACGGTGCTGGAAAAAAGACTTTTTTGGGGTGTTTAAGACCATCTATTCAGCCATATAAGCTTTGTACTGCTGCTGGGGTTGGAGAGACGTGCTGTAAGACGGTGCGAGTGCTGGTGAGACCAGCTTTAGATGTGGGGGAAAATACTCGGAGCCAGAGGGTGGGGTTGTAATGGTAATTAATGGAAGATGCCAAGTAAATTCCCAGTATGCTGGTGAGAGAGCCCCCAGACTGAGAGTTGTCTATTGGGATGTTCTAATCTCTTACTCCTCCTCTCTCTGCTTTCTTGCTGAGTTTCCTTGTGACGTGGTTCCCAGGGTGCGCCCAGTAATAGCAGGGACACGAGGTCCTTGTTAGCTGGGCAGTAGCTCTGCAGCGCACCAGTCTTATTTGAGAGCTGAAAAAAATCCAGTGTTGTCAGCTGACAGTAAGGGTGAAATAGATATCCAAGTCGCTATTTGTGTACGTCGGACCAGATACAACACAGACACTTGGACGGCACCTAGGCAGAGCAGATGGCACTGCTGAATGCCGGCAAGCATGGAGAGCTGGTGACTGTCCCATGCTAGAAACAAACTCCCTGCAAAGCTGGGGCTGCGTCATTACAGACTGACAGCATGGTTTGGGTCGGGAGGGACCTCAAAGCCCCCCCGGCCACCCCCTGCACCTCCCCCCAGCCCAGGTGGGTCCCAGCCCCAGCCTGGCCGTGGGCACTGCCGGGGACGGGGCACCCACAGCTGCCCCGGGCAGCCTCTGCCGGCGCCTCCCACCCTCACAGGGAGCAATTCCTTCCCAGTACCCAGGATAAATGTCCCCTCTTCCAGTGTAAACCCATTCCCCCTTGTCCTATCGCTACAGGCCCTACTGAAAACTCTGCCCCGTCTTTCTTCTGAGCGCCCTTTCAGTGTTGAAAGGCTGCTCAAAGGTCTCCCGGAGCCTTCTGCAGGCCAGACAACCCCAATTCTTACAGCCTGTCCTCACAGGAGAGAAGTTTCTGTGTATACCTGCTTCACGAAGGGTTAATGAATGCTTAACATCACTTTAATGACTAGTTAATCAGCTTGTAGACTATTGGAGACTTGCAGATTAACCAGATGCTTTTACCCATCTGTAATACCTCTCGCTGAATTTTACTGTCACCTGCTACACGTTGCTCCTAGTTGAGTAGGTGACTGGGAGACGTTACTAACACTCCGTATTTTGGAAAGTAATTGTTGTGACTATTCCTTCAAGAAAAATTTGACCAAAAGGCTTGGATGTTCTGTATGTAAAATAATAAATTGCGCTGTCACAAAAATACAGATTTTTAAAAAAAGCTTTGTGTGTGGAATATGTACCATCTGGTGAGAGAATACAGCTAGGCAATTAAAACTTCCAAAATACAGTTCATTAAGCCGAGAAATTATTTTATTTTTTACACAGTGGAGAAGGAAGTCTTTCTAGCATGAGTTCCTTTTAATTTCAAGCTCATTCATAAACTGAAACTGTAAAACCTGAGTGTTTGCTGTGCCTGTGCTGTGCCAGTGGCCGCGGGGCCAGGCACTCAGCCTGGTGTCCCGCTTGCTGGCACGTACTGGTGGTAACTGGGAAATCGGATGTGAACCAAGTCATGGTGCTGGGTCAGACATCAGGGAATGGGGCGGGATGGCCAAATAAAGTAGTTAACGAGTATTTTCATGTGCTGAATCTGAGACCTGTGGTGAGTAGGAAAGGTCTGTTTTACCTGCTGGATTAATGTTGAATTCTTCTGGAGACCAAAAATCCCATTGTTTGGTGTGTTGGCCAGTGGCCTGACCTGCTGGCTGTGGTCACCTGCTCTGCTCCGGTGCTGTGAGACCCTGTGGGGCTGGAGCATGTCCAGGGCTGGGAAAAGGGCTGGGACACAAGTGCTGTGGGGGGGAGCTGGGGGGTCAGCCTGGAGAGGGGGGGCTGAGGGGAGACCTTCTGGCTCCCTGCAACCCCCTGAGAGGGGCTGGAGCCAGGGGGGTCGGGCTCTTCTCCCAGGGAACAGGCGACAGGACGAGAGGGAACGGCCTCACCTTGTGCCGGGGGAGGGTTGGGCTGGGAATGAGGGAAAATCCCCTCACGGAAAGGGTGGCCGAGGCTGGCACAGGCTGCCCGGGGGGCTGGCGGCACCCGCCCGGGGGGGATTTATAACACCTGTAGGTGTGGCGCTGGGGGCCATGGTTAGCGGTGGCCTTGGCAGTGCGGGTTAGCGGTTGGGCTTGGTGATCTCAAAGGTCTTTTCCAACCCTAAATGATTCCATGATCTTTCACTCAGCTTCTGCTCTCTATATCCAGATCCTGCTGCTGCTTCCTCCAAAACTTTTCACTGTTCCCCTTCACTCTCAGGCTCCTCAGAGCTACTCTCTGCACCCAGGTTCGCCTCCTCTCCTGCCGTGCCCACCTTTGCTGTCGGACCCCTCTATTCAACAGCTTTTTTCTCCACTCTGCAGGTTAGCAGAGAAAATTTCCCTTCATCTTTGCAGATTCCCTCTGTGTTGGTTTTTTTTTGTTTGTTTTGTTTTTTTGCACTAGCTCATGTAATTTTCAGCATTCAGATACTTTTAATATCTCTACTACATTTTTACACAACACTTTATTAAAAGAATAGTTTTATGAACCTGTACTCTTTCATCCGTCAGATTTGCTCTTTGTGATTCATTGAAGCTATAAGAAATCAATTTATTTATGAAGCTATGATGGGGAGCAGCCCTAGATAGCTGACATAATATATATCATACTCATTAAACTGAGAGAAACATATAGGCACATACAAGCACTTTTTATACCCAGTCACTTTTGGATGCTGCTTGTTCCTTTGAAGCTTGATTCTGCATTAATTTTCAAATTTTTTATTTGACTAATGTTTCTTATATGCGCCTAGCATACCAGCGGTGTCTGTCTCTTTTCTGCTTGCGTGGTTTCCAGCACAGTATTATTCTCAATAAAGGGGCTCGTGTCTGAGTCAATATAAATATTATAATTTTTTAATCCACACCTGAGATTTTTTTTTTTAATTTACAAGGTTTGTCACTTGGTAATGCTACACAGGCTGTAGAGCGGAGGGTGGGAAGGACGATGCTGCTGCTGTTTTTAAGCTTTCTGAACAGAAGGCAAATGTCTGATCATCAGGTCCCAAGATGACCAGGAGAATTAATACTTAAAGCATGCAGGCTTTTTTTTCTTTTTAAATTTATTTTTTTCAATGAGCTCTCCAGTAATTTTAGAAGTACAGAGAACTGAGCGTTACCATAGATATTCCATATATTTTTATGCTGGTGGCTGCGAAGGTCAGCAGGAGTATAAATACAACTAAAATAGGTGGCTGGCTCATATCAAGAGCTTCTGAATCCTTCCAAAATACTAGTTTTAGATGTGTAGGAGGGATTTTTTTCATGAGATGTGACAGCAGTCATACCCACAGAGATGCTGATTGTATGTCCTGGCTGGGGATTGCTTATAATGGTCCTTAATAAAAATTTAGTACAAATATGTATATTAGTGTGTATTTGTATGTGTGTACATTTATATGCGTTTTTATTTCCTTATGTAACTTAACGTAAATACTATACCCTAAAATAATAACCTTGAAAAGCAAGTTTACAAGTATCATTAAATATGGCTTCTTCTCATTATTGCTTTTAATGGTGAGTCAGGTTTACCGGGGCCAGAAAACATACAGCAAAGAACTATGGGATGTTAGTGTTTGTGGCCAATTTTATCCAAAAATGAAAATGCAAGTTCTTCTGGATTATCTGAAGTCCCAAAGTAAAATTGTGGGGAGAAATAAATGAATAAAATAATTGCAGTTTCTACTTGTTTGATTTATCAGCTGGTTCCAGCTTAACTAATAACTGCATAGTCTTGACAGCATTTGTGGTCTGGGTTGTAAGCTGCTTTTCTAAATATTTTAGGCAAAGAAAAAACACTCAGTAGCTTGAGGGGCTGAAGTATCTTACCGCACCTTTCAAGCTGAAATGAGATCGTTGGTATTTTATTTCAGTGTCTCCGTCGTAACTTTTATTCTGCTGAGCTTAATATTGCAAGCAGTCCTGTGGCGTGTCACCCAATTTACGGTTTTTCTTTCTCCTTCACCATGCACCCTTCCTGTGCTATGGGGTTTAGTACCTGTGCTTTGATACTTGGGGCTAAATATGCACATGCACCTCTTGTTTAAACTTAAAAATACAACTACAGGTTTTGCCTGTCTTGTTTCTTACTTGTGCTTTACCAAGTAGTCTGATACTGCCTTTCTTCTCTAAGGAGAAGAGAGAAATTGTGCAGCCATTCACTGATGCTGTCTGAGATACAGTTATTAAATCTGGGACCACAAGCATAAAGCAGCTTATGCAAACATTTTCCTAATGATTGAACAAAATAATACACTTAAATATGAATGAGTTGAATACTGTGACTGACATTTAAATCACCCAAAGCATTACAGGCGCAATATAGTGTATAGCTTCTTGTGCGTTGGCTCATAAATGGTGCTGTTATACCTTGATTAGGCAATGGAAAGTCCTCTGTGCTCCTTTATGTTCCTTTTGGCTCCATTCCTTTCTTTATTTCCTTTTCCTGAAGGATCGTATCTTCATGATGATATTTTATATCATGGAGGTCCCCCGCATTTAATGCCAGAAGTGCGTGAGTGGGCTCAGTGTGGTCCACGACCTCATGTGGCACGGGGACGTGCTCCTGGGTTGGTCTCTGCCGCCTTGGTGGTGGTACCCCTTAGAGGGGACCCTTGGGAACTCCGGTATTAAGGTGAAACAAACTCATGTTCACAGTTCACTTTGTGGTTTTGGGGCTGACGGGGTCCTGCGCACTACTGAATTCATGGAAGTTGCTTTTGATGTATAGAAACCGTGTTGTAATTGTGCTGACACAATCTGGCTTGGAGTCGACCAACTGACGTACGTGGGAGCTGTGACATGGTTTGCAAGGTGCCAGTGGTTTGCTGCTTGCGTGTCTATATGCGTAGCTCTGCCTAATTTCTTTGTGCTTTTTAATTCCCAGTACTCCCCTCCTGGTCCCAACTCCCTGCTTGCGTGTGATATCCACCTCCATCATTGCTGGATCTTGCAGGGCGCTGCTGGGTCTGGTTTGGGATGCTCTTGTCACACCTTTATCTTATTGAGGTGCTTTGGTGTTTAAAAAGTTGGAGTTACTGAATAGTGGTTTGAGGCAGTTGTGCCTGGAGTTTTTCTGTGTTGAAATTATGAGAAAGCATCTCCAAGACTGTTCATAAAGGACAGATTTTATGTGCTGTTTTCTACAGAAGCACAGCCATGTTTCTTTGTAAAACCTGGAGGCGCTTCTAGTTCATAGGGAGGGAAGTTCATCTGGATACGTATCGCTTCCATAATTCCTAAACATAACCAGTCTTTTAACTTTAAAATCTGTTTTGGAATTATATTCTTCATAAGATTTTAATTGGCTATCCGCGATCAAAGGACCGTTTTGGGACTACATCAGTAAACTTTCAGAAACCTTTGGAGTAAAGGTATTTAAAGAGGAACCATTTCATTAGGGTAACTTCAGAAATACGCTTTTATTTTGCCTAATGCATGGGCAATAAGTTATCACTCACTTATTGAGAGTAAACAGGTGATTTTGGTACTGAGCAGGAAGAGTGTGGGTATGTGGATATACTGCTGTGTGCCAGGAAAAAAAACCCCAAGGTCCTCACGTTGAGACTGCTCTCATCCCTTGAGTACAGTAAACTTTGAAATCCGATAAGTGAAGTTCAGCGCAAGTTCACGTCTTCATGAAATTAGGACTTGGTACATCATATTAAAGTTATGAGGCAGAGTAAGCACTGGGCCCTTAGCCAGATGCGTATTCAATGTTAGACTCTGTTATCGAATGTCTTTCCTATAGAAGATCCAATTAAACTTCTACTTGATAGTCATATCTTTCCAAATTAAATTCCCCCTGTTTCTCTCATCCCTCGGCTTGTGAGAAGGTTTCTGGAGACTTCTCTTGTTTCTGTGGTGTCCAGGAGCTCTAAAATTATCTCCTAGCAGAGATAAGCTTGGCGCTTTCAGCATGCAAAGCTGAAATATTTTCTGTTGTAGCGATACAGGCCTGCAAATATCAATTTAATAAATACAGGAGAAAGACACTTTACTAAAAATATTAGTGTTCTTTTCATGGCCAATAAAATCGTTTGGTGATGGAGAGGGTGGATAGGATAAAATTCTGGTATAAGATGACTTTCTCGTGTAAAATTAAAGAGAAACGGAAAAGAGTAGATGTCTTTAAAATTATCAGAAAGCGTGACTATTGCTTTTTTTGGTACTCCTAGATGTTAAAAAAAACCCAAAAAACAAATTGATGAGAATGACCCATTTATTTCTCTATTTCTAAACTAGTTGTGCTGATTAATATCTCAGTTTGCAAGTAATTTTGTTCTCGTACTGCCTTTCTAACTGGACATCTGTGCTTGGTTTGGGAAGTCAATACGTTGTTTGTATTGTCAGAGACAGTGAAGTAGAAACCATAACGGGTGTTCTGGGAGGAGCGCACCTGCTCAAAACAGAAAGCAGTGGGTGGATGGTCCGTCTGTGAGGTTTTGGGTCGGCAGAGGAGCAATACTGGGCAGAACGGGCTGGGGACACACAGGCTGAGATTAGGGATGTGTGCCCTTAAGATTGAAGATGTGACACCCCTCTTGCCAGTGTCGCCTCCAGCAGTGGGGCTGGCCTTGTGCGTGGTGGCCCCAGAGATCCTAATCACAGGATCATTTGGGTTGGAAAAACCTTTGAGATCATCAGGCCCAACCCTTAACCCCGCACTGCCAAGGCCACCGCTAACCATGGCCCCCAGCGCCACACCTACAGGTGTTATAAATCCCCCCCGGGCGGGTGCCGCCAGCCCCCCGGGCAGCCTGTGCCAGCCTCGGCCACCCTTTCCGTGAGGGGATTTTCCCTCATTCCCAGCCGAACCCTCCCCCGGCACAAGGTGAGGCCGTTCCCTCTCGTCCTGTCGCCTGTTCCCTGGGAGAAGAGCCCGACCCCCCTGGCTCCAGCCCCTCTCAGGGGGTTGCAGGGAGCCAGAAGGTCTCCCCTCAGCCCCCCCTCTCCAGGCTGACCCCCCAGCTCCCCCAGCCGCTCCCCACAGGCCCGTGCCCCCGGGACACACCATAAGGAACCAGGACATCAGGAGGCAGCCAGCCCACTAAATTACCAGACAGCAGGTTACAGAAGGAGCTTGCAGGCAAATTGCCTCTCATCAATGCCTCGTGATTGCTGAGGACATCAACCATGCTTCATATTTGTGGCTCCTTAAGACTACAATGTTTGATTTTAATTATATAATACATCACAGAAATGTCTAGCAAGAACAGTCTAACTCCGTCCGGCTTAAATCTTCTTAATGCTTCCAACCGTATCATTGCCAGGATGTTCACAGAATTCTGCCTTGTGGGTTTAAATATTTTAAGAGGTGGCAAATCATGTACGAAAAGTCTTTGTAGGAGTATAAGTTAAGATTATGATATCTATTCTTTCTGAAACAAATACAGAAAGCTGCAGAGTAATTTTGTTAGCATAGTCATCATTCCACTATTTTTTAAGAAAAGTCACTAAAACCAGTTTTACAACGTCATCTGTATCAATAACACATCTGTACATCACACGGCTTCATAATTATCACCAGGACTTAACAGTGAAGTTTGGTTTATTTCTTTTGCCCCAGCAGTGTTTATGTCCCTATAGCTATTTACAGTGGAACGTGGATTTATTTATTTGTGCCCTCCCCTGGCCCCGCTCTGCCTTTCTCACAAGACTTTTTATTTAAATTAGCAGTCCTTGGAAGAAAACACGGAGAGTATATTATTCAAATTCTGAAGTGGTTCATACTCGGAGTTTTAAATGGGAGAATGTTGCAGCTCCTCACAGGGAATAGCTCCCAATGTCCTTACAAATCCAGAACATAATTTAATCCCTTATGTAGCCGCACTGAAGTCACTGCTGTGAGGATTAATACTTTGCGGAAGCAAAGGTGCCAGAATATCTAGAGAAACATAATAAATGCTAGCTTTATTGTTCTGGAGACAATTTATTTTCTGTAAGCCAATAAAAGCTTCCCTCAGCAGTGGAGGTTCAGCATGAGGTGCTCGGAGAGACAAGATCTGCACATTTGTTACAAAGTACTACAAGTTATTGTATTTCTTCCTGGCGACTTGTGGAATAAAGATGCATTTAACTTATGCCTCAAGGGTGTTTTTAGCAGCTACTGATCAAGGAAGGATCAGGGAGTGACTGTGAAGACCTGAGACCTGTGGTTTTGCCAGTGTGCCTCCACCCATGGCATTCCCAGAAAGCCTGGGAGAATTATTCCGTGGGCTTCACAACACTACCAGAATTCCTGTAGACTAGTGCCAAGACTAGTTTTACATAATCACTTTTTTATCCCTTGGCATTATATTTTAACTTACCTTTTCCTTAGATGGAGAAAAAAAAAAAAAGAAGAAACCAAGCAGTTAATTCATTAACACTAATGACTCTTCTAAGCTAATTAAGACGAAACTGCCCCTTGTCATCCCTGAAGGGATCAAACCATCAGTTTCTTTTCAAACAAATCTGCACCGAAGACAGAAATATAAGTCAACTCAATTTAAAAAAAAAAAAAAAAAAAGAGGGTCCAAAGTAGCAATTTAAAGCACCTGAAATGGTTCAAATATTGAACATTTAGATAAGTATGAACAGCCAATCTGGGCAGGGACCTGAAAGTCAGGGAAAGAGGCAAGTACATGAAAATATGAGTCAAAAGAGTCATCATCATCGGGATGTGAGGAAAAACATGACGTCTTGCAAGTGTCGTTACAATGGTGTCTGTGCACCCCTGTGCTGGGGCTACACAGCAACCGTGGCTGGGTTCTCAGCCACGAACCAGCAAGGGGTTTTACTGTGTGAGAGTGTCCGTGATCAGCAGAAACAACTTCTTTTTTTTTTTAAAAAAAAAAAAAAAAAAAAAAAAAAAAAAAAAAAAAAAAAAAATTAGTACCTACTGTGTTTGGTGCAGAAGGCTCTCAAAGGTCTTTTCCAACCTAAATGTTTCTATGAAACACCTTCTCTAGGGGATGCCGAGTGCTGGGGACCCCTTATCGGCGTTGAAGGTGCTGTGCGTGCAGGTTTTTGGGGTAGGCAAGTCTTGTCTTACCAGTGGAGTAAAAAATTTTGCTGGCAAAGTCATCCAAAAGGTTACCTGTCCTCTCTGAGATGAAGTGGTTAGAGCTCTAATGAGCCAGCTGAGTACCAATAAGGTAATCATCATCATCTTGTAGTTAAAAGAACTAAACATTGATTGTAAATAACTAAATCCTTGGTTACAGGAGTACGTAATTCAGCATGGGGAGAGGTGTATTAAATATCTCTTGGAAGGAAATAAAAGCTGCGATATTTCAGCTTTTTTGTTCAGGGAAGAATTTACTGGGTCTTCTGAAGTTTGAGTTGTAAAGTGTTGTGACCTGTGAAGTTGCTACAGTCCAGTGAAATGCAGGAATGCGTAGGGAAGTGATTTGAGATGGAGATGGGCTTTGCTGGTAGGTGCTGAATCCTATGTATTCAAAGACCTTTCAGAACTGTGTTGTTGTGGGTTTTTTTTGGTTTTGTTGTTTTTTCGGTTGTTTGTTTTTTTTTTTCCTCCTGGTGACTTGAACTTTTTGGCTGATTTGAACCTGATTTGACAGAACAGCAGTGACTTTAAAGATCGTGAAACTCCTATGAGTTTTTATTTGGTTGTAGAGATAACTGGTAATGTACGAGTAGAGATTTCTCCTTGGTGAACACTAAATTCAAAGGAATCTGTTGCTAAGCTGAAAGCACAACAGTATTTGAAGGAGCAGGTATTTTCAGGAGACTTTGGTTTTGATGCTCTCCCCCTTGCTTGTCTGCCACTGAAGTAAAAAAAAAATACGGTCATGCAAATCAGTATTTAACTTCGCATGTTGTGGGCTGTGGTTTGACGTGTGGGTCCCGACTCCCAGGGAGCAGGGAGTACAGCTCTTCCCTAATGCCTTAATGGGAGAGTCCTTGGCAGAGCCACCATCCTAAAGGTTTGGGTTATTTTAGCATCTTCTAGGGGGTTCTGGCCTTTCACATCAGGGAGACGGGAGGTATTTTATCTTCTGGTTTTATTACCTTGCTTCTCCTTTCTTGTTAACTACAGCGATAACTTTGTGGGCTTTCAGTTCTGTTCCTTTAGTGTTTCCTGATGAGGTGAGACAGCTTTGTAAGGACTTGTGGTACAGAGCTGCACCAAAGGGTAGGTTTTGTGTAGCCCCGCACTCGTAGAATGGGGATATTAATACATTTCTCAATGGAGACTGGTGATAGAAACACTGAATTTTATTTCTTCCCACCCCTGCCATGTAATAATTTATGAATTTTAAAGTGGAAGGTTTAGTTCATGGGATTAAACAGCATTTTCCCAGGTAGAAGAATGGGTTCAAAAGCAGAAGTGAAAGAAAAAGGAGAATGCCAGAAGGATGTTCTGTGGGGTAAGGGAGCGGCGAGAAGGACCTGTGCTGTAGTAAAGGCAGGAGGGTGTACGTGTATGGCTCTGGGCTTGGTGATGGGAAAGGGGCTGGGAAGGCAAGGCAGCTGGGGGGGAAAGGTGGGTGCTGAACAGATCTTTCATCTCGTTACGGGTGGCTGAAGTTCCAGAGCAAGGTCTTGCAGTAGTTATAACCACACATTTTCTGAACCAGGAACCTGTATCTTTCAGACCCAGTAACAACCTCTATATGTGAGCTGGCGTGAGGACAACACAATCATACTTCTTTTCTTCTTAACTCAAACCCATGGTGTGTTCCATATTCACAGTAAAAGAGCATTTCCAATATAAAAAAGAATTACTTTTGGAAGCTTGGCTATACAATTGCGTGTGTTCATCAGCATCAGGTGGTCCAAAGTCGCAGAATGCTGCTTTTGCATATCCTTTCTGGGTTTTTAAGATGAAGATCGAGGTGGTCTACTGCAAAATGTGTTTGGAAGCATGGTGCAAAATCAATTTCCTGCAGGTGATAATGGTAAACTCTATTGGAGGGTTATAGGTGCGGGTGTTTGCTTTGCATTTTCTTGGTACTACTGGAAAAAATGTATTTATTTGTCTCATGATAATGTGGTCATGCATGCTGGAAAATCCTGGCAAGTTTTACTGTTTGTCAATAAACGGTAAGGAGTTGTAGAGTGGATTTCCAAATTGCTTAAAGAGGATGAGGGTCACCTTGCCAGGCTGGGCCAGCAGAAGGGGTTAATGTCCCATTAGCTCTTCAGTTTTGCAGTGACTCTAGGTGAATTTGGAAATTAAAAAAAACTTGTTTCAGATGGGAGAGAAGAAGCTGAACTCCTGTCCAAGCATCACTTGATGGGCACCATCGTTCAGCGGTGACTGGCAGGTAGCTACCCTGTGATTTAAGCATCTTATGTGGAAGAAAATATTTTTTTTCCATCTTCTTTTGGTTTCAGGGTAGAGATAGGATTCTGTGATTCCTAGGTAATGCCTTTCATCAGGAGACACTGTATGAGCAAGGCACCTGTTCTTCCTCCTGGTTTTGGAGGTGGAGAGAATGAAGCACGGAGAAGTGATTTCCCTGAAGTCACCTCCCAAACCGAAAAGAGAAACTAAAGGATCACGAGGGGTGCCAAAACATCGGCCCACCAAACAGCTTGGTGTGTACCGGAGACTGGGAGTCCGCCTCCCTCTTGCTGTGTAAACCAAGAGGTTGCTGGAGGGAGTTGGTGCTTGTAGGCTTGGGAAGCTGTGATGGAGGGATCCTGGGGGCATGCAGGGTCATTGCTGGGAAAAGTTGGGATGGTAGGGCTTGGGTCCCATCAGCTCCAGAGCTGCCTGTGAGCTCTGGGGTGGGAGAGCCGCCGGGTCTGTCCCTGCAGCATCGCCCTGACAGAGTGAGAAATGACCAGGGGAAACCATCCCGCTGACAAATTCCCAAGCAGCTTTCATGTCATATAAACGATGTTTTTACTTTTGCTCCCAGGGGAATATCATGAATCTTCCTGAGCCAATTAACACTTTATAAATTAGTTTGAGATCAGTGGATTAATAGCCTTGTGTAAATGCACTGGATATTACCTGCAAACACTAGAAAGATGCCACCATGCCTTTTAACTACTCTCATTCTGTTTTCTCTTTGACTTGATTTATTTGCACTTAGCATCCTTTTTTTGATGTTAGAAGGCCAATTTTGAACTGCTCCTTCCAAAACACTGAAATTCCCACTTGGGGAAGGCAGGAAAAACTCTGCTTTTCACACGTTCTGTAATTTATTTATTTTTTTTCCTACTCTGAACTGACAAGGCCACCCGAGTTGCACATGGGGGCAACTTTTTTATTTTGCACGAAGAACCTCTAGTACCACCATACTATATCCTTGTCTCACCCTGACATATGGAGCAGAGAAATGCAAACATGGAGCATATGGTATTCTCTCTGTGGTCATAAAAGAGGAGGGGAAATGAGGATAACTGTGCTGAAAACGTAATGCTGCGGCATTCGCTGAGGCAGTTCGGTTGGATGTAACCAATCCTGTGCTACTGATAAAAGCAAACTTGAAGTTGGAGATGCTCCACTATAAAAATATTCAAGTTCCTTATTGATGCTGAAGGCTGCTGCTGATTTATCTTAGATTTGTGACAAAGCATGACAGTGCTGTAGTATTCAACTGGAACAGAGCTAGCAGGTCGCTGCATTTTAATGGACTTTAGTTTCCAGTGATGTTGTTATTGTTATCATCATTATCTTTTCCTTTCAGAGAAGAGCTAAGCCCTGTCAGAACAGACCATTTTATCAGCATTGCTTTGTTGGTGCTATGGGCAAGAAAATGGCCCGTGATAGAAAAGTGTGTCCCATTAAAGTCAGTAGCACTTAAGTCATTGAGGCCGTGTACATAAATAAAGCAGGATTTGACTCCTTGCATCCCAGAGTTTCAAGAGTAGCCAATGGCTCTGCCTGGGTGCCAGGATGGTGTTTGATCTCCCGAGACAGGGGTTACTGGAGCACGGCTGGGCGGCAATGCAGCACTTGCTGTTCTGGGGCTGGATGCCACCCGTCTCTGCCTCGCGTGCTGTGCAGCAGCGCTGGACACAGGCACGTCGCTCACCCGGTCGGCTGGGTTTGGCGAGCTAAACCAGAGGAAAGCCCGAGGTAACCCTGTTAGTTTTGACACAGTCCCTGTGGAAGAAGCAGGGAGAGGATGCCAATGGAAGATAAAGTGTGCCTGGAAGCCAGGGAAAGCACTGGGGGCTGGATTATTCTGCAGCTTACGAATCGTTAGGTGGTTTCTCCTGGTATAATTTTAATACTTCCCCCCTCCCCTCCCCACCTCCTACTCTGTTTCCAATGTTGTGGTTTGTTGTTGGTTTTTTTTTTTTTCCAGGCTATTACTAAAATGTCTGTTGCTTGTCTTTAAGGCAATGAATCTGCAGGGCTTTGACTCGCTGCTTCTGTTCTGTCCAAACTGCTTTGGCTAGTAATGGTAGGTGTGAGCTGGAGAACAGTGAGGACCAGATCCTGCACTGCATCACAGCTGTGCCTGCTTGTTGGAATCATTTGTCTTTCTGCCAATGCACGATCAAACAAGCCAACGTAAATCATTGTGCTTTTAAGTGGATGAGTTTGTCATTCCCCAGACAAGGCGAGCTCTGGCAGCCCGGGAGGGTTGGGAAGATGCTGAAGAGGCTGGTTTCTCGTACCCTGCAGGTGATGGAGAGCAGCAGGTTGATGCAGAGGACGCGTTCTCCTCTGCCCCAACTCCTCCAAAGGCTAAAGTTTGAGCTAGGAGCTACCATCCTCCAGACCTGGTGGCTGATGTTCAGCACATCAGGACGTGGAGCTGGGCTCCAATATGGCCTGACCTAGCAGCATGGCATATGCTTTGTGCATATATTATAGAATGAAACGGGGAAAATCGGAGCAAATAATGGCCATATCTGGGGATGTGCAGATTCTGCCTCCTTGCTCTCCCAAGCCTGGCTCTGGCATGTGGTCAGGAGGATTTTGCCAGCGAGGCGCTATGTTAGCTAGCAGTTCTCATCTCCTTTTCCTTGCTCTTTGCTTGTTCTTTCCCCTTATACATGCAGCGCCTGGTGCCTGCGCTGCATTGAGCCCATCCTCTGTGTGTGTAATAACAGAGCTGTAACACCCACCGAGGCCCCTGGGAATTGCTGAAACACAAATACCACTGCTGCTAAATGGTTATTTATACACAACGATAGCCAGTGATTTAGGGTTGCCTGCTAATGTTCAATAAAATGCCAATTGGGTCTGCATTTCTCAAGTTGGTATTTGCCTCTGCCTGCATTTCTTCCAGTTTAATAGACATGGAGAGTCCGCTGTGCTCGGTTAATTCATTTATCGCACTGTATTTCAGAATTGGGCTTCAATGTGCTTGTACCAAATTTGTCTCATAAAAAAGATGCGTCACATGATTTGAATGTTTTACTGGCCTACCAATATATTAGTAAATCTGTCAGACCCAAATTACTAGCCTGTTTTAATTGCTTTTCTGAGGAAGGCGCTGATAGCGTGAGGGGTAGGGGCAATAGTGATTTTGCTGGTTTTAATGGTTGTGGAAAGATGGTAGAGGCTGAATCCTAATGTGTGGAAAAGCACATTTTAGATAGATCTCCCATAAATAAATACTTCGGGCTTATGAGGAATTGATTATTGTAGAAAAATATTGCTACTTGTAATGGTAAAACAATTATAACCAGGTTCTTGCATGTTCAGCTGTGTAGGGTGTGATGTCTTCCCCAAGATAGGATGGATTATATCCTGTTGCAATTCGTTCTTGAAGGCAAATTTAAAAAAAACCTTCCAGCCAATATAATTTAAACCAAAATAATTTAGCCAGTTCTTGTGTTCTAGGCACAGTTCTAATAACTTAGGGGGGGAGGGGAGTATTTTTGTCTGTAACCCTTAGCTTTGCGATCATTAGCATTAGCAAACATCGCAGGGTTTATACTGTAAGGGAAACAATGTGACAGAAACGAAGGATCTTAAAAACATGAAGCTTAAGTTCAAAAGTGTTGGCCAACTGAGAAAAATCATTTTAAAACCCATTTAATGTGTCATTTAGGTTTTAAATTATTCCTGACATGTGGTTTGCTGCATGACTTTGAGTTTTTTTGGGTGGGCACCCTAGTATTGTGTGTCATCTGTCAGAATCGCTTTTCCAATTACTTTGTTCTCTCTGCATTTTTCTCCAGTTTTTTTTTTTTTTTTTTTTAGCATGTGGCACTTACGCTCATGTGAAAGGGATGTGAGGAGAGAGGTGCTGGAGGCTGGAGCTGCCCAGTGGGAGCGTGGCTCGAGCGTGCTGTCCTCAGGCGCATTGCCAGCCCCCGTAGTACTGTGGTTGAGCATGGGCTGAGGGAAATTCCCACCTTTCAGGGGCAAATACAGTGGTGTTTGTGGTGCTCAGATCGCACTGGGACAAATCCACGGGGATTTGGGTACGATAAGTAAGTTGATGGCTATGCTTTGAACCTCCTTAGTGTCTGGAATGAGATGAGACAGTCCTAAAGTGTGTTTTCATGCAACATGTTAGGTAGTGGTCTAGAGAAGTGATAAACTTTTTGGGGTTTCTTTTTCCTCCTTGTCTTTTGAACTAGGTTGGAGCACTTGATAGAATGAATGCTGCCTTTGGCATAGTGAAACCCACCAAGGATCGAACTGCTTCACATCCTGTGGGTTTGGATGTCTAAGCATCCTGTTGGTCTCATCTTTGTTAACGATGTAAGATACTCCTGGCCCATGCTCGTGGACTCAAAGGCTTGGTGTCCCTACTCTTGGAAACTGGTCCAAACAAAGTTCCCTGACCTGTAGCATCCCTTGAATCACTAGTGGTGTTTCCTGCCCCTGAGGAGCTGCAGTTAGCAGAATAAATGGCTTTCAAAGATATTTTTTTCATCAGGCAGGAGCTGTGGAAATGGATGCCTACTGAAACAAACCCTTAAAGCATAAAGTATTGAAAGTAAGTAAAATGGACAGCGCCCAGAACTTCTCGGGTGCTGCATTCACCTCTTCTGCTTCAATGTTCCCATCTTCATTTGGTTGTCAATACCTTGCATGACCTTCTGCATCTTCTCCCAAGTAACTCCGGTGCTTGGGGTGTCAGGCCTGTTTCTCTGCCTTCAGGCATTTGAGAAAGAGCCACGCAGACCTTGCATGCTGATACGCAGCATGGGAGGCCTTGTGCCTCCTCTCAATGAGTTAAAATAGATTTCTCCTTGTGTCTGAGGCATCTGACATCTTGAATTCTTTCTTCTTGCAAGAACTCGCTCCGTGGTCTGTGCCAGTTCCCACTTGAGGAGGTCTGGTCTTCAGCACAGGTGAGATGAACGCCTGCTGAAGACAAGTGATATTTGATGACTGGGGGTCTTAAATTGATCTTTTCTTGAAATAGATATTGTGAGCCTGTGCCATTAAGGGCCTTACACTGGAGGACTGAAGCCTTGAACTTGATTTGATCTTGTCGGGGGATGGTCAGTGGAGGAGGGGGCAGAGAAGAAGGGTTTTGCCACGAGTTGCGTTAGTAGTTCACACATGTTCTGGCTCTTGGAGCACTGTGGAAGGGTGCTCTGGGAGCTGGATGAGGGGGAGGGACCGTACATCCACATTTTCTCTGTTGTTGCTCCTGGTAGCAGAGCCCCTACCCCTCCTTTCTCTGGACAGATGCACCTTTGGTGTGTTGGAACTGGTCCATCACATCCTAAACATCTACTGTCATCACTGGAGAGTGAACCACAGGTCACAGCGTTTCAGATGTCTGAAAGCTGAGGCTCAGAGCAGCCAGCCATGTTCAGAAGCTGCAGTGGATGGGGGTATGCATGGTGCAGAGGTCTGTGGAAGCCTTACAGACCATGCTGGCTCGTACAGGGCTCCACATGGCTCATGGCTCACCCATGGTTGGGTGCTGATTCAATGGGCATCCAGCCCTGGCTGCTGTTGACCCCCGGTACCGCTGGGCTCGGTGCTGGTGGGGTAACCCTGGCGCAATCCCCACTGGTGGGAGCCTGCGTTGCTGGTTCATTCTTTCTCCGGAGCTGGGGATGCCTCTGTCCTGCTCAAAGGCTTGGTTCGTTTATTGGAAGGTGCGGTAGAGTTACACCTAATTACTCTGAAGGTCTTTTCAAGGTGGTTCTACAGTACTTTAAATGAGGCAAGGCGCAGAAATACTGTGTTACATTTGTAGGCTGTTACATCAAGAGCTTGCTGGTCTGCTCAGCACATCTTTATACTACTATGGTGCTTTATAGAAGCCAAGTCACTGCTCTAAGTGCAAGGCTTTAAATAGAATGGACTAAATGATGCTAGCACTAGCGAGCTCCCGGTGCACGGCGCTCCAGTGAGAGAGCCTGTGTTTTTTATTGTTTTAATTAGAGCTTTTGAAATACGGCCCTTGTTCGATTCTTCAGCAATAAAAAAAAAACCAAACAAAAACCCGCCTATTTTCTTCTCGGTTATTCCCTGTTTGAGGAGCAGTTGACTGTTTCATTGGCGACTGGCGGGAAGCCTGTTCTGCTCGCTGGCTGCCAGCCATGGGTGCTGGCAAGAGCAGCCGACAGGCCGATGAAGAGATTTACACCCTCTGATTTGTGTATTAAAAGGGGCAAAGCGGTGGGTGGACTTGTCGGTGGCTGATAAAAGACGAGGGCAGTATTTCCACCACCACCCCCCGCACCCCCGTGCAGGTGTATTGTGCTACTGTGAACAGCGGGGAGGTGCTCCCAGAGATTCAGGACACCCCATCAGGTTGTTGGCAAATACCAGCAGGTTTGTTGTTTGGAGTATCTGCTATGCTTTCCCCTCTATGAGAAAGCAGGGGATTGTCTTAAGCTGAAAACCGTGTCTCTGTCTTGTAGAAGACACTATATATATCTCTTTCTGTAGAGAGAGCTATAGGTGTGCATCTCTGTAGAGTTGTGTTTTGCTCATGGTTATAAGAAGGTCATTGTTTCAAGCCATGATCTTGCAGAATGACAAATTTGGTCCTGGGGAATTCTGAAGTGCTGATAAAAAATAGCTGTATAACGAAGAGGAAAAACAATCTTGAGGGTTGTACTTGAATGATTCGGTTAAAATTGAAATTTCTGTTGCTCCGTACGTACGGTGCGTGTGTGGGACGTTCAGGCACAACAGCTTTGTGCTGGTGGTTTGAATCAGAAAGAAAGATCTGCGAAGACTAAGCAGAACTGACCATGAAGGCATTGGATCCTTGATGAAAATCCCACAAACATGTTCCCCCTCCCCCCAGCATAAATGTGTGGGTGAAAAACATAGATTGTTTCCATGCATTATGCTGAGCAAAGCCAGCAAGTGAGCCGCATAAAAGGTGACAAGTAAATTAGATTTTAAAATTCTTGCAGTTTTGATAATATGAGCCGACATCGGTAACACAGGCTAGGGAAAAGTCTCTTTCAGGAAAATAAGTTCATTTATTTCCTGTGATAGGTAAGAGGCATCAAAGGGCAGATCCTGGCTTCATCTTCTTTCAGCTAACCTTTCATGGTGGAATTAGATTGCTGCCAAGAATTGGGGCTATAATAATTGTAATGGACTGTACATGCTGGGAGAGAAAATTGCTGTGCTGGAGGAGACCTGGATGTGCCCTGGTACTAGAAAAGGGGAAATTTTCATCCTACATGGGATGTTCTGAGTTGTCTGTCCATGAGTTATGGTTTCTGTCTCCTTTACAATGAGTCCAGCGGCATTTGAGTGAGCGTGTCCATGTCAGGGTAGGGCTGGTGGAGGAGTTCGATGGCTTCAGCTCCCCTGGCATTGTCTTAGGAACCTGATCTAACAGTAACCTGTCGGGCTGAAAACCTCCTCGAAAACCTCCTCCAAAGGGGAAGGATGCCCGAGTGAAAAAGCCTCCTCCAAAGGGGAAGGATGCCCCAGTAACAGGGGCACTTCTATGGCTAAGGAGCATCAGGCTTTCAGCACTGTGTTGAGCCCAAACTCTCCCCTAAATCCTCTCTTATACACACAACGCGCTATTGCTTTTGCAGCCCGCTAAAATCCATCCCTGGTTTCTTTGCCTTTGCTATAAGCTGACTGAGTACAGAGATTCCCTCCAGAGCTGTGCTATTATTTGAGGTCACCTCCATTCTCCTCCTCCCAAAAGGGCTGCAGAGCGAGGAGCTGCCCCTTCCCCTCCTCACCGTGGAGCTCCGAGGGGCTGGCTAAAGACTGGAGGACCTAACAGCAAGGATGTCAAGGTTCATTTGCTGGTACGATAATTGAATGCCAAGTACAAGGTGCAGCACTAATTGTCTCGCCCCAAAATGGGGAGGCTGAAAAAGCCATGGCAGTTTGGTTCTCCTGAAATGAGGCCAAATGCTTTGTTTGTCTCTGAGTTTGGGATGGAGCTGGCTGGAAGCATCTAAGCTGCTTTCACTCCCCTGGCACAAAGCAGGATGAGTCACTACTCGATCCAAAAGTGATGAGACACATGCTAAGAGGGCAGCAGAAAAGCATGTGAAGTAGGTATTTTTAAGGCACTTGCTCAGTGAATATTAAACATAAGTGTTTAAGCTCTTCCTTTGTTCTTTTCTTTTTAAGATATCTGCTGATGGTGGTCCCTAAGTTTTCTCTGCAGGAATTACATTTTCAGTCCCTCTTCAGTAGAGCCCACAGGCTTGAATTGTACTTTAAACTCATTCCCTTAGGAGGATTTCGCTGGAAAACAGAGAACTCCGCATGAACCTGTTGCTCCTCTCTCCCCCCTGGCTAATCAGTTTCTGAGTACTGCAAAAGAAACTCCCACTCAGTTTTATGGAAAAAAGAGGAAACGTATTTATAGAAGAGCTTGGGAAAGCTCTGTTCAAACCCCTGCTTATGTTGGATTTTGCTGGTGACCTTGAGCAAGCAACTCAGTTGCTGTAGCAGTTTACAAAGTGCCTAAGAAGCCAGAGGAGCTCTTCTGAGTTAAAGCTGCCACATTTCATAAGCTGGCGGGATGCTGGTTTCTGTGGCTTTGCCACCTTTCGATAATTTTAACCTTTATCTGAGAGATTCCGTTCCTCATCTATGAAATGGAAATATCTCTTGTTTACGTAATACGAATTGAAGACTGTGTTGTGCTCAGTTATGTACACAATTATTTCTATTAATTATTACATGTGTGTGTGTATATATATATATAAGGCTATGTAACTAGCTGTGCTTCAGTTAATCTGAAGGTATTTGGACCTGCTGGCCCACTTTGTAAGTAATTACTTGACATCTCAATACTCAATTTCAATGCCCACGTCGATCCTTATCTCCTGCAGACTTGTTGAAGTCTGACTTCTTAAATCATACTTCCAGACTTTACACTGTGTCTGCTCTCCCCATGGTCACAGCTGCTGGATGCTGAGCAGCACAGGCAGCTGTGATGGTGGGTTACAACTGAGATCCAGGGAAAACAAAAGAAGGCAAATGAAGAGTTGTATAGATTTATTTTTAAGGATGCTGTGTTGCTCTTTGAAATTCTCAGTTACTTTTCAGCATCTTATTTTTTGATGGAACAGTTTCTCTGATGTGCGATAACTATATCGTCATTACCCATAATTTACGTACTTTCAGCCAGCCGTTCTCACTTCTAGGGAAGCTTGTTCTTGTGTATCTCCAGAGAGGAGAAATGAAGGCAATCCTGTGTTCACATCCTAAATCTCAATCATGGGACCTGCGTATTTCCTGGTTCCTGGTGTATTTATATGTGATGTGATCTACCAGCAGGGACCGTGTCTGTGCATTGCAGTTGGAATCTCGGTACTTTGTGTTCAAGGATGAAGTTTTACAGGATTTAAATGGTCTCTGTGCAGGCAGAATGCATACAGAGTGTGGTTTACAATTAAGAAAAATAAATAATCTAGCCTTATTTGTAGTGGTCATAAGCTTTTAATTGATTAATCCCATCTCTGGGTATGAATACAATTAACATGTAGTTGCCTAATTTAGATAACCCCGTGGGTTCCCCAGCCAGGTGAAGGGAAGAGGGATTCACCTCTTCGCCGAGAGGAGAGCCCCACTCTGCACCGAGTGCATAGGAAGCCTTGGGAGGTGGGTGAGATAATTTAGGCATCAAGGACAAATGCTCACACATTAGCAATGTTCGTATTTTATATTTTAGCACAGGCACGTAAATTTAATGAAAACTGGGTGCTAATAAGAAGAGATCATCTGTTCTTTCCTGTATACCGTGCCAATGGCTGGAGCAAAGAATGCAGCTGGAAACTGGGGCTGTGGAGCAAATTAGCATCTCTTTGCTAAGATTTTGTGTTTCCTCTGGCATACTTTGCGTGGAGTCCCAGCTGGTGGTGGATAAGTATTACTGCAAATCCTCAGTTGCTGGCAGGATGAATCCTTTCCAATATCGGCCACAAGTCTGAGGAGTGGGTGAACTTGTCTCCTGTTGAAAATAGGTAATAGTAAATATGCCAATGAGTATTTTTGGTGTGTTGTTTTCTGGCCTCATCTTCTCTTGACATGCCAGGCAGTTTCCATCCTGGGCTGGTCCCCTCCTCTGCTTTGCACCCGCACAGGATTTGTGGCAAATGGGTTTAACCTCCATCTCTATAAACCTGAACTGCTCAAATTTCATACATAAACCATGGAAAAGCATAAAATAGGTTACTATTCATTTTATTATAATATTAAAATGCTTCCTTTTGAATCCTTTTCATTAGGCTGATGGTGTTAGGGGTGGTTGCCTGGTACCCCAGCATGGGAATTCCCCGGCTGGCAATATTGCTGAATGCACGTTGGTGACTCGGCGATTATTTTTTGTTTTCCATCTGATTAGCTTCTTTTAAACCAGAAGCTTGCCTGTACAGCTTGTAATCAGTTTTATTTCCTCGGAGATGTACGGCTTCCAGTACCATAAGGTGGGGTTTGCAGCAAGAAGGGTAACATTTTTATGTAGCTCCCATTTCTGTGCACGAAGTCGGTACTTGGGTTATTTGGTGAAGCCTGTAGGTCTTGTGCAGATAATTCTGCTGCACGTTACTCGGTGCACATCTTTTCGGAATTGTAAACTGCAGCTAGAGAATGAAAAAAGACTATCGAGTGACTAAACTACAGTACCTTTTTGGAAAGCAGCCCGTGGAAGAGAGAATTAGACAGCAGTTTCTAAAATATTTACATTTCTAGACGCACTCACCCATGCTCGCTGCCTTTCGTATTTTCTGAAGCAAGCAGAAGGAAATCACTCTTTTTCATTACCTTGGTTTCTTGCCCTTCAGCTATTCTGTGAATTGAAAGTGAAAAAAAGGTCTGGTCTTGACATTAAGTAACCTTGCAGACTTTAATTTGAAACAAACAAAGCATTTAAAGCGGTTCTTCTCGGGGGGATTGTACTGAGTGCTACTAAATTGCTGAATATTTAATAGCTAAACATGTTCCAGACCCTGAGGTCTGTCCCCCAAATGATAAGCCTTTTTATTAAGTGAACTTTAATTGCTTAATAATTGGGTCTTCTGTAAGGAAAGATGGGGATCCTGATAAGCTGCCAACCAGCCTGCATGGCAAATTGGAGTTGGGTACTGCTTCCAATTAAGTTTTTCTGAGTAGGTTTGGGTATAACGAAGGGAGGTGCATCTGTGACCCTTTGGCTACAGAGCGAAGTGGCGCCAAGGATCTGCGCTGTTTAATTCTAGAGCCTGTCGCCGAATGTGACTTTCTCAGAATGTATTTGCTGGTCCGTTCCCTTGAGCCAGCTCCCGACAACCCAAACATCTGTGTAGTTTCAAAAACTGTCTTTAAAATAAATCAGCGTAAGCCAGGAGAGCTGTAAAAAGACACAGTGATAGTTTTAAGGTCTCATATATTACAGGCCTGCAGAGAGATGAAGGAGTTCTGTACATAAACACAGAAAACGTGCTTAGCGTCTTCTCATTGGGACACAGCAAAAGGTTTTGCCACATCCTGTTCTCTCATGTGTAGATTGTATGGGGTGTGTTTTTTCAGCTTTGAAAGAAAAAAAGAGTTGGGATACCTGCAGAAAGGGGATGGTGTGGAAGCAGGGCAAGGTGTGAGCTGGCTGGGTGCGAAGGCTTGGGCGGTATGGTGCTGCCATGGAAAGAAAAGAAATCCCTCAATAGCAATTGTTTTAGTCCTCTTTTTTGCAGTAAATTAGGTTTAGCTCTCTTTCCTCCTGGAAAAATGTGCAGTTTTCAACAGCTTTCCAGGCCTGTTCACACTGTGTTTATCTTAAATTTTTTAATTTTATATATATATATACACACTTTTTTTTTTGTTGTTAAAGTGTCGGATGCTTCTATTTTTCTTGCTTGCACCAGCTTTATTGGGGGTGCAAAGCTGTTAGCTATGCGTCTGTGCCAATAGCTCGGCTGGAAAGTAGCATCCTCAGTGTAACAGGGAGGCGTGCGAGGGTGCAGCAGGTAGATGGGGTTGGGTACCACTGCCTCTTCTTCCCTCATTTTGTTCCCTGTTCCCAGCGATTAGGAAATGCCACTGCCCACACAACAGCAGATTCATGTTGGCTCTTTTTTTTTTTGTGTGTGTGTGTGTGGAAATACCATTAGGAAGCCTGCGCTGAGCCAGTTTCAGTTTAAAGCTTTGCTGAAGAATTCCCCTACTTCAGCTCATGGCAGCGCATGCCCCAGGCTGCACGATCTTGTCCTCGCAGGTGCTCTGTGAGACAGGAAAATTGAGAGGAGAGATGGGGGTCAGATATTCCTCACACTGGGAAAGAGGTGTTTGAACTGGGGAACGAACATGGGGCTCCCACTCAAATGCCTTTCCCAGTACAGGATTGTTCTCCACTACACTGATTTGCTGAATATTTGGGTGGTGTTTTAATGCTGAGAAAGGTGGGGGGGGGGTTATTTTTTGCTTCCTCAGCTTCTTAATAGCCTGTAATGACAGCTCCTTTTTGCAAGCCTTTGCTGAACGCCAGCTGACATAATCTGAAAGATACTTGTTTCCTGTATATTTTCTGGTGTCTTTTAGTGTGGTCTTCTCAATTTTTTTTTCGCTCTGTCAAATACATGATGCCTGTTTGCACAGACTTCTGAGTGATGGTATGTACTTGTATGGCTTCAGATAGTCCCTGAAGGCAGGCACCTGTGCCCAGCTGGGCTGGTGGCTGCTCGGGTCATTTCTGGGGATTGACCAGGATGAGAACCAGAGCAGGTCCCTAAAATACATCCACACCATCTTCATCACATCCCTGATCCAAGCAGTTGCTTCAGCACATCTTCTTGATTTGTCCTTCTTATACTTGGCTTGAATGAAGACTGATTCCCCGCGCCCCTGCCCCCCTTTATTTTCCTTCAGTACGAGTTTATCTATCAGTAAAGCAATGATGCTTCCAGGTAATAAAATCCATGATCTTGACATCTTTCACCTGCACTTTGAATCTTGCAGCGTCCTGTTCTTGCTGTGTTTTTCTTCCGTGCAGGCTGAAGGTTGTGGTCCTCATGTTTTCCCACCAAGTGGGGCTAGGGCACCTGGGGGTTGTGCAATTAAAACTCCCAGCTCTTCTCTCCCACCCTCATTAGCCAGAAAAGTTTCATGGAAAAACAGGCACAGGCCATTCCCTGTTGTAAATATTTTGCTTATGTGACCCAAGTGACTTAAAGAGGTTTTGGGTTTTTTTTTGAGTATTTTTCCTTTTATTTGGAGGGAAGAGGAAATGGAGTGAGATTTGACTGTAGCATTTTCTTAGTGCTTTAAATTTAAATCTTAGGTAAGGTTTAGTTGTGCTTTCCTTTGAGTGCCAGCCTGTTCTGAGCAGTTTGGATTGTGTGAGAGCGTGTCCGTACTTTGTTAAAGTTGTTCCTGAGTGGGTTTGTAAGTAAAAGGTGCAATTTGTTACTCTTTATGTTGATAACACATCTTTTCTTTGCTGTTAATGAGAGTAATTTACAAAGGAAAGTGTTAGTCATGCCACCATTATAGCAATCTCCAAGTAGTTTTCAGAATAGCGCACAATTTTTTTATTCGCTTATTTTAGTCTGGATTTGTTAGCAAAATTCATATCAGCATGGAAACAGCATACAATGTCTATTTTCAGCATCTATATAATGGTAATTGGTTTTGGTGTTTGTTTTTTTTTTTTTTCCCTTGTCTTTGCAGGACCACTGAGGTTTCTTTCCCAGACAGAATCTGTTACGGCTTTTGCAGGAGACACAATTCTGCTGAAGTGTGAAGTTGTTGGGGAGCCCATGCCTGCGGTGCACTGGCAGCGAAACCAGGAGGACTTGTCCCCGAGCCTGGGTGACACGCGGGTGGCTGTCCTGCCTTCTGGAGCTTTACAGATCAGCAGGGTTCAGCATGGGGACAGTGGGGTCTACAGGTGCCTGGCGAAAAACCCAGCCAGTTCGAGAACTGGGAATGATGCAGAAGTCAGAGTTTTGGCAGGTAAGAACCACCAGATGCTTCTGCATTGCCCTTTTTCTCTGGTCTGGTCTTGTCCTTTTGGTTTTCTGAAGAACAGCCCTCACGGGGCAGGTAGGCTGATTTATCCCGCTTTCTCTCCAGTTACCTCAACAAGTTTCCAAGGTCATCTTCACAGGGAAGAGCTCAGAGACCTTTAGGAAAGCAGTTGGATGAGGAGATGACACCTTAGGAAAGTACTCCTGCCACCTAACTTCAAGGACCAAATTTAGATTTGTATGAAGCTGGTCTCTCTTTTTTTTTTTTTTTTTTCTTCCCCCCCGCCCATGGTCAATGGAGTGAGAGAAATATTTCCCATCTCAGCATACCGTAATTATTGTCCCAGAGAACTCTCTGGAAGAACTCCTCCGACTCCGTTGATGAGAAAGGCAGTCTGTTGGCACTGGCTGCTGGATGTACCTCCTCAAATTTAGGCTGCTGGGATACTTCAGTGCCTGGTGTGATTTGCCCGGAGCGCGGCTTGGGATCTGACACAGTTTAGCTGTGACAGGTAATGTTCCGAAATTCATGGCCTGGTGAGCATCTTGGTCTCCCTTTTAAAAAAACTCATTAGCTTAATAGATGGTTACCACTGTGGTATAGCATCGAGAACTGAGCACCAGAAGAGTGGTTGCAAAAGGTATTGCTGCAAAGTCTCCTTCCCACTAACTTGTAACTGCTAATTAAACCGGGCAGATGTTGTGGTTTTAGAATTATTTTTATATATATATATATGCATTTTCTAGACAAATGATTTTGGTTTGCCTGATTTCTCCCTGAGAGGGGATGGAGCAGGATTGCCTGACTTCTGAGCTAGCCCTAATATATATATTTGGAATCAATATCCTCTAGGAATCAGGAAGGGCAGGATCAGGGAATGTGTCCATGGACTAAGGCAAGCCAAGCTTGATGTGTATCCTTGCTGCTCGGAGTGATCTGTAGCTCAGGGGCTTATGGCGATGGAGTTTGGGGTGTTTAGGATTTGCCACCAGAAAAACAAACCACCCCCCAAACTCTAAGCCTAGGATTACAAACCCAAGCCCGTATCCTCACACTCTGCTCCAGTAGTAGCTATTGATCCTTTTTGGAGCCACAAAGCAAAGTAACAGCTAGGGGAGTTGGCAACAGGAGATGACCACATCACCTGCAGTTTCCTGTGGGTTTTTATTCCTAGTTGCTTCCCCCCTCCCCCTAGAATTTGCAGCTGGCCTCTGTAGGGTGGTCCTGACCCCATCCGTGTGCTGGTCTAATGGGGTGCCCCCAGGGTGGCTGCTCTTGGGGCTTCCAGCTCACCATCAGCCTCAGAGCCCATGCCGTTCCTCATGCACTGGGCAGCACCAAGGCATTCCTGCCTCTGTGTTAGTAACCACAACGAGATCCAGGGTGGGGTGGGATGAAGGTGATTTTTTTTTTTTCAGATGTTTTGATTTAAAATTAAGAAAAGCACAAAATTTTGTATTTTAAGACAGACCTGGAAGATTTCTCTTCACCTCCTCAGAGTATTGTTAATTTGCCATGCATCTCCATTTCTGATGGTTTGTGGATGGATTGATGTTTGTTCCTTTTCCCAGTTTCGGTCGTTAACATCCTGGCTAAATGGCCTCTCTCAGGCTGTCTATAGGAGAGAGGGGAATTAATTTATCTCTTCCTAGCATGTTAAAATTTTATACCAGGGAAACAGTGGAGCAAATAATGAGGAAAATATATAACAAGGAACTAGTGGAGTCTGTCAGACTTTGGCTTAGGGCAAGCAGCAGAAGGTCTCATTTCAGGATAATGTGAGCAGACAGCAGCTTTTATAAGAAATGAGTGGTGCTCCTGAAACAAAAATTCAGATCTTACTGAGCCTCTTGGGAATTTTGTTCTCATGTGCACGCTTTGATGATTCAGAGCTATCTGATACTTCACTGCTAATTCTGCCTCTCCTGTTTTCGCTTGTTGGGAGAAATCTGTCTTCAGTTGCAGCTCTCCTCTGTCATAATTACTGAAGGCAGAATACTCTTGTTGGCCTTTTTCCCCTGGTTAGTGAGGAGGAAAAAAAAGAAAAACTCTTAAATCCTATTCAAAGGAATAGGCAACAAAATAACAAAAAAAAGTAGCTAGTATCTTATAATTCTGTATTTTAAAAATGCTGCTTCTTCCCCAGATGGTGGTTGTGTTTTGTTTGAATGCACAGCACGTCCGTTGGGATTTGCGGCAAAACTGACCACAATCCTGGCAAATATTTGATGAAGTTCTCTACAGCTGCTTCCAAAGAGAAGTACGAGGGATAAACATCTTTTGTCATTTAATTTCTTTAGTCAAAGTGCCTGTGGCTTAAATACTTGATTCGGTATTATGGTGGGTCTGCAGTTGTCTGTATCTCCTCTTGATAGAAAAATTCATCACCCAACATGAAGACAGGTGAGAAAACCAAAATATTTGCGTGAGGGAATTATGGATTTCCTGGACCAAAAAAAAAAGTATGATTCACCCTATCCCGGACCCAAGCCTGTAGTTTAACTCGCCATATAAATGAGGGAATAGTTGAGCCTTCAACCTCCGTTACCAAAGAGGAGTTTGTAGGTACTCGGTGTGTCTATAAACGTGGGGCAAGGCACTGGGCATGAAGATTTTACTCCGATAAGTAGGAAAGGCTTTACAAGTGACTGTTTGTAAGTGTTTCCTATGTTTGAGTCTACCTGGGGAGGGTCTGGAAGGGGCTGATTCTCCCCTTGGTGCATCCAAAATGAATTTTACAGAGCTTCAGCCTTGCCAAATCCTCCCCCGGAAACCGTGTGCCACGAAAACGGGTCTCACACCATGTTTATCGAATAGTCCCAACAAACCTGAGCAAAACTCTTGACGAGTTTTTAACATGTCAGGGGTTTATTTATTGCTCTTCAAATAAAGAGTGGCCGTTGCAGCTGTTTGCAGAAGGCTCATTTCAAATGCACGTTTTTTCCACTTTTCTAATTGAAGTGCTCTTCTTTTCTCTGGGGTCTAGAAACTTAATCCCAGGTGAAAAGTTTCAGCAAATACTGAAAGCATGAGGAAATACATATTCAGATAACTACATGCACTCACCTGATTCATTTAGAAGGATTAATGCTAATATATATATATGTATATATATATATAAAACCAATCCAAGCCCCTCAAAAGTTCTTATACAAACCAGTGTGAATGAATTAATTCTTAGCTGAATTCATTGTTTCTCGAAATTGAATAAGTTTCTTTGGGAGGTCTGTACACTCCAGAAATACAAATGATGTTTTAAAAGCAGAAGTTGAATAGTTGGATGTCTGAAAGCTATTAATTCTCAATTTATAAATAATACTGCTGTGTTTATCGTTAGCCATTGAAGTGATCGGCCGCTGTACTATTGTCTGTCGTGGAGGTTCCTTCTCTGGCCCTGAGCTTGGCTGCTGAGCTGCAGTTCAAGATGACGGTAACAATATCATGTCGTTCCTTTATAGGTCATGCAAATAGCGTTTGGCTGCTGCTGGGCGATTCCGCTCCTTCCTCACCATTGCGTTCCTGAGGAGGCAAGCAAAAAGGACCAGGCAGTGACGCATCCCACCAGGAATAGGGCAGGAGAGGGGTGGTGGTTGTGTTTGAGTAACTGCATACACCAGGAGCTGCCTCTGGAGCTGAGGCTTGCTCCTGTGCTTAGGCACCTCCCTTTGTTAAATGAAAAGTGGTTGTGATGTTAATTAATTGGTTTAAATACAGCGTAAAGTGGTACTGATCGAGTTTTGCAGCTACCACTGTTTCACCTTGATTTTTCCATGGTCATGTTAATAGAGGAAGCATCTTGACTGAGGGCATCCCGTCTAGGAAACGAAAGGGGTGGAATATACTGGGTTACATTGTTTGGTGTGAGTTTGTTGTTTATTAGGAGTTCTATAGTTAAAATTAGCCTGGAGGAGGGTGTGGCTGAGCTGGAGCATGCAACCTCTCTGTAGCTCAGCCATCAGTTCCTCATAAAAGACACAGGGCCTGGATCAGGTGCGGAGATAAAGATTTCTTCTCATCTTTTCTACTCCGGGAGGATCCCTGTGTTGATGTACATTCCCTAACAGCCACTAACTGTTTAAATCAGGTCTTTTACCTTAGTCTTAACCTCCGCAGCTAGTACTCAGCAGTGTTTATTCTTAGATGAAACCAGATGTGGCCCACTTAAAATACATACTAAACTTGTGAATTACTCTTTTTGAAAAGATTGAACTAATTCCCCATTTACGTTCTCTAGCAGCTATTTGCCGTAGGGGTGCCTTGCCCTGATTCTGATAAGTACGTATGAAAACCAACCAGGCAACAAAAAGAACCAACCAACCAAAAAAAAAACCCCAAACCCCAACAGTCCCAGTTGTGGCATCCAGATGTGCAAATCACGGGGTGATGCAGGATGCCAGAGCTGGGTACCAGACGATGGTGTAAGTGAAGCTCGTTTGGATGCTCATTTGCCAGCAAGGTGGTGATGCACGGGAGCCTCTGCTTGTAGCTGAGGGTGCTTGGGAAGGGCTGGATTTCTGCTAGGTGAATGCCAACCGAATAGAAGCTTCCAGTTTGAAGCAGTAGTTGAGGGAGTGACTGCCAATAAATTAATAATAGTTCAGTGAAGAATTAAGAGTGTTTACTGTACAGTGCCTGCCTTTTGGTAAACACGGGGGAGATTTCGTACTTCATCCAGCAGATCTTTATAGACTTGCTGTTAGCGTGTGCTCTCTAAGCACTTACTTGGGGGGAAAGGCTCTTTAATCTGCAGGTTTTCATAAACCGCATGAAAAACTAATGACTAGAAACCTGAAGCTATGCTCTTGCGAGCAGAGGAAGGTGAAACACATAAAACCAGTAATAGCCATCGGAACTGTTTATTTTTGTACTGAATCAGTGCAAAACGCAACAGCAGTTGTGTTTAAATCAGGGTGGGGTTTTTAGTCAGTGCTCCTCCTGCCTTACAAACTGAGCAACAGATGGATCAAAAGCCTTGTCCTGAGCAGCGTGCCTGGTGAAGGCATCCCTTGTGCTGCTGAATTGCCAGAATTTCTAGCAACGGTTGCATTTTGGTCTCATTGGGAGAGAACCACTTGGGTGGGGTATGCCCTGTTACAAAATATGCTGTGTTTCTTAGTGATAGTCTAATTTTTCCTGTTTTTTTTTTTAAATATTGGTAGTATTTGGATCACTTAGGGGAAAGATATTTTCCTGTTTGGGAAGTATACCCATGTAATAACTCCCAGTATCTGGGTTATGCCTGCTTCCAGCTGTGCAAATGAATAGAATTGCTGAGTCGCTTTATAAGCTGGCTACATTCTGACCTTTAAGCAAAAGAAAAAAAAAAAAAAAAAAAAAAAAAAAGGTTAAATTTACAATGCTTATTAATAATCCAGGGGAACGAGCTATTTTGCCTGTCTCCCCTGGTTAAATCTGATTAGCTCTGAAGTAATCTCTTGCCTAATAGGTATAAATAGCAGTGTCCCGTTGTGGGGAGGGAAACCACGGAGGCGGCGGTGCCATCGGGGTGTGCTCTTAGTGCGGAGCTGATGTGAGGAGCAGCACCGTCGCAAGAGTAGCAACTGATAGTTGGTACAGAGGGGTTTGCTCAGCACCTGCCTGGCTCCTCTCCCTGTCGGTGAGGAAATAACACGTAAAGTCTTCGGTGATGGCGTGAAATGGGATGATGGGCTTTAGGAGCTGCGTCGGAAGCACAGCTTGAGTTCAGGACAGGGGCTTGAAGGGTAGTGTAGAATTTATTGCCGAATGTATTTGGAAGCAGAAGGTGTTATTGGGAAGGTTCCTGGTGTACGGGTAACCTTAGGCAATGGAGCTGGCTTGAGGCTGCCGATGTTGGCAGCCAGAGGACCGCAGGCTGCCTGGTGGATTTGGCTCCTCAGGGAAGCTCGAGGCAGTTCCCTTTATGTTTCATCACAGATCCCGCTCACAAAATGCGCTCCGCAAAGAATCCCAAACAGAAAAGAGAATTCTGTAGTGTTCGGAACAGCCTTGGTGTTCCTGCTTTGAGATTGTGGCACTAGAGCTTTTATATGGAATATTGTTTTAAACTACTAATAACAGCATCCTATGAGTGACTGTTAATGACTATGACTATTATAGATCCCAAACTGCAGAGGTGACAGATGCAACTGAAGTCTGCATTCAAGTTTGGCTTTTTATGAACTTGCATTTTATTTTTTTTATATTAGATTTGTTTCTTTTAATTGCATGAAACACATTGCTTTCTGCTCCAGCCACTAAACCAATTTGCTAGCAAAACATACACAACTGTCTTATCACCGCTACATTTTGTGAAGTTATTGCTTAAATCAGAACAGAATTCCCCTGTGCAGGAGTCAAATTAGCAGCCAGAGAGAATTTCAGTGGAATAAATCAGATGGCTATTGGGGAATTCCAAGTGTATTTTTATATATATGCAATAAAATGTTACTGAAAAACCCTGGAAGGACAGACAGCCTTAACTGAAAACCCCAGCAGTCTGGTTAGGAAGGAATTAGGAAACATTTGAAAATTGGAGCAAGTGATCTGGTAATAGTAGTTACAAAATAAAAACTAGGATTTGTGGGGAGTCAAAGGAATTGCAGACAGGGAAGACAGCAAGGCATTTGTACAGTTTGGGGTGCAAATATTTTTTGAACCTAGCTGAAACAGTATTTCTAAGAATGGGTGAAAGTGGTAGAACTTGTTTCAGTGTTTAAAGGGCAGAAAAGTTAAGAACCACTACTAATTAAAAAAAAAAAATAATGCCTGTACATATGGCATTGATTATTTCACAATATTTTTAATATTAAAAATAATAATTAGTACTACCATGACATGAGTGGCTTAAAGCTTGTCCAAAACCAGATGTTTTCAGGTCATTATACCACAGTGAAAATGTAGCTCCTGGAGAAGCTGAGAAATTCTCAGGACCATTAATTCTTGACCATAACTTTGGAATACTGAAGGTTCCAGTGATTTGGAACTAACCCAAACTTTAAGTACCTGATGGTTTGTCAACGTGGCATCTTTACGACACAAAATAGTGGGATGGTCCATGCAATTAAAACAATTTGGTATCAGTGTATCAAAACAGATGATGTCAACATAATTTTTGATGATTATTTGTATCATTGTAGTAGATTTCTTGGAGGGTTTCTTGCCCAAGACATTAGGGAAATTGAAAATCAGTATAGCATCTATATGCTACATCAGATTGATAGCAGTCAGGTCTCCAAATAGAAATGGTTACTAAGGAGATATTTTTTTTTTAGGTGAGTCCTCACTTAGAGCCAGGGAGGTGTTCTTCGAGTCCATACTCTCTAATATGTTCTAATATGTTGCGTGTCTGACTGGTGACCACATGTTCAGAACTTTTGGAGGAGGCTTAGAGAACGGCCATCAGAAAAGATCGTCCCAGTTACCGCAAAGTGGTTAGAGGCTCCTACTTGTTTTTGTAACGTTGACTAAGCAAGTCTTTGATTATTTTTTTTGTTTTGTTTTGTTTTAATTATTTTGTTTAACTCAAACCAGACTAGGACTGGGCATGGCATCTCTCTCGAGTTATATTCATAGGGCTGCATCAAAAACCTTGTTGTAGGTTATTCTGTGCCTTCAGTTACTACCTGGATCAAACCACTGCTTTTTAATGGCTTCTGCCATTATAGCAGAATATAATAGTGTCTGCTGACTGCTGCTCAGCTGGAAGTGGGAGTGTAAGTGTGTTAGTACTTGCTCGCCTCGGCTGTATTCCCCATTTTGGGGATAGGAGATAATGTAGTTGTGAAGCAGTTCCTCAGTCTGTTTCAGTTTTGCCTCTAAAACTTTAATGGCCAGAGAAAAAGCTCGCTCCTTTTGCCTTTGTAAATATAAACGAGCAGTGTCCCTTCTTTATGCCTGCAGTAATAATTTTTTTTTTTTTTTTTTTTTTTTTTTTTACCTAAGGATCTCAAAGAACAAGTCAAAAACCTGTAAATATTTTTATCTTCATTACGGATGAGGAAACAGAGCCCCTCGCCAGAAATCATCATTAAAGCTGGAAACAGGACCCCTGATTTATAGCCTCATGTTCCAACAGCAACTTGGCACAGTTTTCCTTGCACTTTAGTTAATGTATTTTGAAGTTACTACAGTAAGAAGAATGTCTTCACGCCTTGATGCGTGTCAGGGCTAATGTTAAAATCTGTGTGTGTCCTTATTATTTAAGATGCTCCTGGTCATGTCGCATCCCCCAGCTCTACTGAGCCAGGCTGGTGATTTTGGGGGCAGGAGGGTTGAAGCAGGAAAATGCTATCAAGGGAGCTGGGAGGTGGAGGAAAAAATAAAGCCGAATCCCAATGTAGTGACTGCATTCTGGTTATATGTTTTAATGCATTCCACATATTGAGAGATCAGTATCATTTTAGTGACGGATTTCTCCCACGCTGTTCCCACATATCCCTTGCTTTCTCGTTGGGATTAAGTGCTCAGCCTCTAGGCGTGATGGTGAGATCTGGTTGGGGAATTTTGCTGGCCTGCCTTCACGGCCAGCAGAGAGCAAAATTGGGTTTTCTTTGGTGTAAATCTTTATCTCTTTTTAATCGAATTTAGAAATGTGACTATGAACACAGAGAGATAGTCTGTCACATCAGTGTCACATTAAAGGCATCACATTTCTGGAATTTGCAATATAAAAAGTACTGCAATAAAAAAAAAAATACTGGAAAAGTAAAATATCCAAATACGCTTGGAAAAAAAAAAATCATGGATATGATACAATGGGAGTCTTTTGTCAATTGAACAACACTTACAAATGCGTTATAGCACAAAGCAGCTTAGTGCGGGGAGATGCCGTACAACAGGATGCAACTTGTTTTTATGAAAGCATTTCTTTTTTTTTTTTTCCTCCCCAGTATATAACGTAGCAAAAATACTGCAGTAACATTTTTCTCCTTGAGTGCCGAAGCACAGTGTCTGTATTGCTGAATCCAAGTGAAGTGCTTGCAACTTCACCTGCCTTGGAAGAGAGAAATGCATTGTCTGCTTGCTTTAAGACCAATTTGGTATCGCTGAAATACATCCTCAGCACTCATTAATGCGTATTGACACGTATCTCAGGGTCTGAGAGAGCGGTTAGTGGCTGGCTGTGAAGTATGGTGCCAAATGTGGCAGAAGCACTGCCTTCGACATAATAAGGGGGGGAAAAGAAATAATTCAGGACCTCTCCCTGCTGCAGATTATATAATGTCCTCAGTTAATCACAAAATATCTCAATTATTCCATTAACCATCTATAAAAAGGAGATAAAATGACTTATCCTAACAAGGCTTTGCAAAGGTGTGTGTGTGTATATATATATTATTATTTTTTTCCCAAATAGTGTGGTGTTTTCGGACATCAGTGTAGTGGGGACTATTGGAATTAGATACACATTCACGGATCCACATTCATGGATCCTATTTGTGGTTTTGAATTTCAACTGTGTGTCATTGATTTAATGAGCACGGAAAATATGTGTATAGCTGTACCTCATTACTGCACATTGTGTGCTCAAGAAAAAATGCTAAATATGAAACGAGAGGTTGTGCTTTGTTCGGGGAAAAGAAGTTCTTGCGGCTCGCTGCTTTATAATTGAGTTTAGGTATAACTGCTCATTCTTAAACATTACTCTATAGGAACGCGCCAAAAAAAAATAATAATCAACTAACACCAGTGATGTGATGTGCCCCGCAGGATGGGAAGCCGGTGTAGCCCTTACTTCCAGCTGGTCCAGCATCAGGCTCCGAGCATGAGCACTGGCATCAGTGGGGGTCTGTGGTCTGCTGGGGGGAGCAGCTTGTGCCCCACCATCCCAGGCAAGCGGTCGAAAGCCAAAAAAGACCAAGAGGTGTCCTGTCCTGTCCCCATGGATGGGGACATCACGGCTGTGAGCACATGGGGTGTCCCCAGGGCTCCAGGCTGGGGCTGCTTTGCGTCTTTATCAGTGATCAGACAATTTCCAGTCAGATACTGGATTCACTGCCTGAGCACTAGTTGGGTACCGCTTCCCTAAGCTCGCAGAAAGACCCGAGTTCCTCACAAGGTCTGTTGTGTCACTGATGAATATTTTTGTAGGGTTTACTCAGAACATGTTTTGTGATTTTTTTATTTTATTTTTTTAAATTAAAAATTATTTTATTTTCTTTCACCTTCCAAGTGGAGACTGTACTGCCTTCACTGTAACTGCTGCTGCAGAGGTTTGCAGTCTGTGGTCTCACGGACTTTTAAGTCAATTAATTTTTTTTAACATGTAACACCATCCCGTTGGTCAAGGGGTGGATGTCGGCTCTGAGAGGAACCTGGATGTCCCCCCAGAGGAGAGGGTGGTGCCTTTGGAGTCTCCTTGGTTCCTTGCAAGGTTACATCCCAGTTACTGAGCTCTGGTTTTTGAGCACCTCAGTCTTTCGGCAGGTGGTACCCAGCCAGAGGTGGTGGGATGCCAACTGCCATGGTCTGATAGCACGTCCAGCCTCCTCGCTAGCGTTTCCTACCGTGAAAGCTGTGGTTTTGCTTTGTGATGTTTAACCAAAACCTTTTGGTTATTCCATCCAGACACTTCTGATAGCAAACCTGATGCCAGCTTTTGCCTCGAGCTTTCCCTGGGCTGTGTTCAGTACCAGCTGCCAGCCCTGATGCCCAATGGCACAGCTGCTGCCTCCCAGGATGCTCAGCCCTGGCTAGGGACTTGCCTAGAATAATGTCCCAGGTCTGATCTGCATGGATTTCAAACCCACAGCTCTTTTCCTCCTCTTTAGTTTTGGAAAAGAATAAAGATATTTGCTTTTCTCCTTCCTGTAGCAATTCTTTTCTTCAACTCTTGATGCAGCTTTAAGCTGCTGACTTTGGCCAGACTCAACTGGGAATCAGGCAGCAAAACATTGAGTCACAGCTGGCACATCTGGTTTCTGTTTGCTTTTGAGCTGTGTTTCTAGATGGCAGAGGGATGCAGAGGTGTTATCACCTTTCCAGCGAGCAGCTACATCGTTAAGGGAGTTCAGGAAAGTTCGAATAGGAGCTGAGGCTTCTGTTTTGTGAGTCATGAATGGAGCAAGAGATGGAAAAGGCGAAGAGCAGGGAATGGCAGTGCTGTGGCAGAGAACAGGACCCAGGCAGCGGGCATTTCCCTGCGGAGCGGTGAGCGGCAGCCAGCCCGGGGCAGTGCCAGGCATGCTGGAGGGGAAAGGAGCCGTCCGGACCCTGAGAAAATGTTGGGAAAAGGAGCTAAGCAGGAGACGATGATTTTAAACATCAGCTTCAGCAGGGATGAAAGCAGAGCTATGTTACAAGCATGTGTAGGGGGGGTGTTTTCTCATATGAAATACAAAAGTAATTTGAAATATTGACTAGTTAAAAATTTAGACTGAAGCATTATTGACAATTCCGGTTAACAGATCCCCAAACAAGAATAATAATAATAACATTATTATTATTATTATCAACAACAACAACAACAATAATAAAGCTCACCTACCTTTGCGTGTCTGCTGTCGCCTGCCATTCCTGTCTAACGATTTGGGACTGGGTTTGGTGTTGGATGGTGACTTTCCCTTTCCAGTGTTCAGCAGTTTCTCACGTTGGCACCGTCTCAGTCTAACCTTGGCCTCAGTCTAGCTGTCTGCCTGCATGCCTTAACGCTAACAGTTTTGCTTTCTTTGGGATGTTCACTCAATTGCATCCCTCAGGAACATCCAAAATCTTGCCAGGGGAAAAAAATAATAAATACAAGAGAGAGGAAAAATCCCAGATAAAATACTGTTGTGTTTCATTTTGGTTGAAGGATGGGCTTGCTGTAATCTATGCTAGTTATGAGCTGATCTTCAGGCTGTTGGCAGAGTTATAGTGAGAACATTATTTTCATTGCAGGAGTGGAGGCAATAGTGATGTCTCATTAATGTTGTTTCTGTCCCCAGTACAACAAAAACGTATTTCACGTCACTGTAAAATGTGGATGAGCTGTCCTGCTTTTTTACAAGTACAGAGGAGCAATACCTATTGAGCTACTTGTGTGTGGTTTAGGATTGTGCAGCTTTGTCTAATACCTAGCCTATACCAGCTTCAGAATTCCATTTATTCTGGATGAATTTGAAGAACCATCTCAGCCAAACATATCCCTATAAAGCCTATGGTTTCATTATCAATTGTCTCCTTTTTCTAACTTCAAATTTCATCATCATTAATGTAATTTTCCTTATATTTTTATTGCTGCCTGTCTTACTGCTGCTCACATCTTGCAGCCTGACTAGGATTGTGATTTTAATCAGACAACCTCTCCGTGGTTTCAGACCTAAGTGCTTCTGCAGGGAAGGAGACGCTTCTGTGTCGAGATCTGGATGCTGCTCACAGGTTTTATTTTACTTTCTGGGTTTGCATATCTGTTTCCATCTTTGGACAACTGACTTCAAAAGAAGAATCTAAACAAACCAAGCAAAACTAAACAAGCAAACAAAAAACCCCTTTGGTTTTCTGCCAGTTAGCTATGGCGTATTTATATGCGTATATCAAGGTAGTATGTGTGCTTTGATTATTGAAAGAGACACCAAGAAATTCACAAGTGTCACTGTGATCAGCTAAGGTGTCTTCACAGATTGAAGCCGCCGAGTTGTGTGGGGCAACTCCTGCATCCGTTGCTCTTGCCGATGGCTGGGATTTGCGCATCCATCTGGTTCCAGTAGGCACTGGAAAGATGCTGTTGTTGGAAAACCATACCGAATGCATGCAGCTAGTTACAGTTTCTTTCTACTTCTACAGCAGAAGCAGTCTTAATTACTTGGAGATGATCCTGGGAGATATCGTAGCTGTTAATTTGGTGGGAATATTCATTTATATTGCGTAATTTTTTGATGTTTGTGTCAGGAAACAAGGAGTAATGTTTAATGGCTGCAGTCCAGCCCATTTGTGTCAACATCTGTGATAAGAAAATGAAGTTGCTTTCCAGGGAAGGAGCAGAGGGGAAGGAGCAGGCCATTAAAAAGCAAACAAACCCAACTGGTTTCCTTGGCCTGTTTGCTGGAATTTCAGGCAGGGTGAGTGGCATTTGGGTCTGGGATGTCCCCGGTCAGTGGTGGCGCACCCAGGGCAGTCGGAGGCAGAGGTTTAGCTCACCCTGAGCTCGGCTCAGCTGCCCACGGATGGGCATCCAGGTCTGTCCGGAACAGCCCCCGGCACGCGGGGTGTCCTTCAGTCAAGGAAAGGAGAATCTGGGGCACTAGTCTTTTTACATATTCCTTCTCAATTCAGATTTTTCTAAATTATTCTGTTCTGCGTTTCCTGTGGTTTCCCATGTTTCCTTGAAGCTCTCCTTGGCTTGCCTCACCTACTGTATTTATGAACTCCCCTCTTGCAACTCCGGAATAGTTTCATTAATCCAGTACCACTCTTAACCTTATGTATATCTATCTTTTCTTGCCATGGTTGTGCCTTTTCCTGTGGCTTTCCAAGACCTGACTTTAATACCAGGCTATAAAAAGCCCTTTCTCGCTTTCCCAAAAGCTGCTATTTTTCTGCCTTCAAATTGCTCCCTTAGGTTCAACCTGTAAGCAGCTCGAAGACTGCCATTTGATACACTTTTTATACATCTGTACAATGATTTTTCTGCTTTTCCCATCAGTAAGAATCTGTGAAAGCCCCGGTCTCATGGGTCCGTTATTGATCAGTCGTTTTATATTCCCCATTCCCGACAAAAAAAAAATGTTTTATTCCATTACATTGTTTTTTGGGGTTTTTTGTTTTTTTTTTTTTTAAGGGATGACAACTGTCTCTTTTGCTCTCATAGATCCAGGTTTGCACAAGCAGCAGTTTTTCCTGCAGCGACCGTCGAACGTGGTGGCCATGGAAGGGAAGGATGCTGTTCTGGAGTGCTGCGTTTCTGGGTACCCCCCTCCCACCTTCATGTGGCTGCGAGGAGATGAAGTGCTCCCCATCAGGTATCTCAGCCCTTTGGGGGTCGTGTGGGTAACGCCATATTTCCTTGAGCAAAGCAAAGGGAAACCACTGAGTAACGTTTTAAGGGCAGTGGAGTGGGCTTGGGGGGGATGAGATTATCCTCTTAAATGATAGTGGTGCTGGATGCGTCTTCTAACCTGCTGCTGTAACTCATCTCCGCACCAAATCTGAGGGTGGAATTTGATCATAAATGTCACCTGGCTGGTGTTTAAAATGGAAGTGTAAAGCTATTATCAGCAAAGATGATGTCTGAGAATTACTTAACGGCATAATTTACTGGGTGTATTTTTCTAGATGGAGAAGAGCGCCTCTAACACACTGCTGACTTGTGTTATCCCTGTTTCAGGTCCAAAAAGTATTCGTTACTGGCTGGGAGTAACCTCCTCATATCCAACGTGACTGACGACGATTCTGGGACGTACACGTGCGTAGTCACCTACAAAAACGAAAACAGCAGCGGCTCCGCAGAGCTGTCGGTGATGGGTGAGTATCCGGCATGCGCCCACTTTGTTTTTCCAACAACGTTTGCAGTTAGTCCCTTCTCCAGAATGCCTGACTTTTCAAGATTCCCATAAATGCAAACTGTGGGAGTCCCTTCGCTGCTTTGATTCTGGTTCTTATGTAGTTGCACCCATGGAAACCCAAGTCCTGTGAATCTTTGAATGCTTCCCACCATGCCCAGTAGCCTTGCTGTTACCGAGCATCTTTTGCTATCAGATGCTAAATGCTTTCTGTACGTGGTCCTTTCCCTTTATTTCTCTTCTGAAGCCTTATTTTTAGCATTCCAGTGGATGTCCCTGTTCATGATATCAAGCACAGTGAGCTGAAAATTAGATTGGTAGCTGGTTTTGTGGGTTTTGTTCTGGTTTTGTTGGTTTGTTTTTTTTTTTTGTGGTGGTGTTTTGTGGTTTTGTTTTGATTTTTTTTAGCACCCTGAACAGTCAATATGGTAAGAGAAGAAAATCAATGTATCTTCTCATCAAATTAACAAAAGTCCAAGTTAAATTCCTGGAGCTCCTGTCTCAGCAGTGATTCTCTGAGGGTTCCCACTGTTAAATCTTCTGAAAGCGCCCCCCTAACAGAACCTGCTTTCCCCCACGCTTCTTCCTCATGGCAAATATTAATGGAATCCAAAAAGTGTTTTAATCTAATTGCTGCCTTTCTTTCTTTTTTCTTTATTTAAACCATTGAACAATAGCAGGGTACATTAGTGTTATTCAGTCATATCTAAGGAACAACACCGTTAATACTTAGTCAAACAATAACGTGTTTCAATGTGTTGTTCATTTTGCATTCTGGCTTTAAAGCTTATGCATGAAAAGTACTTTCATTAGTGAATAAAGCCTTAATTTGGATTATAGGATATTCACCGCTTGTATAACAATATCCTTTTATCAAGCCATAATAAAATGGAATAATTACTGGTGATGGAGGGTTCAGTTCTATTTCTTTAGTTACATTAAAGTCATACATTGTTTCACTGGTTAAAAACAAAACCGTGGCTTTATGATTGTGGAAGTTCATGTATTATGGAATTGGTTTTATTATAAGGAATCAAATCCTGTAAAGGCAGGTGAGAGTTTGGGCAGTATGCTTTTTTTACCTCACTGAAATATGTGGATTTCAACTCTAGCGTGCAGCAGGTTGGCTGCAAAATAGAAATAAATGTCACAGGTTTTTTTCCCCAGCAACAGATTGCAGGATCTATTGGTAAGAGCAACTGTGGCTTGGAGGATTGTGGCAGAGATTATTGCATAGATCATTTCTGACCGTGCAGTTCCTGTGAAAATTAATAAGAGTTTTGCATCCAAGTCGTTTATGGACCTTTTAAAAAATTTATCCCTGTCTGCATTCTGTCGGCGCTGCATCTAGCTTTGGCTTTATCACGCCCTCTGCTCTAAGTGTCATGTCGAAGTTAAAGGTACATGAATTTTCATCCCCATTGAGAGCTGCTTGCTGGCAAGATGACCCAAGTGTTAAGATGAGTATAAGATGATGAAAATCTCCAAGAGGAGACGACAGAGTGCCAGGACAGTCCTAAGCATGAAGCTAAACCGACTCGAAGATGGAAGCTGCCACCATTGCTGGCCCCTTGCAGTCTCAAGGGGAAACCAAAACTGCATTGCCGTGGCACGATGCGACTGTATTCCCCTTGTGGGAGGGTGAAAGATTTCTTGGGTGAAGTTTCTGTCCACGTATGGAATTCACAAATACAGAACAAATGCGGGGGGGGGGGGGTGGGGGGGGGGTGGGGGGGTGGGGGTGGGGGGCGCGGGAAAAGAGTTTTAAGTTTGTAAGTTAGGCACAATATTCATGTCCATTTCTTATTTTCACGTGTGCATCACTCATTTGTGACGCTTACCTGAAAAAGAGACATGGTGTTCATGTATATTTATATTAATAATGGAAAATGTTCCAAGGAAATGACATGACTAAGCTGGAGGGATGATGACAGCAGTCCCCTGATACCTGTCTTTCCAGAACGATGTACCAGGGTTAGGAACTTGCTCGGAATGGGTTTGGTTGTTGAATCCATCCTTGCCAGTTGGAAGCCCTCAAATGCACAGAAGTTTCTCGTGTAATTGTAATATCTCATAAACAGACTACTTAATTGTTAGGATTATTTTCTTCTTCGACTAGATACAGATGCAGATATTTCTGTGTGTTTCCTTAAGAGTTCGTGTGCTTGTTTATTTAACAAAGTGTAAATTGCCCATCTGTGTTGCCTTGTAAGACTTACATTAATATTTTTCTTAATGTTGGTGTACCCTGTTAATGTATCTATAGTGCAAAGGGGGATAAATGAAGCGTTTGCAGTCAGAGTGCAAAAGAATTTTAACAGTCCAATAATTATCTCCTCTGAAGCCTGAGCAGACAACATCAGATCAAAGTTACTTACATCACATGGTAACAAGAAGCTTTTGATCTTTTAAATAATGAGGCTATTTGCAAGAAACAGAGTGCCTTTCACAATGGAGTTCCTGTGAGTTCTTCTAAAGAGCTAAAAATAGCTGCTTCTGCATTGGACATAGGTCTGAAATTGCAAGAGGTGACCAGATTTGCAAGAAGAGAGAATATATTTTGCAACGTTTAAATTTTGTATCGTGGCCTTTCGGCAATATTTTCACCCCATCTCCCCGCGTGATGAAAATGAAGAGGTGCAGTGCAGTGTACCTGGTTACTATATAAATCATCTATGTGCTCAGGAGCTTGAGAGCTTAGTGTTTCAACAAATGTTTGAAGATGATGGAACGTGTTAACCAGTGTCAACTACAATTATTTTCTAAATATTGTCTAGCTTTCAGAAGTGTATTTTGGGCTTGCTCCCTTTTGGCTTCTGTGGGTTTTTATATAGCTTTTCTGTTTCGTGCGGTGTTAAATGAAACTGAAAACTTGCTTAGCTGTTTTGGCATAGGATCACCCCTGCCCCAACTCCCTGAATGTTCTGAAAGTGACGTAAATCCAGAAAAAAGTTTTCCGTACCCTGTTACCTGCTTGTGGGAGCTCACTCCCATTGCAGCCCGGATAAATGCCTGGGGTTTCGGGTTCTGGGAAGGATCTAATTGTAGAAAACCAGCTTTCTGTAGGTGATCGTAACTGAGTTGATCGATTTGGTGATAGATTGTCATGCGTTATTTATTTTTCTTCCTGCTTAATATTTGGGTTGTCCCTTAATTGCAGCGAAGAGCAAATTAGAATTGTACTGATACTACAGGCAAGAGCATCGCGTCTTCCAAGAGCTGAGTTTTGTCCAATGTTATTTGCATAATACTGCATATATTCAGAATTAAAGTATCAATGCTTTTTAATTGGGCAGCTGTTCTTAAATGGATCAAGACTGAGCTCATTTCCACCCACCCCTTAAAATGTCCTTTAAGGAAGAACAGAGAAAGTAACAGTTTTCCATTAGCATTGGGTCAGGAATGCTGGTTTTGAGATACTTTTAGGTAACTGCCTAATAGTAAGAATAAGCAGTAGCAAAAAGCAAAAAACCCCAAACAAACAAACAACAACAAAAAACCCCCCACAACCCTGAATCTGGAAGACAGTGTTTGCAGAAAAACACTGCTGCTAATTTTTACCAAGCATCTGTATGTATAAGCTCCAAATGGCTCGACTGCAATTTGGAAGCATTTTTTTCCTATGCAAATGCCTTTTCCTAGGGAGTTTTTCATCCAAAGCAATTTTAGTACTAGTTTTGGTTGCCATTGCAGATGAAAAGCTACATTAAAGGTAAGGCCACGTGAGGAGCGATGATAAGCACCGCGCATCTGTCAAATCAGTTTTACTTCTGACTCCGCCGCATCAATTCCTGTAGCAAAATGTTGGTTTTTTTCAGAGATCAAGGTCAGGGAAAGTGCTGAGGAAAGCAGGGGCAGATCACGTTGTGGTGTGTGAATCGCTAAGGTAGCGAGTAGGATTAAGAGGGAAGCCTGCATCACCATAACGTGGCGTGCCACGGCAGTGAGAGCGTGACAAATGAGATGCCTTCGCGCGCGCCACCAGAGCTGCTCTCCCACAAATGCCGCAGGCCTGAAAGATTTACAAAAGGACTTACCCTCTGCCGCTGGTGTTAAACCCAGTGACGTACCCTGGTGGTAGATGATCACTGAAAAATAATTTCCAGAATAGGGAGGATTACCCGCTGATAGAAACCTGTGGAGAAGCAGGCAGGTGTCGGCAGTGGATGGACGCAGTCTTGGTGAGCCCAAGAAACATTGAGTAACCTCTGTGGATCTGTCTCTGTCATCCCACACTGTGGGGAAGTTAATTTTACTCATGTCTTGCTATCTCGTTGAAGAAAGCAAGCCCAGAAGAGGCAATTTAATTATCCTCTGCTCCGAGTTTCGAGTTCCTTATGGAACAGGGCATATCTATATGGGAGCTGACGGGGCAGAGCAGCACTGTAATCCATGATAAATCTTGGGATGGTTTGAGGCAAAAATGAGACAAATAAACATGAACCCCGATCTCTCCCCAAAGCAAAGGCTGCCTCTCTCCCATTCGTTTTGCTGATGAATTTTGATAGTGAAAAGTGCTTCCATGCAAACGGCAACGTTGATACCATCCATTATATTTCTTGTAGGTATAACTTTGAGTCTGTGCCGTGGCAATGTAGGTGTCCCATCCCTACAGCTCCTCTCTCAAGTCAAGCAGTGTCCAATGTGTTGTTCCGACTCCCCTTTCCCAGAAGGCTGATGGAGCTTGTGGTACCTATTTCTCATTGAGACAAAAGAGGAAAATGAGCGGCACGGTCACCTGGAAATATGGAAGCCAGATATTGAGACCAGGCTTTGAGAAGAAGCTTTTTTTCAGGGTATTGATGTGGGGCAGGCAGCCCAGCCTCTGTTGGCAGTGCTGGGTTTACCTGCTGGAATGGAACCAGGCTTTTGGAGATGAAGGTGATGGACTAATGGGTCAATAGCTCCTTCTGTGCTCACATCCCTTTATTTAGAGAATTGCAAAAATGTGTTACCTAATCAATAGCGTTCAGTGCAGTGGTGGTTGGTTGTGTTGTTTTTTTGTTTGGGTTTTTTTTTGTTTTTTTGTTTTTGGTTGGTTGGTTGGTTTTTTTTATCCAGGAAAAATATCTTTGGAGAGTGTATCAACTGAATTTTATGCAAATGAAGCTGAAATGTTTCCTTTTGAAACCGCTGCGTTGCTGACGGAGAGTGTGGTGTGCGTGCACGGCCCTGAATGCAAGTAGTGACAGCAAAATGATGTCACGGGGGTACCCTGTAGCCCATGTCAAAAGTATTTCCTTGAAGGATTTTTTTTTTCTCTCTCTTAAGGACAGGTTTTTATTCCAAGTTCCTCCGTTTCTCTTGATCTCGGGTTTGTTTTGCCTTCTGGAGGGTTGCCCTTGCAAAGTGGAAAAGCATAAGGGTGGCAACAGTTTCAAAGGAGGGGGGGGGGGGCTGTCCTTGCTGAGCCTGGTGTGTGAAGAGTATTTTATTAGTAGGACACTTGAAAACGGGGTACAGGGTGGCATCTGCCTGCCTAAATGCCCAGCACTTCAGCTGTCATGCTGAGTCAGTGCAGAGTTCTGCAGAAATTTTTGCAGTTTTCCTTTTACATGTGAACAAGCTTGACATTATGGTGCTTTTTTATATATCTGTATCTATCTCTGTATCTTAAATTCCATAAAGCAGTTCAGCTAAGCAGTCCCAGCAGCACCACTGGCTTGTCCAGCACCCTCAATGAGTCAAGAAACTCATGTCATGACTGAGTGCCCTTGAGACAGACAAAATATTGGCATAGGGGTGAGTGGTGACATCACTGCTGCAAATTTAAAGCTGATGAAATTGGTTTTGCTTTTTAAACAGCGTTAAATGAACCTGCGGAGCTTCCTGTTAGAGCGTGGCCTTGGGGCCAAGGGATTTCCAGCCCGATGTCAAGATTTGGCATTGTTTTATCGAGTGTGGGCATATTGAACACCAAAGAAAATAGGGTTTCAACAGGGTCTTGTGTGTGACTGTGGCTTTATATAAAAAGACAGATCTGTGTATATATGTATATATTTTTATATATATATATATTTGTGTGTGAGGAAGTCAAGGTTGACTCAATCCTTTATGGGAAGAAGCATCCACTTCTGTGTAATAATTATTAGGCATTTTATATATATATTATATATAACATCTACATAATATATATGTATAATATAACAGCTATATAATAATTAATAGGCACGTCTTATGCTGTACTTATTTACCATAAAGTTTCCCCCAGCTTCCTTGATGCTTTTGATACAGTTGATGCAGTCTGATCATCGAGAACTTCCCTATAGGTTTGGGTATTTATTTCCCCTCCCCCCCCCCCCCCCCCCCCACCCCCCCCCCCCCCCCCCCCCCCCCCCTTGATGTCTTATTTTGCTTTTAGAGCAGTTGAAAGAATTTTGTTCTGAGTGTTTTTGGTTTTTTCCCCTTGAACGGGGTCTGTGAATGATGAGGTGAATGCCTGCTTGCGGGCAAGGGGGAGCTCATCGCAGTAATGGTGTGCGATTGAAGGACCGTCAGGTAATTTTTATTGCCACGGATGGAATAGAAGCTGAGTGCCTAATTCAGACCATTCTGGAAACGTAATTCATGTCAATGCATCACGAGTATCAAACACTTATTCAGCACCTGACACTTGTAAAAAGCAGTTGAGTGAAACTCTTAATGTTGCCGTTTTCTGATAATGGTGTTTAAATTCAATCCTATTAAAAATAAATACACCTAACAAGCTCTGCAATACTGGTACTCACTTGGTTGCTCATAGGAAAATTGCTGTGTCTGGGTGTGATCTACAGGTTTACGTTTAAATATTCATGCAGAAACCCCTTTGAATCCAGAGGCAGATGAATGCTGGAGGCTTAATGATACCAGATCTCCGCGTAATCTGCTTTTAAAATTTTTAATTTTGGGGATCAGCTTGCACAAGTTGCAGAGATATTCTGCCCAGGAGCTTTTAATGTGGACTCAGTGAAAAGTCTTTGGGGTAAAACCCAAACTGTGGTGGGTCAGCTTGACCTGCGGTGACTTTTTGGAGCTGAAGTGCCCATTTGAGGGTCTCCTTTATAGGTCCAGTGCCTTTTTTCAAAATTTTTCAAAACCACCGAATATCTCCTTTGAAATTGAGTTGTACAGAAGGTGTTGGAACCGTGGTGGGATGTCAGGCTCCATTGGACAATGTGGGGCTTTTGCATTGAAGGTAGTGGGAAGAGCTTAACTTCAGTGGTAGGACTGAGCCATAGGTGATGCCAGAAGACCTAGAGCTGCTCTTTCAGCAATTTTTAATGGATGTTGGGATTAAAACCCCACGTATCTTCTGTATAAATCTCCTGGGTTTCAAAAGCACTATTAATTTATTTATAAAATAATTTATTTATTACTTTGTAATTGTGGAAGTGTCACATAATGCCAGTTACTGCATTTTGATATTTATGGCTAAGTATGAATCAAGTTTCTCTTTTCAGAGAGTTCAGCGGGATAAGACAAAACACAAGGAAACCCAGGGAATATGTGTATTTTCTGCCACTGTGCAGTTCCTTGGCTGTGGCATCTGCTTGTAGCATTCAGCTGCTTCTGTGAACATCTAATAACAAGGCTAGGAATCCTTCATAGTATGGTATAATAATTTATACATTAGCGTGGTTTAGCACCCTGCTATTTCCAATATGGCGAGCATGTTGTATACTTTCTTAAAAAATGCAAAATGACAAGGAAAGAAGACACAAATGAAATGAGTTTCCCCATATTGCTGGCCAGGTTTGAGAAATAAAAACAACAGATGTCTGCATACATTTTAAACAGCGTGTTTAAAAAAAAAAAACAACAGCAGCCCACGAAACAAAAAAACAAAACAGTTGTTTGTTTGGGTTTTTTAGAACTAAATGTTTTAGGCAGAAAGCTTCCTTGGAGAGGAGTGATTCCCAGTGCTTAACCTGACCCTTGGCTGTTCAGCTCTTTCTAGTCCGTTTCTTTGTCTCAATGGAGTGAAGAGCTGGGTTACTTCCGAGAATCATGTTTTCTCTCTTGTACTATAAATCGAGAACCGCATGAATACATATTGTAAGGAGAGAAGGAGTTTCTTTTGCCCTTGGAGTGGTTTGCGCTTTATTCCCAGGCTCGCCAGAGCACTTTCTGCAGCAAAGTACTCGAGAATGAAGTCACAGCCTGGTACTTGCAAAAGACGGTCAAAGTACATAATCTCATTGCAAAGCACACTCATGTCATTTAAAAATAAATACATTTGGTCCATGTATTACGATTCCTTTTAGTTGAAACATGTGTTGTATAGCCTTTAGGAACAGAGTGCGCAGGCAGTTAGCAAGCACGTGTAAGTGAGAGCAGATGCAGCCGTGTGGCCATGAGGTGGGCTGCGATTTCTCAGAGTCTCTTCCAGACTGATTTTCATCATCCCTTTTATCATTATCAGAGTAGTTCTGTTGGTGGAGGGCAATTTTTTTTTTTTTTTCTTCTTCTCTCTCTGAAGCATCACCTCTTTAAAATCAGAGGTAAGGCAGAATTTTGCAGGTAAGAGGAAAGCTGGCATCGCTGCATTTACGCGCTGTTGTAATTCCCTGCGCGCTCTGTGTATGACATGAGATGAGTGGCAGCGTTCATGAGAGGTTTGGGTTTCTTTTTTGTTCCCTTTGCCTTCTGGCTCTGATTTGATTATTGCTTATAAAAGGTCCTAACTGAAATGAACGGTGAACTGCACTTTGTTACGGCGTAGTTCCCATTCAGCTCTGTAGTTAACACAAATTAATGCAGCTGTCAAAATTCAGTTATTAAAAAAGAAGGCAGGAGAGTGGCCGAGACTGAAAAATATCTGTGACTCATAATGAACGTATCTAAGCGGTATTCCCGTGGCTTTTCCCAGCTTTTGCTATTTTTCAGATTCCAAAAAGTGTTTTATGTTGCCTTCAGCGATACACTTGCTGGGAAAGTATTTACAGCTAACGGTCGTGGTGATGCGTTGAACCACTTGGTGCTTTGAGACGACTCAAATTCAGCATGTGAAATATGTATTTTCCACTTGCGAGGGAGAGGATCTCAAAAGTCTTTTGAGCAAATGGTTCCGATGAGTTTAACTAGAAAATATTGAGTGGAGTGTAGAACAGGCTTGCTATGAGGTGCCTGGGTTAATGTGTACATTTATTAGTTCAGACAAACAGTTCGCTATGCCGGGGGAAGGAGCAAACTCAATTTAGACACTGACTGCGTCATCGTTCATAGGAACTGCATAAACAAGCTGGCACTGAATTTGCTGTGACTGCTAAATAATTGCAGCTTTTGAAAGAACAGGATTTCTTTTTTTCTTTTTTTTTTTTTTTTTTCCTCACTGCCCAAGGGAGATGTTCAACACCAGCATAAGTTCTTTCTCGTAAGTATATTTAGATATATAGTTAGACAGTTAACAGAAGAGTACTTGTGGTGTTCTTGTAGTTCTGGATCTTACTGTGAAGTCATTTTTCTAGCATGGTCCTGGACTCTGGAAAAGCTGCTGGAGTTTTCCTGTGGAGAATGGATGCAGCCAGACAGCACACGGTGATGGCATTTATTAGAGGTGCACACAGGCACTTAGGATTTCTGTGACATCCCAGCTTCACCCAGTATTAGCCCCAGCAGCAGAGTGACAGTGAGGACACCAAGCACATCACACCAGCCAAGCTCGCTTCATTCTCACCGTGGCAGCAACTACAGGTTATTTGAAACAATCACTGCCCATCGGGGGGTGGGTGCTGAAAATAATAAAAGCACGTTCAGTCAAACCCAGATTTGAAAATATGCAGCATTTCTAACGTTTTAAATAATTTCAACTTTAGTTTTGAAGGACTTGTCTGGTTGACATCTATTAATATTTTTTTTTCTATCGCCTTTTAAACCTTGGAGGTGTATTGCCTATGCACAGCCTGGGGTTTGCGAGCAACCTTTTGTTACAACTTTGTTAATTAAAACATGGCATCACGAGTGGTTTTAGCCACCCTTTTATACGTAAGAGAAGAAACCAAGAACTCAAATTTGTTTTTGTGGAGAAGGTAATGTCTTCCAGATGCACGGCAAGGGATGTAACATGGAGCTGAGATGTTATTTAAAAAGGCTGGAGCTCTTTGTCGTTTGGGAGGGTCGAGTTTGGTGTCTTGTCACCAAGAGCTGAAAATAAATTTGTGCGTGTCCCTGTGAGCAGTTTGAGCCTGAGCTCTGGATCAGGGTGAACTGGAAGGAAAACATCCCTTCTGATGTCTGTCAAACTGGACTGAGAGGCAAGCTTGGAAACAATGAGTAAATACCGCGTGTCCTGTCTCTGCACGAGTCGTGCCAATGGAGCAGCACAGATTGAGCTGTGTTGTGCTGAGACTGACACACGGTTTATGTTTGGGATCAAAGGGCTTGGGCCGACATAATTTTTTTTCCTAGGACCTTTTGTAAAAGCCAGAATAAGAGAAGAGGACAAAATAATCTAGGTACTTCATTCAAACCCTTGTCTTTATTGGCATGCGATTTTGGGGATGAAGATGATGTGGGGAGGAGCTCTCCTTGCCGTTTTTAAGCTGATTCCCTCTGATTTTGGTAGACAGCCACACACAGAAAGGAAAAGTCCAGCAAAACCAGAAAATGTAGCTGGTCTTGCTGGTTCTGACCTGTATTCCTGCCCTCTCTGGGTAGGGCAGTATTGCTCTATCCATTACCGAGACCCTTGTCCCAGGGTTGAGCTATTTTTAAAATATTTTATTGCAGCTGCCTCTTTCCAAGCAGAAAAAGATGATTGGAAAAGTTCAACTGTTTGGCCAAGGTGGACTTCTGAAAGGAGGGTGGAAGGAGGAGCGGAGGGGCTGGAGGATGGAAAAAAACCAAACCCATGGAGGGGAGGAAAGCCCTGCAGCACTTCTGGGAGGGAAGACAGATCTCATTTCTACATGGTGTCTGGGATGGAGCTACACATCTTCTTAATATTCAGGGTATTATTCAGGCTCCCATCTTGTTGGCATCCTTCTGGCGCTGGAGGCCATGGGGAAGATTAGCATACTGCCATGTTTTCCCCATGAGTCCATTCTTCCTTCCAAAATAATGTCTTTTTTTAAAAAAAAAATCAGTCTAATAACGTGCATTTCTATTACTTTTCCCCCAAAATCTGACTTATTAAATTGGTAAAGAGGACTGCAGACGTGTAGGATGCAATTAGCACGCTGGGCTCTTTTGGGTTAGGCTAATTGTCATTGCTTCATGTTTACCTTTTCAACGTGCCTTTTTTAAATTGCTTATTGTACAAAAAGTGAGTTGGACTTCTTCTGCCTTGAGCTGCTTGAAATATAGGTCTCCACCAAACAGGAGCTGTTTGAAGTCTGAAAATTAATCATTTATTAATGGGGGCATAGTAAAACTGTATTGATTGCAGCTAATATTTTTTTTTCTTCCGAATTGGAGAAGTCTCAGAGGCTCCGAGTTGATTAATTTAGCACAGGGGCTGCAACAACTGTATTTACTTTATTGTGGCAACTGTATTACTTTAAATATTGGAAAAGTTTATTCATTGGTGGTGCCAATGTTTTTGATGCTTAAAGCCAAGAAAGTTTTAAGACTCGATGAAATTCTCAGATGCTTGAGCAGTGTATCTTTTCTTTTTAAAAAACAGCATTTTGAATATTTTTCCAATAGCTTTTTGCTCCCTTGGTTCATCCTAATCACCTTAATTTTCCTTTTTTCTTTATTTTTACATTCCTACCCTTGTATCATTTGCCCAAATCTTCAGTCACTAATTGACATTAATATGCAGCATGGAAGATTTCTCTGGTCATCTAGTGCACGGACATCCATCTAGTAAATCCGAATTTTAATGTGAAGTTATTTTTTCTTTGACCTTTTCAAAATCTGTAGCAAACTTCCATTTTCCTGTTCCTCTTCCCACCATTGTGTGTGGATTAATGGAAGAAGAGGTGGCTATTGTGTGCAAAAATTTACTTTTTTGAAGATAATGGGAAATTATTGCCTATAAAGAAAAATGGAAGTATTTTTTTTTTCTTTTTTTGGTAATATCAGGTTGTTAGGAGAAAGAAGGTCATCCTCTGAGGTAGGACAGGGTCTGGAGGTAACTGCCAGACCGAGCCGGGTACTCGTGTGTGTTGTCTTCCTGAGCTGCAGGAATGGGAGGAGAGGCAAAGCCCTTCAGGAGAAACCTCGTTGCTAATTGCATTCATACACAGAGGATTGCAGAGCCAGCAGCTGTATGCACTCAGCTCTCCGCAGACCGTTGCTGTGCTTTATATCTAGGGAAATTACAAGCCCCAAAAGTTGGGTTGGTTTTTTTTTTCGGTACCCACCTATACAGCTCATTTCTTGAGAGACCTGGTGCAAACCGCTGCTCCCCTGTGTAAAAACCTGCTGTCCTTTGAGAAGTGCAAGATGCTACTTGGTGAGTGGATGCTATAATAGCTGTTCTCTGCCGATAAAATGATAAAAGGTGGTGCTCGTGGTCTTTTGACCGTAGCTGCCTGAGATGCAGTCAGATGTGCTCTCCCTGGCGAGGAGCGTCATGCAGGTGCTGCCGGACTGCTGGCGAGGCCAAGCCCGCGTGGCACAGGAAGGGTAGGAGAATCATCAAAAAAATGCATTTAGGGAAGAATTATAAAGATGGTGGGAACTGGGTGAGAGCAGAGTCCTGGAAACCACCGAAACCACTGAACGAGGAAATTTCAAGAGGAGGAGCCAGTGCTGGAAATCATTGACAAGATTTGTAGGCTAGAAATAACTTCTGCATTTGCTTTTCAGTAAATGCAAAAGGTTTTCATGGATTTCCTTGCTATCCTTGCTCCTTCTTTACTTTGTTTCTCACAAACCAGTTTTGGTGGTGGTTTTTTTTGTGTGTGTGTTTGTTGTGTGTTTTTTTTGTTGTTGTGGTTGTTTTTTTTTTTTTCCTTCAGATTTCCCTTTAATAATGTCAGGAGAAAAGGAGTGAAAAGAAGACCGGCCCTGTTGGATAAAGGGTTAAAGTGAAACTCTTCCACACCAATTTTTGCCTGCTGGAGTAACAGTCCCTTCTGCAGATGCCATGCCATGGAGCATTGTTTTGGGCTTATTTTCTTAAAAAAAATCTGCAATACACTTAGAATAATTCACAACTTTAAGCAGTCCCTGTCCCGGGACCATCGGTTAACACTGAACGGGGACAACTTGTCCTTGCTCGTGTCCTTTCCTAATATTTCTCTGGCTGAATAGAAGCATTTTCTACCATGACCAGCTAGATGGATGAATTGCCTGGGAGCTGGGTTGGCCAAAGAAGCTGGGAGTTTCCGTTCGGTACCATAGATGATGCTGCCAGGGAAGTATTCCTCTGGGAATAGCTGGTGCAGCTGCATGGATAACACGGGTACCAAAGGTTGGTGCTGCAGGATGGTGGGTACGTCCGTGCTGGGGATGGAGGAGCTTTGCCCCTCCAAGAGAGCAGGACTGTGGTAAGCACGGTGCCTTCTATAGGAGCTGTAACATTAGGACCTCAGTTTGTAAAATCACATAAAATGGGCAGTTAATGATACAATTTTGTTGGATGCTATAATCCATATGGATAAATGACTTGGTCAGGTGGAGCTGTAACTGAGACAGCCCTGCCTGCGGTGTGTTTTCACACAGTGTTGTCACAGGCGGCTGAGATAGCTGCATCTATTGAATAACAATGCTTGTATTTGAAAAAAAAAACAAACAACAACAACAAAAAAACCAAACAACAAAACAGAAGAAGCTGGGCTGTCTTTCCTGAAGAAAAAAAAAAAAACCACCCAAAAACCAAAACAAAACCAAAAAATCACACAAAAAAACCAAACCACAAAATGAAATTGTTTGCTTGGATATACATATTTTTAAAGGCAAGATTTTTTAAAATTAGATGAATATATGAGATTATTTAGGAAACTAAATGTGACTGCATGGTATTTTGAAGGCATGAACTGCTTTCCTAGATGAATAAGTCTATTTGTTTGCACCTGGCTCTGGTGTTTCTAGTGGAAGAAATCTTCATTTTCCTGACAAATATTGCTGAGATTTAGCATTTTCCCAGTGAGCGTTTGGATTTTGTTTTATTTCTTAAACTTAGAATGGAAACCATCAAGACCATCTTCTTAAGCAAAAATAAACCAACAAATTTGGCGTACAAGAGAATGTACGGGAGCGAGATTGGAACTAGCCATTCCCCTCCTCCTTCAGCTTTTGTTAAAATTTTTTGAACAGCTCCTACTGAGAAAAGCAATTTTCTGCATAAGGCTTGACTTTTAGCAGGACCAGATCGTTTTTTATATCCACTGTTGCATTTATTCAGAGTTCTCTATTGAAAAGTCTTCGTGTAGTTGTTTTACAAGGTGTCACAGTTGTGCTGCTCCCCAGGTATCCGTTGGGAGTTACTCACTGTGTCCCAAACCCCCACGGGCTCAGCGTCACTGGAACCATGGCCAGGTTAGCACAGGGATGTCCAGGTTCCTCTGTCTCCCAGTGGGCTGCTAGCCCTTCCCACTGGAAACCCCAGAGAGCCATCGTTTGGCTAATTCCTGGAAACTGAAAATATTCCAAGGAAGTGACGTGAGAGGGAGAGATCACACCACATCCCTCTGGTTTTACACAACCAAAATATCCACTGAGATCAGCGGGAGCCTTGTTTGTATCAGACCTGCAAGGTTTGAATCTTTATCTTCAAAGGAGAGGGATAAAAACTCTGAGCAGCTTATGTGTGTGTGTGATAAGAGCATCTTTGTGAGGGGCTCTTGGATAAAAGCTCTTTTTCAGAGGAAACCACAATCCAGCCTAGTCCTTTTCCCTGCTTTTCTGTTTTCCCATCCCCATTCACGCATCATCCTCTTTGCAGTTGCCTTTGGCCTTAGTAAGTTCTTTTTAAAAGCAGAAATTATATTTATTCAGTGTTTGTACTTAGGTCTGCTTTGTGTCTTTGTTGTGCCACATTATCCTCAAATGCATCATTGAATCCAACGTTGAACATCTCTTTGGCTGTATATCTTTTTTTTTTTTTTTATAATTTGGGGTGGCAGACTGTTAACTTTGCTTTATCTGCATTCAAAACAAAAGGAAACCGAGGAGGAAGAAGGAACAGCTCAGCCGAGGAGAGAAGGTTTAGCAAGCAGGGCAGTGCTCAAGCAGATGCTGAGGCTCACACCTCTACGTCAGTCCTGCAACTGTAATAATATTTCATAATATTTCCCAGGACATACTTCTCTCAAGTCCACGGTGCCCATCAACCAGTAAATCAGAAAGAAAAGGTCCTCCATGTCCTTGTGGGGTAGAAGGGACCTCCCCACCTTATCCCCCAAACTTTGGGGACGATGGACATCTCCTTGTCTTCAGGGTGCTGCTGGGGAAAGGGAGGATTTGGTTTTCTTTTAATGCAAGCAATTGCCATGATAGCCGGCTGTATAAATCCAGAACTTCATAGTATTGGGATGTAAACAAAAAAAAAAAAAAAAAAGAAAAAGTATTTGAAAAGGTCATAAAGAAACCCTTTGTTTTTTTAATGCTTCGTTTTTCATTTGAGAGTCTTAGCCTTCTGTAACAAAATTAAACCTAATTAGCAAGTCCTTAACCTTTACAAACAAGATTTATTTTTTTATTCTAAAATCATAATTATAAGGTCATATATTTGTGGATTTATTAGACCTGGAAGAGTACTTCTGCAATAACAAAGATGATGCAGAAAGAAGTATTTTCTTAAGAGTTCTCTTTTTTTATTTTATTTTGAAGTCGAGTGCAGCAGAGGCGAGTGCTTTGCGGAGCTTTTTCTCCAGTGTGTTTCATACCTCGGAAAGGGCCCTTGTTTTCACTTTTTGTGATTAAAAATTCACGGTGGCTTTAGTGGTAGGGATGCACATGCTTCTTGCCCCACCGGTGTGACCGTCCTGCTTTGTTTGTTCTGCGCTGGTGCGGCGATTTGGTTTTTATTTGCAGCTGCTGTTGCATGTAATAAAACCCAGAGGAAACAATGCAGTATAGCCCACAGATACCGGGGGGTGGGGGGGTGGGAGGGAGCTTTCTGATGTCTTAAATTTGTCTTCAACAAGCACCTGCTGAAAACATTTCAACTAGCAAGTTGACCAAAATCAATTTCATAGGGATCGTGTTTGTCTCAGAGTGCTTTGCAATAGTTTTCTTTATAGGGTGGAAGTGTCAGATGTCTGTCGAACGACGTGCTGGATCGCTGCAGCGTGTGGCGTTGTTGAAATGAGTGCATGGAACCCTCAGCCCTTTTATTAACCAAAATAACCCTTCTGCTAATTGACCGTCCAGGTAGATGGCAACCTAAAATAGGCAATGAATCGGGTGCTAGGATCTAAGGTTGGCAGTAGCTCTGTCTCGCTCTCTCTTGATATAGAGGAGAGGTTTAAATATTGCAGCAGTTTTCGTAGAGCAAGTCTCAAAGATGCTGTTGACTCCCAAGGCACCTCGACCAGGCACTGGGAGGATGCTCGGGGTGGCACCAGCGTTACTGGAGCATGGGAGTGTGACGTGGACCTGAATGAGAGAAGGGGTTCACCCTGCGCACCCATGAAAAAGCTATTAAAATCTCCTTGCAAGAAGGTAAAGGTTTTATCATATGACATTGGTAGGATAAGGGTTTCCAGTTCTCTGCAGGTTGCCTCAGCTAGTGATGGGGAGTTAAAAATACAAAGTTCCTGGAATCCACGTGTCTTGGAGATGGTTTTTAAGTTGTCTTCCAAATACCGAGATTGGGGTCACCCAAAAAAGACTAAAGTGCAATCCATCCCTGAGAGGCAAATAAGGGCTGTGGTTGATTTTATTTTATTATTTTTCCTCTTGACCTGCCTAGACCTTTGAGTCTTTAACTCATGTTACATCCCATAAAGCGCAAAGCATTTTGAAGGATGAAGAATGTGGTAGCTTGTTGCATGTGGAAGTGTTCAGAGTAAAAGGGGTTGCCCTTTGCCTTTTTTTTTTTTTTCTTTTTTAATATTGGATTTAGGTACAGAAGTATGGTTTCAGGTATTTAACGTGTTGATCAAACGTGGCCAATTTGATGGGAAACCTGAAATGGCAGCAAAACGCACGTGGATGAGCACGTCGAGAGTAACCCGTAGCACCGCACAAGCTTTATAGATATAATGCAGTAACATTCCTGTTCATTTAACTCCGTTTTACCCCTCCCGAACTGGTTTGAATGTCGCGCTGTTGAAAACTGCACCGACTCAAATGTTTCCAATGAATGAAAAATTGACATGATCTGTCATTCATTGTAACGGAGATGTCAGACAGTGACCTAAGGACAAAAAAAAATTGAGGAGTAATGCCGTAATAGGCAGTTTGTTAATCAAAACGCTTTGGTCCACCTCTGAACAAAATACCTTGGCTTTCTAGGGCTCGGGTTCAAAGGTGGGTCTTGACTCCCAAGCTTCATTAGCTTTATGCTAATGAAGAAACAAATAACCAACATGATGTGAATCTTGCTAATCGTATTGCCATCGAGTCTGAGACTGATGAAGGAGAGTTTTCAGGTTCTTGAGTGTTGCTTTTTCGGATCTTTTACTCCTCTTAATTTTTAAATCTCAATACTGGCAGTTATCACTTTGTCATTTTGTTGACTAAAAAAATAATATGTATGTATAGAGAGATGAACATTGCATCTGCATTGGAAATTAAAAATACTTTGCTCTGTGGGTGGGCGGAGATGCCAGGAGAGCTGTGGGTACCCTGCGGAGGCAGGGCAGGTGGAGAGAGAAAGCATCACTTTGATTACAAGTAGTCCTCCTCCTAGTCTGTCATTTCAGAGCATCCCAGCTGGAAACGGGGTTTCCAAATTGGCAGTGCTCGTTAGCTGCCAGCACTGGTGGTCCTCTGGGGCTTGGGTTTGGGCTTTTTACCCTCTGCAGGATTTGCCAGGGGAAAATCGGGTGAAAAATGAACTATCGTCCAAAAATGTAGAGGTGAAGCAAAACTCAGAACAAGATTGCATGCGCTAATTTAGCTAACAAGCAAGCGCTACCCAGCAGGACCGGAATTGTCTCTCGTTCTTCCGGCAAATCCATGTTAGAAAGGGGTTTGGAATGAAACACTCATTTGCCAGATATTCAGGGAGTGATAAACAGCAGTGGGACTATTTCCATAGGCTCTTCTGTGCCTTAAAGCGTGGCGCTGCTGGCATGCATACACATTGTTATAGGCTGTAGGTCTGCGGGTTGAGGAAATTTAGTATTTTGGGGCTTCCTTTGTAGGAACAAAGGGAATCGAGCCCTGTGGGTGTCTTGATTTAATTTTTCAGCTTGGCAGTAAATAATCTAGCGTGGGGAGGGGAGGGGGGGTGGTTGTTGTTTTTTGGTTTTGTGGGTTGTTTTTTTTTTTTCTTGTATAGGACTTTTGCAACTCCTCTTTTTCTTCGAGACCGCTTATAGAAAGGCAACACTGTGTCCGTGACGTGGAAGGAGGAGGATTCGCTGGGGATTTCTGTGTGATGGGTGGGGGCTTATCCTGGGCTGGGACTGTCCTGGTCCTTAGAGTAGGTGGGCAGTCCCACTGCGCTGTCAGAAATAAGCCCTTTGAGAGCGCTTCATATATTAATACAAATTTGAGTGTGACTCCTGCCCTTTTAAGTAACCCAGCTTAATCCAGCAGGACACATCTGAACAGAACTTCCAGAAGAGGGAAGAAGATCGGGGAATTCCCAGCACAACTTTTTGCCATTGCAGGTTTGTGGATTCTGAACTGCAAAGTTCATTTGCCAGGGTTTAATTGCAGGCCTTGGCTGGTGCAAAGGATTTGAGAATTTCTAAGATGCCAACCTCAAATGCACAGACTACCAGGTTATTACTTTGCATCTGCTGAAAGTCAAAGAAACGGCAATTATTTCTATTAATTGTTGAGGTGGGAGGCATATATATGTGTTTGGGTGTGTGCGTGGGGCCAACTGGGATCCTGCCTGTTATTTCTTGGGTCGTGCATATTCTTTACAGATCCTGGTTTAGTGGGAAAGTTCAGAGCAGTGACATAACTGTAATACACAGAACACTATTAAAAATACAGATTTCAGATGTTCTGAAAAGAATCTTATTGCCGCGTCTGTAGTTGGTTTTATTAAAAGCAGTTTTAAATTCCCCTGCCTGGAGCAGTTTGGAATTACAGAGGTGGGCTGCAGAAATTTACATTTTAATTGAGGCAGAAGACAAAATAGGGCATGGCACAGCATTCACACATTATGAGAAAGAATAAATAAGATATGTATCAGCTGGGAGAAAAGAAGTGACTGATCGTTTTTCACTGCCTCCTGCGCTATATTTTCTGGCGGTGCAGTGAGCAGTACTGGTCTTGTTTTGTTTGCTCCCTATCGAGCTGCAGCAGCTAAAGGCTAGCCCCGATTGAGCAAGTTGGTTATTTAAATTTAAAACACATCGTAAAAGTAGAAGTCTTTTCTCAAAAAGCACCAGGGGCACAGCACAAGTTAAAGGAACCACATACATGATCTGTCCGCTGATCTCCTTGAAAGCAGGAGGCGAAGAGTAGCTTCTTGTATGGCTTGGACAGTTGACTGTAGGTTTTTGAAGTCTGGCTTCTAAAATATATGTTCTACAAAAGCTGCTCTGATGCTAATGGGAGCTGGTGCCTGGGTAAGCATGGCTGGATTTACATTGGACTTGATTCAGGTCCTGTGGAAGTTTTTCATAGTGGTTGGAGGAAAAAAAAAAAAGTATTATTTCCACTGATAACTTAAAAAAAAAAAAAAAAAAACACAAAAAAACCCCAAAAACTCCACTGAAGATTGACTAGGGTTGATGTTGCTGCTGTCATGATAGTAGAGCCTCAAAATAGTAGCACCTGCGAGTAACACCCTGTGGTACTCTAGATGATAGAGATGTGAAAGATAAGGAGATGTGACCTAAAGGGTTTGTGGTTGTGACTGAGCATGTAAAAGCGAAGGAAAAAGCCCGTAGGCTTTGGGTAGCAGTGCCAGAGCCCAGCTCTGCTGCCCCTGCAGCAGCTTTCCCTCAAGCAGGAAAGCTTTCCCTCCCCTCACACAGTTATTTATATATCCATTGACAAAGCATTGTTGCTTGAACTTTCTTTTAATATAAAATACCTTAAGGCATGTCTTTTTTTTTTTTTTTTTTCCTTTTCTCCATTGGTTGCAGCTGCCCAGCTAGCAAGTCGCATCAGATTTTTTTGGATTTTAACATTGAGGCGTAGCCTTAGTGGACCTGCTGTGTTTTTTGTACAGCCCACGGGGTGTCCTCTGTCTGGCAGACCTTTAGGGCACACTCATCATAACAACTTCAAAGGAGAAGTGGATAACGTACTAGGCTAACAGGTCATCTCCAGGGATTTGTTTTTTGCTATCTGGAGAGGAATAAAAGGCAGTCAAGGACTTCCCAAAAACCCTCCGTGTTCTCTTCTTCTCCAAACAGAAAATCAGCTTCTGTCCATGGGTGCTCCTATGGCTTCTGACCGCACGGAAGCCTCTTGTTAGCCAGATGGCACAAGCCATTGGGCAAGTGGGTCTAAACTATGGGTGAGTGACCCATGTTGGGTCCTAATGGGACTGGCCAACCTGGGACCACAGGAGGTCCTGGGGGTTATAATTCCATTGTATCGTTAAGGGAAAACGAGGATCCAAAAGTGACTCTTGTTGCTTTGGGTTGGATGAGTATTTTTCTCTCTCCTGATAAAACCAGTTAGGGGTCTGCTCCCGCCTGCCAACATTGGGAATAAAACCAAACTTGTGAGGCTGGAGAGCCGTCCGGCTCTGGAAGGATTTGCATGCCCTGCAGGAGAACAGAAGGGATAAGACCCGTAAGAAAAAGGGTCTGCCATTAACATGTTCCCAAGTTTCTAAATTGCAGAAGGCTTATTGGGCTGAACCAGGGAATGATCTGGATGCCCTGGGGGAACCAATGCAAGCAGCAGCAGTGTATGGCATGGATCGACTCCTCTTTCCCCGGAGGAGCGGGGAATCATGCGGACAGGACTGTGTTGTCACTGTGGATGAAACTGCGAATGTGTTGAACATCAGTCCTCTGCCACATGGGTCCGTGGCACAGCGTCTGCCTTTCCCGGGTGCTCTTGAAGCAGATGAACAGATGAAGGCTCGAGGAGCTGGCAGATAACTTCCACCATGTGTGTATTCCTTATGGCTGCCCTAGAATTACTACATCCTACTCTTTCAGATCAGTGGGAGTACTATATTAAAAAGAAAAAAAAAAACCAACCCAAAAAAACATTTGGCAATCCTAGAGATTTTTCTTCTAATCCACCATGTAGATTATTCTTCCCTCTTCCAAAAATGTCTATGAGGAAAAAAAAAAAATAAATCATGTCCTACATACTTGTCTTGAAAGGATTATTTTTTTGTGATTAAAATAATAATAATTTTCCTACTTTCAAACCCCCGAGTTCTGACCTTCATTGTCTTTGATCTAAACAGCTAATCCAGTGGGAATTTAATTTTGATGTGGTTGCAAGATTTGGCTTCCTGCTGATTTTTAAGTGGTTAGTGTGAAACATGACCAAATCTCCAGCAGTATGATGCTAATTAACATCATCCGAACATGCTTTTCCTTCCAGTGAAGCCCAAAGGCAGCAGCCAAATCCAAAGGCAATTGTCCAAACCACCTACCTAGGTCATTTCTCAGGCTGTGTTACTCTCGTCTATGGTTAATTACCATGGTTGTCTCCGTCTTTCAAATGAAATTATCTTCAGCATTCTGCATGATGATGTCTCCATCTGTATTGTTCTGCCCCAAAATGTCCTACTTTGTCCCTTTTATTGCAATGAAGTGCCAGAGCACTCGGGTAATTTCTGTAATTCTCTTTCTGGCTTCTCGCAGATGTTTCAAACCACTTTCAGCCTCCATGACTTCAGCTCCTTCTTGCAAACGTATTTCCTTTGGGGAGGTCGGAAAAGCAAACCCGGGGTGTCACAGCGAGTTCGGTCCTTGAATAGCTCCAACCTTTTATTGATACATTTTTTTACGTTTCCCCTTTATTATCGCCTTGTCTTTTTCTGCCTAACAAACTAGTAGTTCTTCACGTGAGGGCAAGCTGGGTATGAAACCAAGTGAATGAAGAGGTGAGTCAGACTGAGTATGTGCTCGCATCTTGGTTTAAGCTGTATTGATATTTATTATTCAATTACTGCTCTGAATGTAGCCTATGTCCTTTTCCCTTTGGGTGAAAACAAAGCCAGAAGATTTCAGAGCACAGATTTTCAGTAATTTGTGAAATGGTTTTTTTGTGGTGGGTGGTTGTTTTGGTTTGGTTTTTTTTTTGTTTGTGTTTCAGTTGGGATTGTTTTGTTGTTTCAATTGGAAGTGATCTAGTGGTTCTCTTTTAGACTTCTCTTTCTTACAAGGCACCCATTCTTCTGTTGGCTGCTTTGCACTTGTGCATGTGGTTTGTTCTACCTAATGACTCCCGGGAATCCTAAAGAAGTGGCTGGATAATCTGGTTGATGATGCAGATCCTGCTGTGAGTGATGCCAGGATGCACGCTCCTTGCAAAGATACCAGCTCTGACTTTGTTGCTGCTTTAAGTCTTCTATTTGTTGTTTTCCTTTGCTGTGAAATATTTGTCCTAAGATCACAGTGCAAGAGAAAGGTTTGTTAGTACATGGAATTAAATTATTGTGTGTCCCCAAGGATAGGTGTCTTTTCTCATCTGGCTTGATAAGGACTGACTATGAATAAATGTTTCTAGAGCCAAACGTAATTGTTTTGTGATACGTCCTAGGGAACAGAGAAGCTACCACAAAGGGATAACGTGAGCCTGGGTGGAGCCGATAAAGATGTGATGTCTGTAGTCTGCTTTTTATCCTTTACATGATTCTCTTCCATCCTTTGAGAGATGGTGCATTGAACCTGACAACTGGGGAATTCCTTGATCAGATGTGCTTGGATGTCTTTGAAAACTTCTGCAGATGCCACGGTGATGGTGTCTGGGCTGAAGGAACCGTGTTGCTGGAGCAGGTGGAGGCTTGGAAGTCCCTTCCCTTCTGTGGTGGACACAAGCTGTTTGGTTATTTTGTGTCCCATCGTGATGATCTGCTGCTGGGGACTGGAGAGCTGCCTTGGGACACCATGGAAATCTCCGCTGGAAATAAATCAGACTGCTTTGGCTGATGTGAAGCGGAGCCGTGAGATGATGTTTGGCAAGGTAGCGCTTCTACCCCTGTAGATAGAGACACTGGAGTTATGCCTGACCTCTCTTTGTGGGACAACCAAGAAAATGGGTGTTTACGGTCTGGTTTGCATCGTGACAAATGATCATCTATCTATGCATCTCAATCAATGATGGCGCGGAAATGGTTGGTTAGCACAATCAGTGTATTGCTTATGTATGACGTGGCTTCACATTGCAGTTCTGGCTATGATGTGTTTGTTGTCAGGACTTTTCTAGATTTTAATGTATGAGATGAAAATCTATTGCTGCCTCAGTCTAGGAATTCACAGGAAAATTGATGGGACTTTTTGAGCTCTGCTGCCTGTTCATTTTGTAAGCGCGCCCCTAGGTTCTTCCAAATGCTATCAAAGAGCCAAGTATCCAGAAAGAACATTTTTCGGTATCTATAGGTGATTTTACTGGCATGAAAACTCCTCCTTGCAAAATGACTGTTACGCTGTATGAATTTATGGCAGGTACTGTGGATCTTCCAGCTGAGGAGATGTTACGTCCTTTCGTGTTGAGACGTTATACTGACAAAAGGGATTCTTATGACTTGGCTCTTACGTTGGACAGTCGACCCAAGAGAAGGGGATTTGTCTTTGCAAGCTTTTGGTCTTGCAAGATGACTCGAGCCAGAGCTATTCTGGAATGTTCAGTATAATGTTTCTCCTGTGTTCCTAGCATTTTGGTTGCTCGGTTGTTTGTTTTTTTTTTCTCTGCTTCCAAAAGACTAATGCTTTCTGCAAACACGCTCAAATTTTAGATAAAGCTGAAAACAAAGGCATATGTTTTGTTTTAAAAGCACATCCTGGGTGTTGGATTTGAGCTTTTAGCAGCCTTTGTATTTATTTATTTGATTTGATGATATTGAGCATTTTCTTTCTGTTTTGCTTTATTTTTCTTTTAGGGAATAGCTGTAGTGTACCACTGGAGGTAAGGATAGTATGGATGTTTGGATTGGTTTGGTGGTTTGTTTTTGTTTTATTTTTTTTCCATTGGTGTATCTTTTCTGCAGCTCATCTTTGCTGGAATTACTGAGGAGTAAAAGGTTTGGTCTGTACCACACAGCTTACCTTAAAATTTCTCTGGCAACATATTTCAATATACTTTCTTACAAAATAATTGCATCAGGATATTGCAAGCTACCCTACAGCTCAAGGTCAGTTTAGCATCCTTTACTTGTTCCGATGTATTGGAATTTCTTGATTGTATGCCATTTTCTACTTAAAGCTGTAGCCATCCTCTTCGAAGGCAGAGCCTAAATCATTTAGGAATTCAGATGTCTCGGTAATGTTTATGTTGCCTGAGTGCTGTGGAGCAGCACGTTAAACAGCAGCGAGTACCAGCTACTCTCCTCTTCCAGCAGTGCCTTCATCTTCCCAAGCGAAGAGCACGTTGCCCTTGGAAGCAGAAGCTGCCAGTACCAGTTATTCCGGGGAACTCGAGAGCTGCTCCTCTGTTAGGGTTTGATCTCCTGGATGATTTGTAGGGAACTGGGGGTTGATAGCAGGTATGGGGAGGAGTTGGGATGCGCAGCCTGGGCTGTGAACGTAGGCACCGGCCGCCTTCCACCCCGCCTTGGGGAGTGTTTTGGGACTGGGGGTGACAGACATGATTTTCCCTGTGGAGAAGGAGGTTGCTTGGGCTCTGCTCTTGCCTTGTTTCTGTTTTGGCCACCTGAAGCCCAGGAAGAAAAAAGGGAGGAAAGTACCGCAGTCCCTGTGGTGCCAGAAGGTGGGGGCACACAAGATTCCTGCCTTCTCTTAGCGCTGCCGTTGATCCTCTGTCAAAAACCTTGGCTCGGTTTTATCCTCCTCGTATCTCTGTGAACTGCTGGAGCGTGTATACACACGAAAATCATCTCTGTTCATCTACGATCTACAAAAACCAGCCCCCCTTCTTGTAATTTATTAAAACCATTTTTGACACAGCTTGGCCTCGGTGGCTTTTGCTGCAAGCTTTCTGTTCTCCTCCCTGCAGACAATTGTCCCTGCAGACAATGCTTTTAGGTTTCCAGACCTTTCCAGTCAGGTGTAGTTCTCTTCTTCTAACCCATAAAAGGTGAAAAAACGTCTTGGAACCCCCTTCCAAAAAACTGCCTGCCGACAGGACGGATTCAGCCCATGCCTTCTGGGCTTTTGCATCATTTATTGACTTTTCCTTTGAGTCCGGATTGGGGATGGATTGAAGGAATGATCATATATGAGGTCTGAGCTGCTGCTGTCCTCTGTTTGCTGGCTTTTGTGTTCACACAATTGTATACTAAGCATATTCTGATAAAATGACTACAGAGGAGTATGTTTTAAAGCCGAAAATGTGAAGGTAAAAATGCAGCACCAGCTGTGTCGAGCAAGTTGCTGTATTTTAGGCTGGATTTAGCTTGTTCTTACTCAGGGTGCGTGCTTCCTATAGCTTGTACTATGGTATATTTTCCAGTAGCCCGCTAATACCTGGTGCCTCTGTTTCAGAGGGGAAAAATAATCCATTGAAACTCTTCTGGGTATTTTGTAATAATCTGTGTAGTTTCCTTTCTCTTCTTTTTATTATTATTTATTTATTTAAAGTTCTACAGAGAAAGGATGAAAGGATCCTTGAGGATGTCCCACCGATCTGGATAGATGGGAAAACAGCTTTCAGCAGTTAGATTTCAAGTCAATCTCAGTATTTCTTTTTCCCTTTAGAGTAAATAATTACCTCTTAGAAAAGGAAACGAGAAATTGTGGAGCCTTTTGTAGATAAATGGAAATGTTGGGTCTGGCTGTCTGGAGAATTCCCTGTGAATTTGGAATGGGAAGCACTCAAATATTGAGGTTTGAGTCTAATCCCGTAACGGACTGAGATGCTTCTGCTGAAAACAAGCTTTTGGGGCTCTTAGCTGAATCTTCCCAGTGTTAAATACTTTCTTTCCAATAAAGCCATGATTTTTGCTCATTGTACAGAGCTCAGACTTTGACCTGTGTTCCTTTGGAGATAACTGGTTCCTTCCCAGTTTAGAGCAGTGGGTTGAAAGAAGTCTACGTTGTGTTCAGAGTGTATGCTTTAATTTGTTTAATTAAAGTTTTGCCCTCAAGTAAATGTAGATGAATTATCTCCTGTTCTGCTAGCTCGTAGTTGAGAAATTGGTCTCCAGAGCATTTGGTTATCACGATGGAAGTAGGGATGTCACGATGGAAGTAGGGATGTCACGATGGAAGTAGGGACCCCAGCTGTGCCCTGGGCTGCAATAAATTTTTACCCTGCAAATACTTTGGGTATCTTTTGGCTCTGCCGTACAATCAAGACACATACATGGTATGGAATCGAAGGGCAGCTGAAGAAGTGTTCATCTCCTTTTTACCCACGATATCCAGGGTACAACTCAATGGGAAGACAATTTCAGTGTGAGTAAAACGTGAAACACATTTGGTTTTGAACTGGCTGTTAATTAAGGCTTTCCAGCAATGAGAAGGTGCAACCTATTAACCTTTCACTTTGGGTAGTTTTGGTGTATGACTTAGTGTTATGATATAATGCTGGTTTAGGTTTGGGCTCTTCCCAGGAAGGGCGAGACCGAGTAGTGCTCAAAATTGTCTCAGTTTGGGAGTTCTTATGGAGGTACCTACAGAAAGGAGTGAAGTATTCCCTTTGAAAAAAGCATTTTCCCAGTGTGTGATTCTCCTAGGAAAAATAGAACTCTCTCCTTAACCTTCATGTAAGCAGTATTTCTCCTGCTCAGCGTAAAACACACAGCTTTTTCCCCAGTGACCTACAGTGATTATGAATGGCAAGAGTGAATTTTTTTGTCACAGAAAAATAAACAAGGCAGGATGCTGTATAATAGCAGGAGGATGGCTTAGTCTTATTAAGCATCTTTAATTGGTGTTCTGTTTTTGTAAAGATGCTATAAAGTTATCCACATATGCATAAATAAATGTATTTTGGTATCCTGTGATAGTTGTAGCTATAATAACTATAGCCCTGTTAAATTTATAATTCTCAGTAAGATTTTTATTTTTCATATTAATATTGTTATTAATACAATACTCTTTAGGGGCAAAAAAAAAGACAATAATTTGCATGTTGAGTGACTTGTCTTAATGAGTGCCATCAGTCTAAAGCTGCCAGTATGCATTAATCTCCATTTCCCCCTGTATTTATTCTTTTCTGATAGTAATTTTGGTTTAAGTGATGTCCATCACTGATGGATTTAATGCTTAATTTACATGGGGAGGGCTGCATACCTTCACCCTGCACATGAACATTGCAATGTTTTTCTTGCTTGTCTTGGTATGTTACTTCTACTTTGGAAGACGGGCATGTTACCGAAATCTCGGAATGAAGAACTTATCGACACCAATGTGATGTAGATAAGCAGACACTTCTTTATTGACGGCCGGGTGCGTGAGTGAGTCCCCTCATGATCGACGCACACCATGGTTCAAAATCGTACACCTTATATAAAACTAATTCATACATATTCATTAAGTATTCATGCATAATCATAAGATTTCCCATAAATCATTAACATACTTTCCTCCCATATCCGATTCTGCGCAATAAAGGTTAGAAAGGTCCGGAAATGGGTCTGGGGTACGATTTGGGTGGGTGGTATATGAGTCGGTGGTCTCGATCTCCCCCTGCCAGAATTACCTTTCACTTAAGGTAACTGTTTCTTGGCTGGCAACTATGGGTTGCTTCACTCGACTCTTCCCAGTTCACATAAATTCTCATTTTGACATTTTAGTACATCCTCCTAGGTTACATATAAACAATCATCTCAAATCTTAAGTCTGTTATCTAAGTTCTAAACATTCCTACTAGGTGATTCTGACCAATTCCTCCGGCCTTGGTACGGGGCTGTACAGAGGATTTTTATAGCAGCTTTTTACTATAACTGTAAGTTTCATTAAAATATATTTCTTATCCTTCTATATTTCTATTACATGATTGATTTTATAAAATCAAATAATCAAATAAAGTCAATCAATCTTAACTTATTAGCAAATCTATAACAGGCACACGGCTCCTTTCAGGCGCAGACGTAAGTGCCATATAGATCTGTATAGGCAGCGGTGCTGGTTCAGCAGAGCGCTCCTAACCATGTGAGTACGCTCGACCCAAGCAGTTTCTTCTGACTGAGAAGATGCCAAGCCCAGGCTTCATCTGCTGCCCTGCTTATAGCTGGTGTCCGTATGGATGGGGCCCCTGTGCACCCTTCCCCTCTTGCATAAGGCACAGCCTTTGGAGCCTGTGTTTGAAACTTGGATGTCGAAACCGAGAAGACAAGATGAATACGTGTGATGCTGGACTTGGTATTTATCTAAAACGACATTAGATTAGTGTTCTGAGCAATTCTGGTCCAAAACCGTGCGATACTAAGTCAGCTTGCCCAGGGGTTTTCCTTGGCATCATGAGAAACCCATGCCAGCCATTTGCTTTTGTGAGAAACGCTACAAAGAATCATTAGTTTAATAGTCGATTATTGAAAGAATTGTATCGCTACATGACTGGAAAGGCTGGTCAGCAGAAGCCGGGGCGGGGGTGTCTGTTTGGCAGGAGCTGGGTCTGGGGCGAGGACTAGATGTTTTTTCAAGACAAAGGAAAATGCTTGATATTAAACCATAATTTCCTGCATTATTTATTTGTGAATTAATGCCTTGCTTTTCTAATGAGGCCGGTGAAAGCTTGTAGAATGGGTTGTCCATGGCAGGCTCTATTGTCTTTGTCAAGGACACAGCTCGTAAATCAGGGAAATTCACGGTGTGGAGAAGGATTTAATCAGCTGACTTTCTGCATAGCACGGATCGTGGTCTTTCCATTAAGTGATTCTGTGCCAAACACACAACTTCTGAAGGGGTTAGAATAAATGTGTTGGAAATAGAACCCGGCTTGAATGAGCCGTGTCAAGAGAATCCCATCCCCTCCGTGTAAAAACCGGCATGAAGGCTGACAAACTGCACTTTAAAATAAGACCTACACTTTATGGTCCACATCAGCCGTTAGCAGTTGCATGTGTTTATTCTCATCAATCATGATTTCCAAATCTGTGGAAAAAAACCCAGAGCAACTTTGTCCTGCTTCGTTTTGTTTGTTTGTTTGGTTGGTTTTTTTTGCTTAAAAGCAGAAAAGGACTAACTGTGCTGGCGTACTGTTTTTTAAACCAGGTTAGCCTGGAGTTAAGCAAACCCACAAAATCCCCCTTGTATTGGTTTTTGTTCTAGTCAGACTGGTTTGCCTCTTTCTGTTAATTTATTGAGTGTTCTTAAAGTTTAACGAAGGATGTCTTTTTTTAACCTTGACGTGTCTTTTGCAAATAATCTTGGACAGTGTGTAGCTTCACAATTCATTGCAGTTGTCTTCAAAAGATAAAGGTCAGGTAACAAATGGAGGTGTCTGTTTCAGTTCCTCGTTCTGGTACCCATCCAAAATTTGTGGAATAAAAGACTGTGTCATGTAGAGAGAGAAACAAATACTGGTTTGGTGAAGGAAGGCAGGAGGTTCTCATTGCTGTTGTGCCAAGGGCTTTTTTCTGTTGTTCTTCATTTGGGGTTTATTAAAAATAGAATAAAATATTAAAAAAAAAAAAAGGTTAGAAAAAGGATTTTCAAGATGTTCGTGCTGTCATTAGGGACATCCAGGAGCCGGTTCTACTGGAAGAGGATGTGTTCAGCCCCAGCAAAGAGCAAGAAGGGGATGTGTGTCGCTAGTGGTTTTCTTCTGAAAATGGTCTGTGGTGATGAAAATACAGGAGAACAGAGGGGGGGGTGTGGGGCGGGGAATAAAAATAAGGCAGAAGAAAAGGGGCTGAGAGGAATGCCTCTTGTCTGAGAGGGAAGGCACGATGCTTTGCTTTACGTTTCTTTCAGGCTCTGCCTTTGAAAAAGTCTTAACTGTGCTCCCCCTGCACCCCCCCAGCTGTATCTCAGCCAGACAGGCTGAACACATGAAAACAAATTTCATGGGAAGTTCAAACACTCAAACATTATAATTATGGTCATCGTGACCACGCTAATAAATTTTGCACTGTTTTTTTGCTAGGGTTAATTAACTTCTGCATGAATCTGAGGGAAGGAAACGATGCTTATGAATAATAATCTTGTTTGTGGGAAGATACTGAAATACAGATTATGGTGTCATGCAGACAAAAAAAGAAAAAAAAAACAACAAACAAAGGGAAAATCTCTCATGGAGGATGATCTGAGAAATTTACCTGTGATACCGATGGCTACATCACGTGAGGGTCGGTCAGCAGGAGACAGAAGAAGCTGCTCTTGAGTGTGGCCAAGGTGTTAGCACCTGGCATGAGGGTAAAAAGCCGGGAGCGTCAGATGCAATAATCTCACTGCTATTAGCATCTAGAAATGGGGGAAAAAAGGGTCTTCGTGCTGTTATCTCTGTGCCTATCTCTGTTTACACCTCATAATTAGAAAGTGGATGTCTTGGGATGGAGGATGCCAGAAGAAGCTAGCAACAGAGGAATGAAAGGATTTTGTTCCCAGGGCTCCCTGGTGCTTCACGTATAACGTGAGTCCTGCTCGAATTACTCTGTGGCTGGTGGTTTTGTATTTATTATTTTTTTTATTGTTATTGAGGGTTATGGTGGTAGACACGGCTGATCTGGCTTTCAGCTGATCGCTAACCCCATCGCACAAGCGATGCAGAGACTTCCCCCAGTGCGATGTGGCCACCCGTGTTCGCACTGCTTTTGTGATTTCTCCACGGAGAGCCCTGTGCTTCTTGTTGAAGCAGCAGGGTTGTTTTTCTCAGTCTTTTCCGAAGTGCCAAGAGTGTTTCTTGGAGAATAGGCTTTGATGGGCTTCGGTAGATGGTGGTGTGAGCTCCTGGGGTGGGCTGCAGGGAACCGCGTCCCCCCAAGGCTGCTGATGGGGGTCTGGGTGGCTGCAGTGCTGGTGGCTTTTTGTTTCTTTTGAGAGAAATTGCTTGAGTAACAGAGCCAGGTGTTTCCTACTGGTGGATCTAAATGTGTTTTATTATTTAACAAAAGCGGAGAGAGGTTGGATGTGTGCGTGTTTGAAAGAAAACCACAGTTTGAAGTAAGTGCTGTTTACGTATTATCTTAATGTGTGTAAAGTTACATGCTGAAATCCTCTTTTATACCTTACTTGTTTTTAATAGGTGTTATTTCCAAACGAGGGAGCGGTGTCGGATACCTGCAATTCCCACATATTGCTGGGGCACTGCTTCTTGCTGGTTGACATTCTTAATTACCAACCTACGCAGTCGTCAGTGTTTCATATAAAATAAAACATCCTGGGAAGGAAAAAATCATATTTGGTCCTGGAGAAGGGTTTGATTTGAGTTGCTGAAATGTAGCTTTTCATTTTCTTCTGCATCGAGGTCGCTGCTCCCAGGTGGCTTGCAGGGGTTATTGTTCCACTTTGCCCCCGCCAGCAAAGCCCGGTGTCCCTTAAATGTCAGCAAGAAGGAGTGAAAACAATGCTACATCCCCATGGAGGGCGTTCCACAAGGGATAGCCTGGCTTTGCTGCTATTTTTTGCATTTTCCTTCTGCCAGGCTAGAGGAATGACCACTTCTGCCTTTCTCAGCCCTGGTATCTCTTAGCTGATTTTTTGGGCACATGAGACTTTTCGATAACACAGAGGATACAAGGGAATATCCACGTGGGCTGGGCTAAAAGTGACGATCAGCCTCTGAGGTGCTTTCAGATCCAAAATAAGACATTTGTAGGGTTTGTTAAAGTTGACAAATGGGGTTTTACTGAGCAGCTGTAGACTTGCAAGTTACCCTGGAGCGTGCTCCAGCCCCTACAGTTCCCCAGGTCAGAGCAAAGCAGAGGTGGCTTTGAAGTTTCCTTAATGATGTCATTTGCCTCCTGAAAAGGCTTACCCCGAGACAATGAAATTAATCTCCTCTCTTAAGAGAAAAGAAAGGGCCCATGCAAGGTTAAAGGAGGTGTGGGGTTTTTTTTGAAATAAGAAGTATGTTAGAGCCCCAGGGAAAGAGGAGCTCAGGGAGGACTAAACTTCACCAGAAGATATGAAATGAAGGAACAATTGGCTGTAGTATGTGCGCATCCCTGCGGCAGACGTTGTATTTCTCTAACAATTTTGGTATCCAGAGCCTGTTCACTGGAAGTTGCCCAAAACTGGAGAAATTAATCTGGAAAAAGATGTTTTCTATGTCAGAGGAACTATATTGGAGAAGTCAAGCCCGTTAGCAAAGCTGTCTCGTATTGCAGCCACTCTGGCCGGCTAGTTTAGCACCAGCGAGCTGCTCTGACCCTGTCAGCTCTGGTGGGGAAAGGTTGAAGTCATGGGCCCTGTCAATAAATGCCCTTTGAGTTCAGTCAGGGCCTGACACGGTCTCTGTTAGGTATTATGCTGTGCCCTAACAAATAATAATGACCCCGGAGAGCTGGAGGGATGATTTAGCATCCTTTGGATGACAGTGCAGGTGGAGTGAGTGCATACCAGCAGTGCTGCCGTAATGCCTGGGTGTAATTCAGTGGAAATGTGGGGTTATTGCAGGGCTACCGAACGCCCGTGGATAGAGGCGAGTTGTCTGCTTTATACGCAGATGCTTCCCCCCCCCAAAAAAAAAAAAAAAAAAAAATTAAACATCATAATATTCACAAATAGAGCCTGTTGTACTTCAGCTGCTGTTTGCAACAAGGCAGCACGGTTGGACAGCACGTTCATCTGCGGGTACCAGAGGGGATGTAGAGATGGATACAATCATTTGAAGCCGTAAGGTTGTGGGGGTAGTAGGAAAAACTGGCACCAAAAATAGGAGTCCAAAGGTGCAGTATGGTCGGCTGTGGGTGCCGCCCGGTGAATACGCAGAAGGCAGGAACGGTGATCCCACCAGAGCCTGGCGATCCCTTTGCGGGGAGCTATCGGTTGGATTCGGAGCCTGTTCCCTTAGTTGGAAAAAGCTGGGAAGTGAATGCCGGCGTCCATCAAGGCACGAGGAGGTGGGTCAGTTTGGGAGCCTGCCCTAGCCGAGAGCCTTCCCAGTGGAAGCTGCTGAAAGAGAGAAAAAGCCAAAAGACCCCCAAAATGACATCCATTGTGATTTTTTTCCTATTTTTAAAGGATTGTGGTCCAGCGCAGCTTGGGAGCAATGACACCACATCAGGTGCTGTAAAACTGTCTCTGTGCTGATGTATGAGATGGCAAAGATCAGATTTGCAAGAAATTCCAACGAGGTTTATACCAGGCAGCAGTGCCAAATGGAAATGTTGCATCCAGGGAGCGCTCCTGGCAGGAGCGAGCGTTGCTCTTCGGCTGGGCAGCAGCAGGGATCCTCGGGGTGAGGAGGAGGACGATTCCATTCCCTTCCTCAGGCAGAGGCACCGGCGTGGGAGGGATGAGCGTGGGGCAGGGCAGTGTGTCGCCTGCAGCCACTGCCCTCGCTCCCTGGTGGTGCCAGAGGCTGGAGGGATGTTGTACGTGGGAAAGGTGGGAGCAGGCTGGCGTTCCCTGCGGGGACAGTTCTAGCCACAAGCCACTGATGAAAAACGAAAACCTGCTGGGACTTGCCCAACGTTCCAGTTTGAGCCCCACTGCCATATTTCTTGCACTGATTTTTGTTTGATTTGGGGGGAATTTCATGCATATGTGTGAATATTTCAAAGCTGGAGGGTAGGCTGGAAGGACATTTCCCTTTTCTCATCAGCATTGGCAAGTCGCCTTTTTTTTGTTTTCTTGTTCTTTACTCATCCATCATCCTGAAGAATTTGATTTGGGAATTAAAAAGCCATTTTTCTGGAAGCTTTTCAGGGGTTCCCTGGGGTTAAGCCATGCTGGTCCTTGGCACAGCACTATCCGGTGAGGAATCGTGTCCCTGAGGTTGCTCCCGCGTTGGTCCTTCCCTCCATCTCCTCCAGCGCACCTGCCTGCTCCCTGACGGAAAGGCTTGGATTTAAAGGCCATGCTAGAGAGTAACAGAGATTGTGGGGTAATCATAAATTTCCTCCTGCTCTTTTCCTGTTAGTAAAATGTCTCGGAACTGGCAACTAAGGTGAAAAAATGATTTCTTTCACCTTATGCACAAAATTCCCCACATTATCCAGAGTATAATAAAAACAGAGATGGCATTGTCACTATAAAACTTTTTTTTCTTTTTTTTCCTCCTGTATGGATGGAAAGAGACACTTACAGACCTTGCTCTAACAGTTTAATTTGTTATTTTTTTATCACCTTTTTGATACCATGGGCTGTGGAGCTACAAGGTAATATTAAAAGTGAAAGCAAATAAAAATCATCAGGAATATACTCCTTTGCCGTGGTGCTGGCATCGCGATTTGATGACAGCAACTGTAGTCTTAAACTGCTCTGATTTATAGACGGACTCTAAGGGCAAGAGAAGTTACGTTGGTTTGTGCTGGGTTTGTTTTAATGAAGAAAGTAAAATACTCCCAGTCCTCCCAAAACTCTGATGGGTACCAACCTGTGTCCTTATATTCACCTGCCCAACGATGATACCTTAAAATGTTGGTAATGTTGGCATTGGCTTTTTTTTTGTTGTGTTTTGTTTGGGTTTTTTTCCCCCCTCGAGTGGGAAGATGCAGTGAGGCCAGAGGAATGTCTCTTTAAAGGATCTGTGACAGATGTTTTCTTAATCAAATACATCAAGTATTACCATTTAAAATTTGCTTAGAAAGTGATTAGGCCCAGTTGTGCGATGTTGCCTCATACTGGTTTTGTTTTGTTTTGTTAATGTTGCAATTAATCTTAGCAAAAATCTAATTCATCCCTGGGCTGCTTTCATGCCACAATCAGTTTGTGGCAATCTAATGCAACACCCCCCCTGTCTAATCAGATATGTTATCTTGATTTAGGGTAACAGCAGGTTGGTGGAGATGTGTTACAGAGTAATAAAATCACGTCTTCCCAAGTTTGGGATAATTAATCTAATTATCATTTGGAAGAATAAGTATCTGATCGGACAGTGACAAACCTTGGTTACTTTTGTTTTGGTGGTATTTTGGGGGGCTGTGGGATAACATGCATGGCGCAGCACGCGCTACTGCTCTGCTGCGAGTGCCTGGGTGATGGATGGGGGGCTTTAATGAGTAGTATCTTTGACTTTGACAGAAAGAGCCAGTGCCTCTCTTGAATGAACTGGTAGAATAAATGCAGCCCCGACATCTAATTATTTCTGGTGCCCAAATACAATCTTTTATACTTGTTGTGTTTTAGGTGAAATAAGATTGCTTAGCGTTCATCTAGCAGCAGGAATGTGCTCCTGGAGTTGGAAATGAACCCAAGTCAGTAACTAACAATTAGGCAATTAGACTGGTCCTTTCCCATGTGTGGTGGTCAGGCGCTGATCTGTTGCTGATCAGCCACCAAATCAAATCCTAACCACCATTTGAATCCCTCCCACCCTGCTGCCGTTGTGCTCCTTCTCTCTCCTTAGCCCTGTTCTCTGTGGGTACCCACCAACAATGGTTCTTCCTCGCCTCTTTCCAGTCAAAAAGGGCTCCATGAAGAGCCAGTAGCCTGGTGTTTAATGCACTTAATTCAGGTTTGAGCTTGTGATGACAGAAAGCAAAACGCAGCAGCTTTGGCAGGGTGTGCGATGAGGGGCAGCCTGGCTGCGCTGGCTGCTTAGCATCACGTGTAGCTGCATGTGGGACCACGCTGGTCGCGTGCCTTCTGCAGCAGCATCCAAGTAAATAGCCTGTGATAGCATCTCCGCGGTCTTTCAGTTATGAACCATTTCTGAGATGATGTGGAAAAAAAAATAAAAAGAAAGTCAGCCGGTTGCTTGAGATGGGAAGCATTATCAGCCTTCTAGGTGAGCCACAAGTCATTCAAATAGAGTCCCTCTTCACAGCAACGTAGTCACCTCTCAGCATTTTCAGTATGGTGAAGACATTAAACATGGGAAGTCTCGTAGTCCTCAGCTCCTGGATCATCTTTATGGCTTTTCTTCGTGCTTCCTCCCTCCGGTATCTCCATATCTCCCTCCAAGTGGGTACCAGGACTCATAGTAGCAGTCTCAGAAAGGCGACGTACTGAGGCAAGATCAGACCCTTGCTTTACCTTGATGTTCTTCTTTTTAAACATCCCAAGGGTCACGCTTGGTGTTTTAGCCACCACAGCGTACTGAGAGCTCCGGTGGGGCCCGTTTGAACCCTTGGAACGTAAGCGTGTGCCCTGCGGTCGCGCGCAGTATCAAGGCTCTCGGCAAGGCTTTGGTCAGACCACCCTGCCAGCTTTCAGAATACCCTTCGACAAGCATGCCAGTATATCGTCTCTTGGTTTTCCTTGTCTTGTGCTTTTGGTTTACTGTCTTGGAAAAAAATAAACCAACCCACCAAACAACCCACCCCTTGGGGCTTCAAAAATTTAATAACTGTGGTGGAGCAGGATAAATAACATTAATAGGCTGGATTCCATCTATTAAATGACTGTAAAAATGTCACTATTATGAATAAAATGCACTAAAAAACATTTTGGAAAGACTTCCTGTGAAGGCCAGGATCACAGTGTGAAAAATCACACAGTATTTTTGATGTAAATAGATTGGCGGATGGAAGGCATTTCAATAATTCAATTTGATTGTATAACATATAATCTGCAAGAAAGCAATAACCTGCCGCTTAAAGAACTGCTCATTCCTCTGAAAATTCTTCAATAAACATTCCGTTTAGAAACAATTCACATTTTATATTCTTCCTTTTCTTCTTGGTCCCCCTCCCCTTATTTTTTATATTTAACAAATCTGGATGCAACCTGATGTTGCTTTCCACGTCTCTTTGCCCACGCTGCTTATCTCACACCTGAAGTGATATTTCTGGGTTCAGGAAAATGCAATTGCATGAAATGCAACAGCTTCTGATAACTTAATGATTTCTTCTTCTTACGGCAGAATACAGCGTCACAGGTAGAGAAGTATCTGTTAAACACAAACCCCATTTTCAGATGAGTGGCGTTAATTAGGAGGCTTGCAGGCGAGGCAGGGAGGGGACCGCCTGGGCTCTCCAGGAGGTGACATTTCCTTGGGGCTCCAGCACTCCCGTAAGTGCCGCACAGGGTCCTGTTTCCCCAGAGGGAACAGGCTGATCTTTTCTGCAAAGTGGGGTTTTTTTATTTGAATTTAGAGGCTTATGGTTTGAACCATTTGTTGCATTTTCATGATAATTTTGCTGTGGATTCATGTTTTTCGGGTAGGTCCTGACACGGGTGGAGTGGAGAAATAGATGATAAATGCATCTGAGGGATGAGCCACTCACGGAATCACAGAATGGTCGGGGTTGGAAGGACCCTCTGGAGACCATCTAGCCCAACCCCCTGCTGAAGCAGGTTCTCCTAGAGCAGGTTGCACAGAGCCATCTCCAGGCGGGTTTTGAACGTCTCCAGAGCAGGAGACCCCGCAGCCCCTCTGGGCAGCCTGTCCCAGGGCTCTGCCACCCTCAAGGTGAAGAAGTTCTTCCTCACATTCAGATGGACCTTCCTGTGTTGCAGTTTGTGCCCGTTGCCCCTCGTCCTGTCGTTGGGCACCACTGGAAGAGCCTGGCCCCGTCCTCCTGGCACTCGCCCTGAAGATCTCTGTAGACATTGATGAGATCCCCTCTGTCCTCTCCTCTGCAGGCTAAACCAGCCCAGCTCTCAGCCCGTCCTCATCAGCGAGATGCTCCATCGCTTCATAATCTCTGTTACCTCTGCTGGCCCCTCTCCAGTAGCTTCCAGTCTCACTGGAGCTGGGCAGCCCAGCACTGGACACAGCACCCCAGACGTGCCTCCCCAGGCAGAGCGGAATCCCCTCCTCCGCCTGCTGGCCACGCTCCTCCTCATGCACCGCAGGGTCCCCTTGGCCACGAGGTCGTGGCCCATGGGCAACCTGCTGTACCCCAGCACCCCCAGGGCCTTCTCCCAGCAGGTCAGCCGTGGCCTGTGCTGGTGCAGGGGGCTGTTTCTCCCCAGGGTGGGACCCGACACTCCATCCCTTGTGTGCTGGTGCTGCTGGGGTAGATCTTCAGAACAAACCACATGCTCCCACCTCTCCTCCTCCACCTCTGTGCATTGCGTTGCTGCTCCTCCAGGTCTCATCCTGCCTCAGTTGCCCAGCCACGATGTCAATGTGTCTCCTCATTGTCACTTTTGCACCCTTTCATTCTCTGTCATTGGCTGTAGAGTTGTTTAATGCATGATAGATATACTAGGTAAGAATTCCATGGAGGGTGGAGAGCCTTTCCAGGGAATTTAGAAGTCGCCTTCATAGTGTGCACAAGATAGGGGGTGGCAGGTAGAAGGGAAGACCTCTGCTGTGGTCTGAGCTGCTAATTAGATTGACTCTTGCATCACAAATATACAATATTTTTTTTGGTATTTTATATATATATATATATATATAAAAAATACATGTATAATATGCAATACACAATTTGTATATTTGGACCTTTGTTTTGTGTACCTCTTGGTTTAGGTTTGCCACAGGCTTTCTCAGCAACAAAGACATTACATACAGCTGTATGTTTACACAGTGTTCTAGCAACACTCCAACTATACATCCTCCTTGTTGTATCTTGCATCTGCTTTGCTTGATTGGAAGGTTGCCCTTCTGGCTGTGAAAAAACTTGTGATAAATAGACATGGCTGTGGCATAAAGACACAGAAGGTTGACCGCAGTTGGGATTTATTGATGGATTAGCTTAGATAAAAGCTGTGTCTTGGTGCATACAGCCAGGCACGAAGCTAATTCTGCATCAATTGATGTGTCTTTGGTTTGCAAGTAGTAAGAACAAAATTGGGCTGAGGATCTGTAAACATCTGTCTTGCTGCAAGCTTGGGGATCTCTTGTCTGTGTGCATCTTCCTTCTCAGAGGAGAATTTGTGTAGTTAGTACGACTGGAGTATTTTGTAAATACTGTGTGCAAACACTAATAAATAGAAAATGGTGTTTATCAGATGGGGGAAAACCCAAGCGCGGTGTGTCTTAGGGGTTACGGCGGTGCTGATGGCGTGCTCTGTGGGAGGCAGGCAGCGGGTTTACCTGGTGGCTGGCGGTGGCGCACAGAGCTGGCAGCTGGTACCCGGGTGCTGCCTGGGATGCGCTGGGCGATGCCAGCAGTGGCGCTGGGCATCCCCGGGGGTGGTTGTAAAGGGAATGCGATGAATGGTGACGCTTGGAAAGGTCATCAGCGTTTCTGGTTAACCGAGAAACACCTTCGGCTGGTTTTGTTGGTTTTTGGTTGTGTTGTGGTTTTGTTTTGTTTTGGTTTGGTTTGGTTTTTTTCCCCAACCAGTGGGATTATCCAACTTCTAGAAAAATTGGATGAAAGTCTGTTTTGAGTAAACATCTGATTGACTGAACGGTGCATTTTTAGGTAAAGGGTAGAGGTTAACCGCTGCTTCACTGTGAAAAGCAGTCTGTTTACTGCTTGCAGCATATGTTTTTGGAAATGTCTGGGTTTACTAATAGCTTTCTGTGGATCCTGCAGTGGATTATAATATTAAACCTAATGAAAAACCGTATGAGGTAAAGCTGTCCAAAGAATTGCAAATTTCAGGTAACTGACTCTTAATTTTCTTCTGTTGTGTCCCAAATTACAGGCTTCATCTTACTCTTAGAGGTGTTATTTGCATAATGTGTTGCATTTCTTTTTTTCTTTGAGGTATGACTGGCCATCAAAATAATTGGATTATGGAATTTTTTTTCTCTTTCTCCATTGCGCTTATAGTATGGTATACTAAATGATATTCTTATTTTTTTAATTGAATTGTTTAAATGGTATTTAAATCAGAAGAGAATTCCATCTTGGGTTTTACTTGCCAATTTTGTCGGTGACCCTTCTCCATCTGTCAACATTTAAAAATTGTTTTCTGTTAACAACTTAGATATTTCTAGTGTACAGGGGAGTATCGCCTCATGAAAATGTTGAGCGCTCCTCTGGCCCTCTCAAATCTTTAATGCTGGGCAGGAAGCCTTGCAAGAGATAACTGCTCTTGCAAAAATATTAATGACATTTTAATCATAGAAAGTTGGGATTTTTGTTTAGTGTTGCATGGTTTTAATTTTTTTTAAAAAAAAAGGAACAGCGTTTTTGGATTTAATCCCAGCATCTACTTGCTAGAATTACTAAGCTTGAGCAAAGCACATGTAAGATAGATGCTTAATTGCAGGTATATTTGGGAGATGTGTGTGCATTCATATATATATATATATATGAAAATACACATGTATGCGCAAGGTTGTGACATGATTAAAAGCTGAAGTTACTGCAGCAGAGTTAAGTGGAGTTTCACGTCCTTTTTATGCGTCAGTGGGAGACATGCCAGTGTATCTAATTAAGAAAAACTTGCGTTAGAGCAGAACCTTGACTCCTAGCTGGCAGTAGTGTGGGGATCAGCACTGGTGCCACTGGATTTTTTTCCCCAGAACTGTCAATGTTAGCTGAGTGCTTCAGCTCCAACTAATATGGATCCCTTCTTGTGGCGGTGACTCAAACCCCACTTGTTTTTCCTTTGGGGGGGACGGGACAGACTGTGCGCTGTCCTTAAGGAGATACCAATCCTCACCTTAGTAAAGCTTAAAGCTTTAGTCGATCTGTTAGGTAGGGAAAATCCCGACTGATTTGTTAAGATCTGCAGGATTCATTCCTGTGTGTTTTGGTTTCTCCGGGATGTACTCGTTATTTTTGAGAGGGATTGTCAAAAGCACGAGCTGAAATTTACTTTTTCATTTTGTGCTCTGTGCAGGACTCCTTATCCGACCTTGAGTAATTCATTTAGCATTTCTAGAAGGTTCCCCCCGCCCTCCCTTTAAGTAATTTGGTTAATAATAGCTGTCTCTCAAGAGCACAGTGAGATTTAATTTATTAGTTTTTTGTAAAGTACTTTGTGATTCCTAAATGGAAAAATGCCATAAAAGCACAAAGTATTAATATAATAAATTAATGTGCAAGATCATTCCAAATTAATAGCCAGATTGTGGGCCATATACTCAGGCTGAAAATTGTCCTAATACTATGTGAGTAGCTCTGTTGAACAAGATAAGCTATGGAGGCAGGATACACGGGCAAAATTTAGAAGAAGAATGGAATAATATCGCTGAATTTGGCTTAGGGGTGTTAAGACTTTAAAAATAGAGTTTTTGGGGAGGCTGCTCAATATACCTCAACAGGGGAAAAAAACAACCCTGTGACATTTTGAAGATCAGGGCAGTCGTGGTTTTAATTAATCCAGTAATACTCCTGCTTGTTTCGGGCATCTGGAATTCTTTCCTGACACAGTGATGTCCTACTTACAGCTTCGCTTTTCCAGATACTGCTCTCCAGCTCTGGAACTTACTAGACTTGTTTTTAAGTGTACACTGTTAGGTTGAGGCTGGAAAGAGTTAATTCTCCACTACTCATAGCTTTTTGATCTGTATTTAAGACTGTCAAGGTATTGAAGTAGAAAATATTAGGGTTCTGCCCTATTTTCTTGGACCGCAGGCATTAAAAGAGTAATACCGCACTTTGATTTTACAGCACTTTTCACAACGTGTGTTTTGAAATCGCTTTATAAAACAAAATAATCAATATGGACAAACTGAAGCGAGAAATGCCCGATAAAGTGGAGTGCTGAGGAGCAAAGCTATGGATTCCCCCGTAATTGCAACAAGCGCGTTGGAAACAGGCGTCGGGATGGGCGTGATTGAAGCTGTCATTTTGATTCGGAACCTTTGGTTGGATTTATCAAGGAGTCCTGCCATGGGACCAGGGCGGGGGATGCTGAGAAGCCCTGAGGGCAGAGCCAAGGGTGGCATGTCCCAGGTGATGGATGCGCGGGCTCGGACATGGGGGAGCAGCCGGCCTCCCCCGTGGGGGCTCAGCCCGTTTCAACGTCAGCGGCAAAGCGTTGATGAGCCTCTCACAGGGTTCCAGATCTAGGAGCAGCAGCCAACTTGTGGACTGCCCTGCCTAAACCAGGCAGGGGAAGTGTGGAGGAGTTCATCAACCTGAGGCCACATGGGCTCCTCTTGCCTTGCACGCTGCGTTCGCGCTTCCGAAGAAATGTGGGATCCCTGTGAGCGGCAGCAGCGTCTGCCGTGAGGGGATGCTGCCTCTCCCCCAGGTCCCAGCCATCCAACAGTTAAATGTCACCTCAAGGTTTTTCCGGTCCCTTTCGTCTCCTTGCAGCTTTCAAACCATTAGTGACTTGGAGCCGTGGGTGCTCGTTGGTCTACCAGCCACTGTAAATACAGTTTCTGTTTGATGGAAACAATGTGATGGAAACAATGACTTGCAAAAGGTCAAACCCTAACCTTTTGCTTGCTGGCAGAAAGATAGAAATCATTTCTTCCTTTCTTCTACTTTGAAAATCTCAGAGACAGCCCATCTTTGGTGTTCACAAGGTCCCCCAATGCTTCCCCCCCGCCCCCCCCCACCCCCCCCCCCCCCCCTTGTTGCCTGCCTGTTGGAGGTGACGCTGAATGGATCTGTAGTATTCGTTTGAGGGATCATGACACATTCATCCAGACACACCCCCTGGAAAAATCAGCACAGGAATTGCGGTTGCTCAAGATTAAGGTTATCGGTTTCAAAATATGCTGAAAGACCTAAAGACATACCCATGAGTATAAAAGGTGGATTCTTGACCTGAATATTTTACACCCTGGGGGTGAGCGTGCTTGCCAGTGGATGTCAAGCAGGAAAAAAAAAATTGCCTACAAATTCCTGGCTGACATTATGTTTTGCACAGAAAAGATTTTGAGGCTCTTCATTCCCCTGAAGTTTGTTCTAGGTTTTCAATCTGCAGCATAATAATTTTTGCTGATGCAGCAGTCTGAAAAAGGTGACAGCAGTTCAATATCAAACCATTTCCCAGTGTTGTTCAAAATGTAGAGATCTTTTTTCTCCTGTTCTCCTCTACGAAGATTCCTGCCCCATAACTTACGCGCTTCCTTCTTCTTCTGGAATGTCCTATTCCTGCAGGACCATTCCTGTGGAAACATGCACGTCGTCTGTCCATGATGAAGTAACGGGTGGTGGAGATTTATTTCTTAGCTTTGGTGTTTAGTATTATTTAAGGAATGGGTATGATGTACGCGGATGAAAGATTTTGTAAAACTGTCATTTATGAAAGCACATCTTACCGAGTGGGTAGGATGGAGTGTTACCATCTGCTTAAGGATACAGCAGATGGGGAACACCCCAAGGCAGCATGTTAAAGTGGGGGGCTGGGAAAGGCGAGGAGTTGCTTCACTGTTGGCTGTGGCGTCTTTAAGACTCCGCGTTTCATTTTCTGAAGAAGGAGCACGTTTGAATGTTTGCACTCTGAAAATGCGTGTGCTTCTCTGATGAGATCTTCAAAAGCAAATTAGCTGGGAAAGGTCACGTATCCTGCGGGATGCTGACCTGCTCGTGGTTCAAACACGCCGCAGCCGCAGGAATAACACGGCGGTTATTCCGCACGCCCCCGGAGCTATCGTGTTCGCTGGTGCTTGAACTTACGGGGTGAGCAGTAAGTTTAATGAGAGAGATGTTCATTTCAAAGATGAATTTTCCAGAACTACAAAAGTGTAAGCAGTATTCGCTGTAGGGCTCTGTCTGTCGGTTGTTGCAGTCAACCGACGGGGAAGGACATTTCTTCCAAGCAGTGTGAGTGCGAAATAGTCAGTGTTCCTGTGGATGGGGATCAGGTGGTACCTGTCTCTTAATGATTGCCTAAACCGTATTTTCCTGGGCAAATATTTAATCGAGTTTTTTCTTTTTTTATTCTGCCTTATTTCCTGGATCTGTGTCAATACAATTAAACTTGAGTAAGTATTAGTATTTTACATAACGTTCCCTGGGGAAAGAGAAGGCAAAGGAGGCTCAAGGGCTTTTCTCCATGTTCTCCTCTTCTGCTTCAAGAAATAGCTGGGGTGAAATACTCCCAGTGTTTTTCCTGTTGCATTGAAAAGAAGCAGTCTGTGTAGCCTGACGAGGGATGGGCAGATCCACAAACTAAATGGAAAATCAGGAGCCTTCTCCTTCTGGCCTGATGGTGAGGATGGACACTCAAGTGAGCTTGGAGGGAAGGACAGCTCATGGCATTCCAGCAGCATTTTCCATGTCTGCTTAAGAAAAAAACATTGGATTTGAATGTAGAACAAAAAAAAAAAAATATCTCAGGGGGACAAGTCCTGTTAATTTAAGGCAGATGAGTTGTATCCCCTGAGCAGGAAAGAGGCTGGAGTTGGCCACTCTGCATGCTTGTGTGCCACCGGAATTTTCAGGGAATGTTAAGTTGGGTTGGGAATGGGTTGTCAAAATACTACTGCAGCTACAAAATTTCTCGGTTAGCATCAGCTATGATACCGAATAATAATTTCCATACGTCAAAATGGAAGTTTTTTATTTATACAGAAGTATTACTAACGTTTTAATAGCAAAGGAAAGTGGTGGCGATTACAGTGAGTGAACATGCCTAGAACCAGTCAATACGAGAAGTTAACCTTGCAACTTCTAGTAACCTGCTGGTTATGTTCCTTATGCTCTTAGAACAGAGCAAGGCAGTGGATGTTACAACTTTTCCAAACCTGTTTATTAAGTTCCTCGTGTAGCCGAGGGACTAAATTTTGGACATTAGGTTCAGAGTTGCAATACTAAGTGACGGTAATATTGGAAAGAGCCTATAAAATAAAGGTGGCATGTTGGAAACTGTAAATAATAATTCTACATTAAAAGATCATAAAAATAAGTAATTTACTTGGGAATTTGTATGTATAAATTTAATATATATAGATAGATAATTGCATATGCTCAATAAAATGGATGGAAAGAGAAGCAATTAAACTTTTGATTAAATCAAATTTGGACTAACGAGACAAAATTAGGGTGTTACATACAGAATATTTTTGTGGCTTATAATGTTCTCCACTCCAGTTTGGAACCTGCTCCATCATCAGTTTCAATTTTGTGTTTAATGAGAAATAATGCAACCACATTTAGAAGGTTTTAAGCTTCACGGTTATTGGGAAAATTACATGAAAACATACAGTGTAATATAGACAAATGTGAAATAAGTCTGGGGGCAATGAACCAAGCTACAGAGTACATGTGACTATAATAGGAAAATCCTGGAGGCCATCAGTTTGGCGTTTTGATAGAGTAAAATGACAAAGATGTTGCTGAGATCCATCAGCTGAAGCTACTATTGTCTTGGGCTTGCGTGGCGAGGTTTTGGTAGCTGGGAGGCTACAGGGGTGGCTTCTGTAAGAAGCTGCCCCCGTGTCTGATGGAGCTCCAGGATGGACCCACCGCTGGCCAAGGCTGAGCCCATCAGTAACAGTGGTGGCACCTCTGGGGGAATGGATTTAAGAAAAGGGGAAAAAAACCCAACCTGTGCAACTGCAGCTGGAGAGAGGAGTGAGGGTATGTGAGAGCAACAGCCCTGCAGGCACCTAGGCTGGTGCAGGAGAGCATGAGGTGCTCCAGGTGCTGGAGCAGATTCCCTGGCAGCCAGTGGTGAAGACTGTGGTGAGGCAGGATGTGTCCCCCAGCCCACAGAGGTCCATGGGGGAGCAGTTCCCCACCTGGAGCCCCGGGAGGTCCATGGTGGAGCAGATCTCCACCCCCAGCCCCGGGAGGACCCCATGCTGGAGCCAGGGGATGCCCAAAGGAGGCTGTGACCCATGGGCAGCCTGCGCTGGAGCAGCTCCAGGCAAGACCTGTGGCCCCCCGGCTGGAGCTGGCTGCACCCATTGGAGGCACCCACGCTGGAGAAGCTTGTGGGGAACTGTCTCCAGCGGGAAGGACCCCACGCGGGAGCAGGGGAGCAGTAGAGACAGCGTGTGATGGACTGACCAGAACCCCCCTTCCCCATCCCCCTGTGCCACTGGGGGAAGAAGGGAGAGTTACTGTGCTGATGTTCCTTTGGTGTGAGGATTTAATTAATAATAGTATTAATATTATTTGGGGGATTTTATTATGTTTTTCAGAGGATCGTTTGTCGTGTTTTTGTGGTTTGTTTTTTTTTCCCCCCAAGGGTTCCTAATATCAGAAGGTATTTAAAAATTAATGTGCTAAACCAAAATGCTTTAGCTGCAGAGCAGGGGATTGCTGCTGGCGTATGGCAAAATCCCATAGCTGCCTATCAACAGGGAAATATTTCCCAAAATTTTATGAAAGGCTTGAGAGAAGTGCAGCCCAAGGTTTGGACATGAGCTCTTATCTACTCCATGAATTGTTTTCCCAACTGGATATCGGGTGTCAGATTTTTTCAGACGAACAGCAAATTCCCTCTGGTAGCTGTAAGGCTCTGTGTATAACACAAAAAAAAGGGAAAAAGGCTCTTTTCCTTGTTTTCCTTTTTCCTTCGTTGTGACTTTTAATTTTCAATGAAAAAGCTTCTCAGGGTTTGGTTGTGGGTTTTTTTTTACGCCAAAAGTTTTGGCCTTTAGCATATTTTCAGATTCTCTACACCTTCTTTTAAAAAGGTTTCTGCTTCTTTAAAAATAGGAGGAAAAAGGAAAAGAAAGACATAAAAAATAACAGAGGGAAAGAGAAGTAAAGGAGGGTTCATTTAGTAAAGTAGCAAAAGGAATGTAAACGTACAGGTTTCTTTCTAATCTGGTTTTCAATTCTGCATTAAGGCCCTAAAAGACATTTGTTAGCAAACGGAGGTCGTTTCGTTAACTTTGGACGGGAAAAGACACACCGTTTATGGTTTTGTGTGTGGTTTGCCCTGAGATGAGGTATAATTTCCCCAGGAGCTCTCTCACCTCTTGGGAAGCGCATTTATTAATAGTATTAATAAATACCTATTAAATGGCAAAACACCTCAGACAAAGCAATTAGCTAGATACTAATTTGTAAAACGGCGTTGAAAACTTCCTTAGCCCCAGTGCAATAACATTATCTACCGGGGGAAAGGGACCTGTGGCTTTGGTGCTGAGCCGGGTCGTGCTTTCAGGAGCAGCGTTAAAATCAACTTTTCTCTGTTTCAAAGCTGTTCCCACGTTTTTAATACCTGTTCAAGGAAAGTGGTGCTGAGGGTGACTTTTCAGGAGAGGTTCGTTTTCTTGGTAGGCAGCAAGCGAACGCGTAGGAGTGACACCGTGGAGCTCTGCCGAGCGTATGCACGGTATCGCCCAATGATACAACCAGCTCTGATAGAAGTAATTATTAAAGGGGGGGGGGGGGGGGGGGGGGAGGGGAATTAGGATATTTTTTTTTTCTAATAAATAAAAAGGAGAATGTCAAATAATCCCACAACGGCTACTCAGCAGGTTTGCCCTGGTGAGTCCTATCGGAATTGCAGGAAACAGCCTTTCACTTTTCACAATGATTTGCTTTCATTGTGTGATTTATTTTTTTTTTTTTCCCCTCTCTCCACACTGACCGTTGCCTGCCTTCACTGTCTGGTTTCAGAAAGCCTGGCTTTAAAACCAAGAGTTTTAGGTGAAAATTTTGTCGCTGTTGAGATTTCTTGCAAGTTTGCTCTGTGCCCAGCATCTCGTTGCGATGGCATTCAGCATGGTGTTTCTGGGAGTAACTGGACTTCAGCGAGCCAGTTCATTTGGTAACGAGAGGCGCATACATTTCCTGAATTAGTTTTATGAGTATGTTTTCCTACCTCAATAAATGAAACACTTCAGTAAGAATCAAAGCACATTTCATAAACTGATAAATTGTGTTCCTTACATCCCCTGAAGTGGAGTGAATTTGATTGATACACATAATTCCTTAGAACTCAAGCTGTTTTTTACTAATATTTCCATCAGCTTTTTCAGCTTTTCTCCCTTTTTTTTTCTTCCCCCTTCTTTTCCTTATTTACACTTTTAAAACTGTAATTTTCCTGAGACTTTCCAGAGACAAATCTTTAAAACTCTTTGTTGTGGAATAAGCCTTTTTATTTGTGTGCTAGCCTGGTTTTCCCTTGAACAGTGAAATGTGTGAAGTGGTGATGGGAGGAGTGACAGCTGTCAGAGCGATTAGTATCGCATCAGCAGAGTACTTAAAGCAGATGAAAATTTTTTTGTCTTGTGCATAACTTAAGGCATGAACAATCACAGGGTGGGTGGGAGAAGCAACCCCACGACCTCCCTCTGGTCCCGTCTTAACCATGGCCTTTTCTTCTGAAGATCGTCAACAGTTTCTTCAAAAAGGATGCTCTTGGGCTGAAGTGTGTGGCTTAGCAGAGAGCCTTGTGTGTCTGTCCTAAATTCTCTACGAATCCTCAAGGAAATAGTCCTGTTTTGTGCACCAAGGTGAATTTTACCTGCAGCCCATGAAGCAGTGGGCTGTTTGAACAGAGGAGATGAAATATCTATTATTAAACAGGGGTCAAGCGCATTACTTCAGGTAGTAAACAGTGATCCTAGTAATACAATCAGAGCCCGCAGGTTTGGGATCATACTGGGATGACCTTAGGGTTATAGATTATAGCTTTTATTTCTTCTGTAAACTGCTGAGAATGCAAAAGCTGTAAAAATGGTATTGCTATGTGCACCAACACTTGTAAATGCTGTCTCTGAAGGAATGAGATGTATATCTGGGCCAGTTTAATTCCTCCTACCAATGGTCATTCAGGATTTTAAAGTTAACACTGCCCTTGTGGAAAAAACGTGCTGCAGGTGCTTTAATCATCACCAGTAATGATGAAAGCTTCGGTTCTAATTTTTAATTAAAAAGAGGCAGCACTCCCAGCAGTCCTGTGTCCCCACTGGCGTGACACAGCATGTTGATTTAGTAATTGAGGGAAGAGTGGCTGACAGAGACTCGGATCAGCAATGTGACCCGGATTCAGCCAAACACTTGCTCCGGTTCCATCAGATGAGTGAGTTCAGCAACGTGAGCAGAAACAAAGCGCCACGAGTGGGTTCACACCCGCCTGGCAGAGGTGAAGAGGCTGCCCATGGGTGTGTGGGATGCGTCAGATGCGCAGGATGTGTTGGATGCGTCGGATGCACATGCTGCTATGCCTTTGCGCTCCGTTATCCTTTGCTGTGGTGCCAAGGATGACCTCGGTGAAGTTCCACTGCCCGCTGGTGAACCAGCACCTGCTCTGGGCACAGCTCAAGGTTGCAGGATGCCCAGTTCTGCTCGAGTTACGGTGAACACCTCTCCTGGCCCCTCACCTGCAGGAGCAGATTCAGCTGCCAGCTGGTTTTTACACGTGGAGACAAAACTTACTTATTTGCTAAATCCAAGGACTTCCCATAGCTCATTGGTGCACTGAGAGCTTTTAGAGTCACAAGAAAAGGCCAAGTTTCAAATGCGCTAAGCTGTAATTAACTCATAATATTTCTAGACACAATCATATGCTGAAAATTGCAGGGATTATAGTAGGATCAAATAAGGGGTCAAAATAGCCAAGGGCAGTGAGATAAAATTTGAAACCAGTTTAGAGGTGCTCAGCTGTGATTGTGGCAGAGACATGGGAGTGGTGTGAGACGAGGCATCGCGTGCATCGGTATCTGCCCTACAGTGTATTGAGGTAGGTCACACAGGGAAGCAGGGGTAGCTCGGATCGCTGTCAGGGAAATATTGGGCAGTAGCAATAATGAAATGGTCAGCTGTATTTTTGAAGAGTCACTTTTGGTTTCATGTACTATCTGGAATATAAATAAGCTTTTGAGCTGGGGGAAGTACATCTTTTTGTGTACGCGTATGCATGCATACGTTTTAAGAGTGGTTTCTTCAGTAAAAATTCATACACACAGATCGATCTGACCTGAGCTGGGCGAGAAGTAACCTATTGACCTCCCCATAAAACCGAAGGGGTTGTATTTTAATTTTTTTGTGCTTTAATGATGCAGTAGGCTTGTATTCACCTGGGCTTTCTCCGCTTTGTTTGGAATACATCATGCACCCATGTGTTTGGACACGAGCTCATGGATAACTGGAGGATATCGCTATTTCTGCTACTTTTTCTGGGGCGCTTAGGAGGGCTCCTGATGAAGTCCTGGATCCTGCACCCGTACGAGTCCAGGGCAGAGCTCATCCCTTCCCCGACTTAAAAATATATTAGCTCCGAAAACTGTGTGGACAGCGAATCCCATAAATACCGAATACATGCCTGATACTTAAAGTGCTTCAAATTCATGAAATTAAAGAAAACGCAGGGGCTGGTAGTATTTTAGTAAAGCTGTGGATATGCAGCTATTCCCGGCTATCTGAGGCGAAGGTGGGTGATGGATCCAGAGTTGGGCACGGCATCGAGGGAGCTTGAGTAGGAATTAGATCAGGAAAGTCTAAAAGTGCCACCTAAAATAGACATCTTCAAATGTCTATGTTCAAGTTAGCTTGTCTTAATACATTGTATTCAAGAACTTTAAAAGAATGGCTTGAAGAAGCATCTCAATTATTCATGTGCCTTTTTTAAGTAATTCTGGGAACAGCAGGAAATTGTGGAAGAGGCCAAGGGGATGACTTGCTGGTGGTGGGCTCCACAGCAGAGAAAATATTTTTTCTAATATTTTGACCTGTGAACTGAAAGGAAAGAAAGCATTGATGAAATTCATAGATTACACAAACGCGGATACGTTATTTTTCTAGAGCAGGAATTAATGAAAATGTGTGGCTGATTGACCTAGAATAATTAGGGGAGCTTGGTACAAGCACGTGCGATGGGTGTGGGTGTGTACTCTGGATGGAAGAGGTCGGCTGTACAGATGGCAGGCTGTGCTGGAAAATACGGAGCGGGAAAGTCTTTGAGGTCAAGGCTGCCAAGCAGCTGAACATCGCACCCAGCACTGTTGATGTGATTTTATAATGTCCCCCTCCCCTAAAAAAATAAAAATAAAAAAGTTGGACACTTGAGTAAACCTAGCACCTCTTGAATTGGCACTGGGGAAAACCCTGCTGGAGAATCCCGTCCATAGTTAAGAAAAAAAATTAAAGATGCTATAAAGGTATCCAGGGTGAACTGTGCCATTGGTTAAGGAATTGGAAAAGATACTTAAGATGAAAGAGCCCCTTTTATTTAATTTGTCAGAGAAGGTTACAGGGTGGTTTGATCAGGGTCTGTCACCATCTGTGCAAAGAACAGAAATGTAATAGCGGAGCCCTCCAGCCTACCTGGCAAAGATAGGGAGAACATCCACTGCTGAAAAAGGACAAGTGTAGACTAGAAGATAATACTTTTTACTTAAATGAGAATAATTAATCAGTAGAACAGTGTACCAAGGGCTCGAGTGTATTTAGTATCACCAGGAGAAAATGAATGAGCTTCCTAAAATATACGCGGTAATTCAAAAATAGTGATTAATTCAGGGAAGTCCTGTTTGGAGTTAAACGTTAGGTTTGCCAAGATCATCGGATCTCCCCTTTCTGACGAGCCTGATCCACGTGTGCTCGTTTTCCCGAGTTTTTTTGAATTACTGACAGTAACTCAACGCGCCTGATCCATTCAAGCCACATCTGTGTGGTTTGTGTGGTGTATTAAGGCTGAAATGAAGAAGCAGCGTGCTCAAGGCCATTATGCAGGCACAGGCTATTTAATTTATACCATTTTGAAAAAAATGAACATGTCTTATCCTGGGGAAGCAATTCCACGAAGCAGGGTGCTTTCTGAAACCTGGCTGTCTCAGGGTTTTCACGGATTCCCCATTTCTGCTGCCCTGCGGGCGGTGCAGGGGCGTTTGGGGCGGCAGCATCCCCTCGGCTGGTGCCAGCTCAGGGCAGGCTTTCCTGCCCATCCCCCTGCTTTGCTTGAAGCAACCTGCGTTTTTAGGGTGGTTTTCCGCCCGCTCTGGGTGGTCGCAGACAGGGCATCTGGGGAGAGAGGGCTGGAGCAAGGTGTGCCCGGCGGCGCCTGCGGGAGAGGAGACCCCTCACCCCACTTCATCCTGGCTGCGTGGTACAAGGGCTGTCTGCTGCTTGGGTGCTGCCTTTTGGGGGAACAAATGGAAAACAAAGACTGGGGCTTTGGGTGGCTGGAGCAGGTGACTTAGCCGCTGCCCGGGGAATAGCCGTCTGATTTATATTTTGGTGAAAACCTCATGCCTACCTCAGTCGATTTTATTCTGGGTGACCTTGGATTAGTTAAAAATCATTGCTGTTTTCGGTTGCTAATGGAATTAGAGCTTGTTGATTCCTTTCTCTTTGATCAAAATGCAACTGCCTCACCTGGAGCAGAAGGGGGGGTCATGTAATGAAGTGCCTGTAGCTGCGAGGGCTGCTCCAAGCCCTTTCATCTCCCGGTGCTTCAATTTTAGTGTCGAGAACAAAGGTCAGCCCGTGCCAGAGCAGCCAGGGTGCAGGGAGGGTCGTGCCAGCTGCACCAAAAGCATCCTCAGTCTTTTCCATCATTCATGTTCTGCCGTTGCTCCCATCTTTATACTCAGCTGGCAGGTAGGGCTGTTAACCAAATCAACCAAAATAAATCTGCCTAGCATATGCTTTTAGGTTTTTAAGCTAAATGGAGCTTTTTGATGCTTTCATTAAGACCTAGCACTTGCTGGCTGTCAGCCTTACCTCTCTATGAGGAAGGTGAAATGACGTTGCATGTATTTATTCAACGGCTAGTATGGATAGACAGCCACATGCCCACGGAGTGGCATGACCCCTAGAGCGAGAGCTGGCGTTAGCCTGATGCCGGGTCTCTTTTCATTTGATTTCTGAGCAGGAGAACCTGGCAGGGACCACCGTGGCTTCTGTCAGCTGTTCCCCACTCTTCCTTCATTCTGAGCGAGGGGGATAAAATTCATCCAGTGAGTTGCAAAAGGGCTGGGGTGAGGAGTGGTCCCTCCGCACAGGCAGTGGGCGCCGGGGTTAGGGGGTGGGTGAACGAGGGCTGGCAGGGCGCTGGCATCGCACGCAGCGGGTGGCTGCTGTCCTCTGCTTTAATGCTGTGTTAGCTCAGATGCCAGCGATTCCTCGTGACTATTTCTGGGGATTGAAAAGGGAATCAGAAGGTTTTCTTACCGTTTGGCACTTCTTCATTCGCAGTCTTCTGCAGAGCGGGGTTTGGAAAGCCGTCCCTGCACCTCTTGAGTCTTTCTTTTCCAGGGTACTAGTTCTGAGCGTCTGCCCTCGGTCTGTGTTAATGGTTTCGTCTGAATGGCGTAATTTAAAAGTTAATGTCTGAGCCTGAAAAAATGACGTGAGAATCACTCTTGAACTTGCCAGGTCCATCAGGATGGTACTGAAAGTACCGCAAACATCCTAACAGAGTGCAGTAATGTGTCCCATAGATCTACCATATTCCGTCTTACCTGGTTGCTCCTCAGTTTCTCATTTCCCTTTCTTTTAATACAGTGTGATAAACTGAAGATTAAGGCCATACAAAGAGCTCAAAAAAAAAAAAAAAAAAAAAAAAAAAAAAAAAAGAGTACCTTTTCAGCAGACTCCCTCAATATTTCCCTCTTGCAGAGTGACAAACTGTTGCCAGTCTTTAGTGTTGGACCTCCTCCAAGCAGAACTTCAGTCTGCCAGGCAAACTGCTCATGGGGTGATTCAAGTGGATTAACACTTGTATTTTTAATTTAATTTAATGTATTTTTAGTTTAATTTAATGGACGGGATGGCTTGTTCCAGAGAACGGCTTGCATGCTTTGGGAAAGGGTATTGCCATGTGATCAATTGCTGATTTTTCTTTACAAAATATTAGCTTGGTAATGAATAGAATGCAATTAAAGAAAGAAAAAATATAGAGGGGCTGCCATAATATTTTTTTCTTAAAAAAAAATCATTAAAAAGTCTGTGGTTTTAATACTTCCAAGCGTGCTGGAGGCTGTCAAGGTAAGAGTACTTTCCTTGTTCTTTTGAGGCATGCCAATGAGCCTCAGCAAGCACAGATCCGTCCTCTGGCAGTGCATGGACCTGGCTGAGTCACGGAGCGAATCCCATGATTTACTGTCTGTACACCTTCAAATCTCGATGGCTTTCTTGGGAACTTTTTCTCCTGAATTAAAAAGGTGGCATCAGCCAGGATACGTTTGGAATGGCGCCTTCTCTGGCCCCACTCCTTCCCGTGGGGAAAGCCACTTGCATTGCAGAAGTGGAAAAGGAATGGAATTGCAAAAAAAAGCAACAACAAAAAAAGCCTTTATTAGAGATCGTGTCTGCAACAAAGAGGGGTATCAACTCATACAGTGTTCCCCGCACTTCTGCCGTGGGTTTAGCTGTTTTTAGCCTCTCCATTTTTCTTTTTGATGAGGTTACAGTGGTTACTTTTAACCTTAATGAAGAGTGCTGGGGAGGAGGAGAGCTGTATGGAGCAGACGGGGCTGGCTCATCAACCAACCCGCTCGCAAATGAGAGCCAGCGTTGGGACCGGGTCCGGCTCCAGCGGGAGCAGCCACCGGCTGCTGGGACCGTTCTGGGTGCAGCACGGCGAAAACGTGCGGATCCCGAAAGGGATTTTTCAGGGAGCCAGTCTGAAAGTAAAGCTGGGAAATCCATACTGCGAAGTGGCGGCTTGCTCTTGCAGCTGGAGAGGGAAGGGAGCCTTAGATATACAGAAATCTCACAGGGACATCTATTAATTACACTAGCTTTTAATTATCTGTCACTGATATGTTACATGACCTTGAGCAAGTCATTTACTCTCTGTGTATCTATCTGTAAAATGCTTGTGAATTATTTAATGTCTACATATTGCTTTGAGATCCCCAAATGCAATGCATTATTGTGGCAATTATCGAGTCTGGTAGCATGGGGCACGCTGGTGTCAGCACAAATCTTGGCAAAGAGCTCCAGAAAAGATCCTTTGCTGGTCCTTAACGTACTGTGGGGAACAGGAGAGATGGTGCAGCATCCAGGGTCACCAGTTATTTTTCTGTCTACCCACAAACACTGCCTCTTGTGGGGATGCCTAGAGGGAAAGGCTGTAGAATATCCTTGTGTTTTGGGGGGTTTCTGGATGAGATGAAGTTGGTGCCTCCAAGTGCTTATCTTGTGTTAACTCAAAAGAAAACCCACCAGGTGTGCCTTCTGAGACCCCGGGAAGCATGACTTTACATTCTGTTCCCATTTTGTGGTCCCATTAATACCCATTTAGGCTATCCTTAGGCACACAGGGAGGATATTATTAAAAAAAAATAAAATAAAAAAAAAGGAGGGGGGAGGATACAAATCTGTCTGCAACTTTCTTACAACCTGATTTTCTCTTTCATGTTATTTACTCAAAATGTAGCTAATTGTCAGTATCGTATTACCCTTCGGAAAGCCCGTTCTGTGATGCATGCATTCCTGTTACACAGGGGTTGACAGGAATAACGTTAATGCATCCGAAGATAAAATTTGACCTGATACGCAATTATGAACGCTCATTTTGTTCCCAGGGCAGATGGGATGTTGTCAATAACTGTTGTCTGTCCTATAAGTCATAAAGGCAGCAATAAAGTAAAATCTTTAGGTAGTTAGAAATCGACAGATATGGGTGACCTTAGTTTTCCCTTCCCAGGCTGTCCGTTATCCGTGTGTTACACATACAGCATCCTGCTTCTGTGGTCCCCAGCCGGGACAACCCAGCCAGGAGCCGGAGCAACATCTTTACCTGTTACGAGGGGCTGGGAAGCTCTTGTTTCATGTTGCTTGTAACTCGGTGGTTGTATGTGACACTGTGTTTTCATGGGGGAGAATCCCTCCGTGCCCAGCTTCTCGCCCGGTGGTGGGCGTGTCCCCGTGTCTCACAAGTCCTCCCAAATGCTGATAAAATAACATTTTAGTAGGATGATCGGTTTGATTTGTTTATAAACGCTTGAAATTCACAGACTTTTACGTTAATGCATAATATGCTGCGCTGCGGTAGGATGTGTGGGTCTCAGGTTGGGTGGCTTTTATTCCGTAGGGCTCCTAGGAATTACACAGAGCATACTCCACAGAAACCTGGGGATGAGCGCGTGCGCGTTCCCTGTGCAGACCTTGAAGCTTTGCCCTGTTGCGGCTGCATCTGCTCCCCAGCGCGGAGGTCACAGCAGCCAGATGGAGCTGGGAGCGATTTCACAGGGTCATTACCAACCTTGCTGAACTTACTAGGGGCTGGCTACCAGGAGGGCAATAAAGTGGGAACTGTTGTTAGCCACCTGACCATGCAAGCTTCCCCAAAAAAACCTCAAGAGGGTGGTTGTTTTTGGGTTTTCTTTAATTTTTATGATGAGACACAGTGATGCCCTTGGCAAATTTTTTAAACTAATTTTTAGACAAAAGGGAAATGACACGTAGCGTCTAGGAGCAAGCCGTGGTTTGCGATTTGAATTTCTTACTTGATTCCCGGCGTGTGAACAAAATCTTGGTGGATGCGGACTACTGACAAAATCCCTTTTTCTTAACATCTTAATGAACCCTACTGCTCTGACCCCATCAGAGCACTTTGGGGCTCCGTGAGGAGCGGCCATTTAACCACTGCAGAGGCAGCAATGGGTTTTCCTTGCAAAACCGGCGTCTCCTTGTCCTGTGCACTGGGGTGAGGGGCTGGCTCCTATGAATCCATGAGGAAAAATACCTTTTAGTGTAGTTAAGATCAGGATTTGTAGCTCTTCAGGCATGGCACAGGTCCTCCCAGCACTTCAGAAATATTTTCACCCTTGGAAAGAGGGGTGGGAGCAGTGTTAAGCTTCACTTTTTGCTGTGTTTTTTGGATGGAATGAGGAAGAATATTAATCGTAATTTATAAAACTGAAATTTTCTTTTTCCTTAAGCGTGTCATCAGGACGCTCGTTAACAGAAGTGCATTTAGTAATTCAGTCCCTGAAAATAAAATGTCTTATTTTGATTATTTTCATTTATATAGTGCCGGAGTGGAAAGATTAGCAGTTTTTCAGTTGGCTAAAGCTAACCTTAGACACTGGGAGACGAGTGCTGGTGGGTGTTGGTCCTTAGCCCGTGTTCCCCGGTTGTTACTCAGGTCCCACTGTTTTACTCTAAGGATGCGTTTGAACCCACGGGCAACTCTGGAAGTTTAAAGGCTGCTCAGAGTTATGCTGAGGGACGAGGGTCCCTGTTGGGTACCCGCAGGATGGGAGATTCAGACTGATGAAAATACGTTTCTACTACGTTCAGTGCGAAGTGAGGTGGTGGGTGCCTGGGGTGGGAACGCTTTGGGTGCAACAGCCCCGCTCCAGCTGTGGGAGCTGTCTCCCGTGCCTTCTCTCCCATTGTCATGGGATCGTGGTCATGGGTCATTTGCAGTTTTGGTGGCTCGGCTCTTTTTCTCTTGGGAACCATGAACTTCTGCTGTTTGGCAGTAATGGTGTAAGCTGACCTTCGTGTGGAGAGCTAAAGCAGCATGAAAATAAATCATTAAGTAAGACAAGTAATACCTTTATTTTGGTGAAGAATGAAGTTTTACGTAGAATAACAGCTTCATTTTTCATTTATTTCTTCAGGGCTGGTCTGAGGGGAGATACATTGAGAACATATTGTTTTTCTGCTTGTCAGGGTAGAGTTTAGAGTAAGAGGAGGGTACAGAGCTATGGTAAGAGATAGAGAGAGAGTAATTTTAAGCTGCTGTGTGTTGAACTCTACACATTAGTGGAGTTTTAGGGTTTCATGCCTTGGACTCTTTCCAAAGGGTCATACATTGTAATACTATTCATAGTTTGGTATTTCTTTTTTTAACTTCTTGAAAAATAAGGGTTCTGGAATTTCCATGTATAACAGGCACGAGTAGTAAATACATAAATACATACATATAAAACCATATTCAAATAAAAATCCAATTCTCTTGTCATTTTTAGATCTGGCAGGACTCTGTTGGCTTAGAGTTGGATTGCGCTGACTCCCTTTAAGGCAGACACAACCTGGCACATTCACTTGATGTAACTTTATTTTCAATTCACGGTTTGCGCAAGTTAGCAGTGAAAAGTACAAGGGATTTTTTTTTTTTTTTTTTTTTTTTTTAAGGTTTTGAATCTATGAGATGACAAAGCCACCCTTTAAGTACATGCAATTGGAAATCTTCCCGTGCAGAAGGCTGACAGGGTTGGGCATTTGCTGACAGCAGTTATCTTTCTTGGGTCAGTAGAAACACATTCTTTATTCAAACATGCAAAGGGAAGACACTTTGCATTAGGAAACGCTGACATTTCTCCAAGTGAAAATTGTTTCCTCTTGTCGCAAGATCAGCTGTCATCTCACAAAAGATATTTCTAGAACTAGGGAGGTCATCCCAACATGCGGCTCTCTAAACTAGCTGTTTCTCCTGGCAAGCGTTCCATTAGTCCCTGAGCCTCTGCTACAGGCTCATTACAACCCATCTTTGACATTTTTGGTAATGAATGCAGCCAGCTGTGGTTCTTAAAGGGAAAACCCCCTTTCTTTGAAGCCGGTGTTGAAGAGCCAAGACCCAGACCCACACTGGTGGTTGTGGCATCGTTCCCCCACTGGCTTCCCAGGAATTTTGGAGGTGCCCATGTGGGATGATGGGCTTCGGTGCTGGCCGGCAGCCGGGACAGCCTTCAGAGCACGTTCTTCATCCCAGCTGCCTTTGGGCAAGTGAAGGTCAGGGCTGGACCATCATCTTTACAGGGCTATACACATTCAATGTAATCTTCCATATTTTTTTTTCCTCGCACTGCGGAAAACGAAGGGTTCTCCCTCCCCAGAGGCATCGGGGGTGCGCTGGCACAGGGATGCAGTTTGAATCGGAGCCTGTGATGCCACGTCCCAACAAAATGGCTCCTATCCTCTATTTCATTTAAGTTTCATCATTCAGATGAATAAAAATCTTCCCAAGTCAATAGGGTTGCATGCTGGGGTCTTACCTAATCATTTATCTGGAGATGTGTAGTGAGGACTGTGATACTACTTGCTGATATGAATTCTGTTAAACCCAAAATCTCATGGACATCTTCTTTTATAGATCTCCATTAGCCTTTTAGGGTTTTTCCTCCTTTTTTTTGGCTCAGTATCTAATGTAAAATATCCTCAGTCTGTGACTGGGGCATTTTGACAGAGCTGGGCTAACATGAAATAATGAAAATGAACATTTAGAAAGCCTCTTCGTCCTGATAAGGAATGCGTGTAACATTCTGAGGTGTTATTTTAAATTATTTTTGCCTGAAGATAGAATTTTAAGACTTTCACCCAGAGCTGGGGCAAAGTACAGTATAAGCATCCTACATTGCAAGGTTGTTCTGGAAAAGTCTTGCTGCAGTCCCACTTTGCAACAGTTCACAGATGTTTTCTGAAGAAAAGAAAAATACTTTAAGAAAATCAAAAGAAAAATTCTGTGAAGTGTTGTAAGTCTGGGGGGGGGGGGGGGGGGGGAGTCTGCAGGTTGTTTAAACCATTTCATATTGCCACAATACAATTAGAAGGAGCCTGAAAACAGCATGTATTATTCTTTCCTTTGCAACTCACGTCACCAGCCTTCTTCGTATACGCACGCCTTTAAAATATTCACTACTGAGAAAAAACAGAGAGAGAGCGAATATGGCAGCACCTGACATTTATTGATATATAAAATATTTATGGAATGTATATTTATAGTGCTTGACATTTTACACACATATATATATGCATACATATTTCCCATCTAAATGTGTTACATCTGCCTGCTTTAGGGTGTTACGTTATCTGTATTGGTGGCCTCTTACCTGTATTTAATACTGCATAATTTGCAACAAAGTAATGATGCAATTTACTGGCTTTAATGGTGACCTTAAGAAAAATACAGGGTGCACCCCCCCACTGTGGGAATGATGCTGGCGAGAGCGTTACAGTTGTTAAATACAACTATTTTGTATGAAACTCAGCACCCAGATATGCCTATACTGAACATAAACCATACAAAAAAACCAAAAAAGGATGCATCAAGATTTCTAGCAGTCTATAAAAATGCCAGCAATTTAAAAAAAAAAAAAAAGAGGGGGGGGGGAGGGGGAGATATGGGGGGAGAGGAGCAACAGTTCTGGTGGAGGGAATGAGAAGCTGCAGGCAAGCAGGTTCAGGGTCCCGGAGCGGGCGCATCATAAAGAATAACTGGCAGGAATCTGAGAGTTACAAGTCTATAAATTAATTGTAGGCTTCTGATGACATCGCAATAAACCACACTAATGAAGATTGAGTAGTTTATAATTTTGTCAGAGCTGTGAAAGATTGCATGGTTCCTAAACTACGTAGATACTTTTGTGTTTATGTGAGTTTGTTGAATAAATTATGCTAGGGCTCTAGTGTAAAAAAGGAAAAAAAAGTGTTAGAAATTAACATATGAATGTGATTCCATCTTAAAGGGTTTTTTTTCATGTTTTCCTTACCAAAAGAGCTTATTACGTTTTCTTGGAGGCATATTATTGCTGCTGATTCTTTGTAGCTCGGCCACTAAATTACCTCTTTTTGTGTATCTCTGGCATAAGCAACGCTATTTTTTAACAACCTCTTGATCAGCATCTTCGTTACCCATGTTCCCTTATGAGTGATATTTTACTTGAAAAATCATCTACAAAATTTCCTGTATTGTGGCTGCGTGGTCTGGAGACCCCAGTTGAATGCCTGTCTGGCTGCAGAGCGAGAGCATCCCAGCCTGGAGCATTCCTGATCCGAACGTACACATCCATCCGAGCCCTTTTGATAGGCAATTAGGCAGCTAAGTTAACCAGGACACCTCATCAGTTTTAATTTGCATGTGTTGGGTTTGAGCTGAACTGGATCAGGAGCTTCTGGGTATCTGCAATTATTAAATATACGGTGAAGGAGAGACGGATCTGGAAGAGGAATAGAGAAGATGGGGGAACAGTGCAGGAGGGTCCCGGGGCAGGTGCTTTTTTAAGTGTGACATAAGATGCTGACATAAAAACCTTTGCCATCTGGCTTTGATCTGCTTGGGTTTTGTGTTATAAACAGTTTCTAAACGAAACCTCATTTTCTCAAAAGTATTTCTGCCTCATTTGTTTGGAGAGCACTCGGGATTAATTGGGAGCATGTGACTGAAGAGGTGATGATATCTGGGGCTCTGCTTATTTCTAAAGCTTAGAAACTCTATTGTCAGTAAAGCAAAAAAAAAAAAATTCTGTAGTTAAGGTGGTGAGATGCAAACACTGAAGAACGCGATTTTATCTGTATGCCTGCCATCGGATTCCTGATGGACACGGGTTTGGTCGCTTACACCACGCGTTTCTAACTTGCACCTGTATTTCTCATTTTCTGCGTCCCTAACGAGAGTTTTTGGTCTGATGTGTGAAAAAAAACCACGTTGGTGTATTGAGTGCTGCATAACAGAGGCTGCTCTAAATCATACCTAGCCAGAGGAGAAAAATGAGGGGGTGCTTTTGCCTGTTGGCTGGTAGCTTGGCTACTAGCACCTCTTAGTGTCCAGCTCCTACAAGATTAAAAACATTTGTGGCTCACTTGGGTATTGTAGAAATAACAACCAGAGGGGACCAAAAAACAACACACCCCCAACAAAACCCCAGCAAACACTGGGAAATTAATCGTTTTGTTTGCAAGACAAAATTTGAGAACTAGAAAGTATGAAGCACTAAATAAGAAGCTTGAAATTAAATCCTGAATTGCTCTTTTTGGCGAGCAGGGTCCTCCTGGAGCTGCGAAGAAACAGAATTTGATGGTGTGATGGAAGAGCGTGCTGTAATCCTTGCAAACCTGGGCTCTGAGTTAGGGAGGCGAGGGCAGCCCCGCTTCCAACATTCCTTAGCTTCTGTACAGTTTACTTTGCAATCTTCACCTTCTTTTAATTTAGAGGGTGATGTTTGGGTTGGTTTTTTTTTAATATTATAATCAGATGTCGGGAGTAATGGCTCCAGAAATACAATTGGATTTTCTGTCTGAATTGACAAGTCATGCATGGGATTTAGAAATGAATTTTATTCTGGCTTCCTGGCGACTGTGGATATTCCAAACCGAGACTGCCTTTCCCCTGCGGATGCTGGCGGAATGTGCGTGGGCTGCGGTGTCTTCGCATGTGTTTTCCAGTACAATGAGGGCTGCTCATTAGAAATGTGATGTTATTAGCAGTTTTCCTCAAATTGCTAATTTCCATCATCCTAGTATTACGGTAATGATGAAATTAAATTAAATTAGCATATCATATAACATACTAAAAAATGGTGAATACATTATAGTAATACAAGGCAACAGCTAATTGCTGGCTTAATAAGAATTCGTTTTCAGCAGAGATAATTCAACCTTTTTCATCTTCCAATCACTAAGGAGAGTTTTGCTAGTTATTGATTATCTCCTCATCTTCCAGAAGCCCAGGCAGAAGTCCTTCTGGTTCTATGGAAATGTCTCTACTCTAAATACTTGCAAATTCTTGGACTTGTCTTGTCCCTGTATGGATTTGTAGGACCTCGTTATGTATGCACTTGGCATCTAATCCGCTGAAATGAATGTGATTTTATTACCCCTGTATTCACTTAGTGAGAATTATATATATATATATGTATGTATTTTGTTATACATAAATCTTCCCTGTCTTCTAAATTGAGGTTTGCATTCTTTCATTTGGCAAAAAAAAAGTTAATGTCAACTGTTTAAGGGTATTTTCTAGAAAATAAATGCTTTCCCTAGTATTTAATTTTTAATAGGCTCAGGGTTAAAGAGAATAATTTGAATTACAGATGTGTTTTCTATTTACGTCTAATATTCTTCAGGCTTATTGAAATGATTTACTTGCTAAGCCTTGATTTATATCCACTCATTGCACTTTTCTTTCCCCCCTGCCCGATCTTTTTTGCAGTTCCTCCATGGTTTTTAATTCGCCCTGCAAATCTTTATGCCTATGAGAGCACCGATATTGAGTTTGAATGTGCCGTGGCTGGGAAGCCTGTGCCTACAGTGGAGTGGATCAAGAATGGAGAAGTGGTCATTCCCAGTGACTATTTTCAGATAGTGGTAATTATCTGGCTTTCCCTTATTTAGACCTTTTTATCTTTTTACTAAGCTCTGAAATGCGTTCTGATACTTGATGCAGTCGTTGCCTTTGTAAACTTATCAGTCTTCCCAAAGAAAACAAAATTTCTGCTGCTTCCTAACACATCCCAATGTGATACTTTCCTTGTGTTAGGTCAAGTACGTTGATACTGTCTCCTGGTTTTAGTGATGGTGGAACGAGGTCTTTTGGGGGAGAAAGAAGCATCAGGTTATACTCCGCGTAGCTACTAATAACATGGTTTGCCATGTATAGTGACTTCCTTACCATTGACCTTGGTGCACAAAAATAATAGGTGGCTTCTCCAAGGAAATAGTGCTCGGACAGAGGGGTTTAAAAATGCTACAGGTTAGAGTTGTTGTTGGGGGTTTTTTTGGGTTTTTTTTTGTTTTTTTTAAGAGAGTTGTCGTGCATACTGCCCATCCCCATCCGGGACTCCAATCTCATAGTTTAAATGCCACTATTATATAGGCATTATTAGGGACTATTATATAGGCTAAGAATTTACGCTGTGTTTTCTGAAAGGGTTGGTCTCGCTGGCCTCTCCTGAATGCCGTGTCACTTGTAAGGGAGCTGAGACTTCAGGGACCGCCCCGACAGCATTGGCCACTGTGAACATTTCCATAGGCCATGGGATGTGGCAGGGTTCAGCGCTTTCTGATTTTTCTCCTCGTAACAAAGAATATTGATGATCATCATGTCTTTGAATTGCCTATCACAAAAAAGGGGGTTTTCTAACGTGGTTTTCATGAAGGATAGATTTCTTCTGCCATAAAGAATAGCAAATTCAGCCTTTTTTTAATTCAGCCTTTTTTTAATACATTGTTGCTTATTAGAAAGCAGCCAGAAGCCATCCAAAGGAAAGGCAGCTCTGTGGCTGCCACGGTTGTGTGGTGGAGATGTTAGAAAATCCTTTCACTCAGTAGTTAATGGAAGGTACGTTACAACCAGAGCATAACCCTCCCCTGAGGTTTTATTATTTTATATTTTTTTTTAACCCAACAGAAATGGTTTCTGCTTGTGCTAACAGAAGTTAAAAGTTAAGTCTGTTTCAAATGAAGTGAGTGTAGAGTGACCTTTTCTTGAGGATCTCCAGGCCTGGAGCCATAAGGAGGATTTGACCTTCAGAACAGTGTTTGTTCAAAGGTGCCGAAGTTGGAAGTGCTTTTAAACCATCCCTGCAGCAAAGGGGCAGGACGAAATTCCGAGCAGTGCTCGCGCGGTGGCTGTGATTTGGAGCTTAAGCCTCGAGTAGGGGGTTGGGTGATCCCCGCAGGGACGGGAGTTCACCCCTGGGCCGTAGGCACCGTCAAACCAAGCGCCGAGAGCATGAGGCCTCGAGGGATGCTTGTTCCTATGGTTACAGCCCTCGGAGGGCTGGGGCTGTGCGAGCTGGAGCTGAGGTTATATACCAGGAGCATGTTTCACAGAACTAGCTGCTCTGGGAAAGTTTTCTAATCCACATTCACTTTGGATGGTGTTTTTTAATTAATTCTCTCCCTTTTCCTTTCTTTCTCTTTTGCTGTCTCTCTAGGGTGGCAGCAACTTACGGATTCTGGGCTTGGTAAAGTCAGATGAAGGTTTTTATCAGTGTGTAGCTGAAAATGAAGCTGGAAATGCACAGGCCAGCGCGCAGCTAATCATCCCCGAGCCTGGTAAGATGCAAAGGACATACAGAATTGTAGATGTAATTAATGCTATTAACAATCAAAATCCCAAATGAGCAGCTACTCTTCTTTACTCCCTCTTACTTCTCCAGCTGGCTGGCTGTAGTTAAGAGCGTGGCCAGGCTACCAGATAGGTTGAAGCGTTTTGATTGCTGGGGCAATTACAGATGCTGGCCTTGTCCTAGAAATTACTCTGGAGGCCCAGCAGACCCACGCGGAAAGACGGCGGCGATGCCTTGCCCATCTATCGGTTGGCTTTTGTGCCGCTGAACTACGAGAAGGTGACCACAGACGGGTGAGGCGGGGGAATGGGGGGGTCCCTAAGCAATAGGGAATTCCATCGGACATACTTCTGCGTTAAATTGTTGTGGAGCGTTTGTCTCGGGGAAGAGGAGACAGAGAGAGAAAGCAAAAGAAGACTTTGGCAGTGGGATATCAAGTGCAGCTGACTGTTGAGATGAGAAGGTTTGTGTCTACGTGCTGGAAGGATGATTGATTTTTATTTATTTATTTTCTCCTGAAATTAATAGGTGTTTAGTTTTATGGACTGCACTGTGCAGCAGTGTAAGTGTTTCAAGCTTTATGGGGTTTTAAGTAACAGAAAGATGTCTTCATCTGAAGCTAGACGAGATGTAAAACATGGATAAAAGCCTTTCAGAGTTTCTGGGTTGTAGATGATTCGTGACTTGCACTGGGCTGCAGGTTACACTTGCTGCTCCTCAGGGATTGTGGCAGCAAGCTGAGAACAAGAGAACATGCTGGAGCGTGGTTCCTTCTCCCATTTGGCTTCGGAAGAGCAGAATCTTGGTAGCCCACAAACACTTGCTGGAGACAGCTTGGCTGAGATCAATTAACCAGGCCGTTAGCTTGGACTGTAGATTTTCTTTGGGAAATCCTTTGAAAAATTTCCATGTGACATCAGCACCAAGAGCTTTGCCAGAAAGCTGGCCATCTGGAAATAGAGAAGTAGGTATGGCCATGGCCCACCTTCCTGGTAAATAAACATCATCAGCCTCTGGCTGGAGACTGAACAGGGATGTTTGCTGAGATCCATGTAAGTCCAGTCCTGTGGGCTGCTCCGTTATGGGCACCATTATCCAGCATGATTCCAGGCAGTACTGGGGGAGGTGGTGGTACCACGTGGCTGAGACCACCTTTAGGCAAAAGCGAGGAGGAAGGACCACTGAAAGCCACAGATTCCCAGTTTGCGATGCCTTCTCCATGCAGATGCTTAAGGCAGATTGAAATGGGACCAGGGCTAAGGTTTCTCCCTCTGTTTTCTGTCTTGGTCCCAAATGAATGGTTGAACATGGATTTTTGCCTGTCTTCAAAGCTCATGTCCTCTTATTGCTTCTCCTTTGAGATTCAGCATCTCCTTCAGCCTAGTCTCTTTCTCTTCTCTCTCTCCTTCCTCCACTGCATGAAAGCAACTCCAGTGGCAACTGGGGACTTGTCAAACACCTCTCAGCCCCTCTCCCCTAGGTGCTCATCCCACTTTGCAGCCGTGAAACTGTGCTGGTCCACATCAAGCAGTCAGAGAAGAGTCAGGAGGGGGGGGAACTAGAGAAGAAGTGTAATGTCTGTAGAGTCATCATTGTTCTCCTCCTCCTGCTAGTGTGACCCCGCAGCCTGGGCTCCCTCCTTAGCACCATCGGCTGCCTGAGGTCAGTGGTTGGGTACCAGGATGGAGGGGCAGATACTGATTTGGGTTCCTGCTTCCAAACGTGCCCTCCAGCCGGTGCAGCCCAGCGTCTGCCCAGGTGGGCATTTCCCCCTGGGGTCACCAGAGGGAACGATGAAGTTTTCTTCCCTTAGGGACGAATTTAAAAATGAGAAGGCACTTACAAACTGGTTCTCACTGGCAGAAAACGCATCTCATGTCATGTTGGTGAGATCCTGGCTGGGATCCTCATCCTGCTCAGTACCAGCCTGTTCCTCTTCAGATCTCGCTATGGGAGACGCACTTGTTTTGCTTTAGCTTTTTGTTTGTTCTCTTTCTGCTTGCTTTTAAGCTGAATCTCACATTTGGTCCGTGCACTTGGATTATATTTACCTGCATGAACATCTGAAGGGAGCAGGCGGCCAGCCCCTGCTGCAGCGGGGTTTAATCTGGTGCTGGGATCATCCCTGGGGAAAGTGATAACTCGTTGCTGCTCCCAGCTAGTCATTGCAAGTGAAATGCTGTCAGTAAATTTTACACTCGGTGTTGGTGTTTATTGTGTTTGGCATTGGATTAAAATTAAAATAGAAGAAAATGAAAAGAAAATCCTAAAGAGCTACGGGACACCATTGTAAACTGTTTCCATTTTCCTTTTTAAGTGATGGATTACTTTTTTCTGGCTATTTAATCAGATCTTCAAACAATGCCACTCCAATTCCTGGGAGATGAAGGGAGGGCCGGCCTGCACAGATGGTGGAGAAGCCAGCTCTAAATACAAATGAGGGGGGGGGAGGTGCTGGCCATGGCGGGAGGGACTCAGCCCCCTCTGCTTTGATCCTTTGGGCCACACTCAGCGTGAGCTTTGCTGGGGAGCTGGGCTCTGGTAGGGGCTCCCCCCTTCCCAGGACAGGCGATGAGCCCCCAGAGCCCACGCCGGCTGTGTGGGTGTTTTGAGGAAAGCCCAGGGAAGTTTCAATATACTCGTTAATAGCCATCATCCCTTTCTGGAGCCGTTAATAGAAGGGCCATAAAAAGAGACATGTCGAGGGCTTCCCCAAGCTTCCTTTTTCTGCAAGCTGGGGTCAAACCAACCCTTTATTAAACTAATAATGATTTTACCGTAATGGTGATTTCTACCCCCAATTTACATCAGGATAAAACTAACCACTTCTTTTTCGTGTGTGTCATTCATAAGATTAGAGGTAGTTGCTTTTATTTATTACAAATAATTTGGACCATCCAATGGGCTAAATATGTTGTGTTGGGGGTGGGAGTGGAAGTTTTATTTGAGTAGAGGGCTGTAATCCGTCTGGGTGTTCCTGCTCCTATTGTTACACAGATGTGTGGATTCACGTCCCCTGCCGAGCACCTTTAACTGTAGGACCTGAAGTAGCAGCACGTAAGTTGGCATTAAAGTGAGTATAAATGAGCTCAGATTGAGATCAAATATACCCCTTGTAAAGGCTGTGGTGCTAAATTAGAGTTAGATGATAATGAAATGAGAAGTGAAAGCCAAACAGGCTGTGAGCTCACACAGATAATAGCTTCCACTTTTAGTATTCGGATGTGGCTATAGGATGCTCAAAACTATTTTGGTATGTGTTGCTTAGGCTATAAAAAGCCAACGAGCTCCCTGAGAAATACCAAATTTCTGTCGTTTTAAACTGAGATTAAGACTGGAGAGGCATTGTACTTAGTGCATTACGACTCAGAGTAAAATAAGTAAGTGGTGGTAGATGGGCTGCAATACACGCTGTAGTCAATAAATCAAAGTACATTTGTGGATTCCAGCAGACTTTGGGGAAAAGGTGCTTGGGATTGTATCTCCTCCTTTTTTCTTTCTTTCCCATTACCAACCATAATGTTATCCTCTTAGGAAGAGATTGCTCACTATTTTATAACGGGGGAGAAAAGAAAAGGGAAAAAAAAAAAAAAAAAGCAACTTTAAATGCTTCTTATTTCTGTAAAAAACAAAGCAATAGATGAGCCAGATGGGAGAACTGAAATCCTTAAATCTCCAACACACACGTTCAGGGTTTCTCAGGCCACTCCACTGCTTGGCTTCCCCTGCTTCTGCTCCCTGGCTCTGCTAAAGGGCGATGGGCTCCCTGCGATCTGTAGGAACGGGTGGTCACACTGAGCAGGTACCCGGAATAAAGCCTTACCGTGTGTGCTTCTGGTTACGTGGATTGGGAAAGAAATTCTCAGCAAGAAAAAGCAGATGAAAGAGATTTCAGCCGACTGTCTTATTTTTATAACTGTATAAACCCTGTTATTTGCACACGTAGAAAATGAATAGAGAACAGCGTGGTGGTGAGTGATGGACACACATAACTTTCGGATGAGGAGAGTGTCCCAGAGGAAAATCTTCCTATAAAGAGCTCCCAGACAGTTATTTGATTTATGCCAGTGGCTTCTTGCAGAAATATCCTTCAGATATTCACGAGATATGTGAAAGGATTGTTTTACTCTAGTAGGTGAGAGATCAGATAAAGACAGCCCTGTAGTAATCAGCCTGTGTGTAAGGTAGGATAATTATTAGCGATGTTCCTGCAATAAATTCCTTGCTCGACAAATCTTCGGCTTAGGCAGGTGCTCTCTCCCGGAGGCTGCTAAAAGTGCTGTAAATCAGGCATCGCTCCTGGCGTTACGAGTGGTAGCTAATTTGGCAAACAGGGCGACAAAGAAAACGATGCCCTGCGTGGCATGGCTAACCGAACCGGCACCTGGGCTGCTGGTGCTGCCGTGCAAGGAGGGACGCAGCGCCAGGATTAGTTGAAGGAAGGATCACGTGTCTGCCCACGGATCATATCCAGCTGTTTGGGATGCCCAAGGATGGCTGTTGCAGGGAGGGCAGGGATGGGTACAGAGCGTTGGAGCTCGTGGGTGGTGCGGTCCTCGATGGCTGGTCCCCATCGGGCAGGTGGACTCGGAGCTCAGCTTTCTGTGCCATTCGCATCGCCATTCTGGTCACGTACTTCTTTCTTTTTAATTCCTCTACTTACAAGTAGCGTAGCTCGTGCTCATGTCAGATTTTCAGCTTAGCAACCAGCAGATTTAACATTTTTGCATGCGCAAGATCTTCGCAAAGACTTTGCATTTGCGTCTAAGACTCTAGGGTTGGGAAACCTGTGAATTAGTTTTCTTTGCCGAAGAAGCAGAGGCTGACTCAAATAATTTTCAAAACCCTTCCTCTCTCCCTATTACAAAAACATTCTGTGAGGCACCACTTCCCCTCCCTTTATTTTCATTAGTATTGTTTATAATTACTAATTCCATTACTACTGTTACTTCCAATGATAGTGTAGTAACACTTCTAATTTCCCATTAAAAAACCCACCACAAAATAAAATCCATCTCTGTGCTAAGAAACTGAACTTTTTTTTATTATTATTATTTTATTAAAACTGCAGATTTGTAGCCCTGGCAGGTCTGTTGGAAAGCCACACCCTGTATGTGAATTTTGCTGATGGGGTTAGCCTTAAAATTTGTCAGAAATAGTAGCCGTGTTTTCAAATATCAGGAAAAACAGGGGGTGGGGGGTGGGGTTTTAACAGTTGGTAAACCAGTAAAAAAGCAATGCTGAGGAATGCTCTGCACTGGAAATTTTTGGAGGAGGTTGGGCAGATGTGTGTGCTAACAGTGCTGTTCCTGCCTTTGTGGAGGGAGCTGGAGTGTGCTCCCTGTTCAGCCTGCTCTTTTTGCCCTGAATTAGAAATAGCAAATTTCACAGAGCCACTTTTCACTGCGTAGGCAGAGCAGAAGAAAGAAGTGAGAGACTATTTCAAGATCCCACCCATACCCATAAATTTTAGAGTAGAATTGTGTATGTATTACTTTTTTTTTTTTTTTTTTTTTTTTCTTGAACACAGAAAATGTTAGTTCTGCTGGGATGTGGAAATGTATTGATTTCCTGAAGCTTTATTGAAGCACGTGGTGCAAGTTCCACTGATTGTATGGACTTTGGCTAAATAAAAGTGTGTGGGGACAAATTCCTGCCCTGGACCAGGGACCCTTTGCCCCACTGAGCTTGATGGCTTGCTCGCTGCCTCCGGTTTGGGCATTGCCAGGTAGATCTTGGTGAGAAAAGTGCACGGCTCCGGGGTGCTGTGACCAGGGAGGGACCAGGGACCTGGTCTGCGGCATCACTCTCCATCGCACGAGGTTCTCCAGCACCATCTAAGCAGCCTCAGCACCCTCCAAGCCTGCTTGTAGCTGCAGGAGGGTTTCCCCTGACATATCCTATGGCGTGCAACCCATCGCTGGGTTTGTGCTCTAAAAGCTGCACTCTACTTAGCTGTGAGACAGCCCCAAGTATTTAAGATGCTTTGAAATGCAAGCAGTGGCACAAAGGTGTAAATATCCCTTAGGGTTATGAGGTGTAACCTTCCATGGGATGCAGCTCCAAGGATGAAGTGCCGTGGACTCCAGGGTGATCATTTATTCCCAAAGGCGAGATGACAGCCCCAGCGGCTCAGGGCCTTGAAGGAATTTAATGTGCTATATCTATTGTCACCCTGCCTGGAGCCCCGCTGCTGGTGCTGCAGGGGAAACTACTGGCAGCAAAAAGCCATAAGAGCATGTGATGCCCAGGGATGGGGAGAAGAATAACCTCCTGAACCGTGGCATCAAGGATTTTTTGTGTCGAAATGAGATTGAGCGTCTTTGTTTTGGTATGCCCAACTGGTAAGCTGTTCATATTTATTGCACTGCATAAGCAGTAATCATCCTGATAATAGTAAGAATAAATTTGGTTTGTATGCTTTTATGGTGGTCTTTCCTATAATATTATGATGCCTTACTGGGGATTTATAACAGGCGTATGCAAAAATGCAAAATCAGTGGAATGTTTTGCAAGTTCAAAAAAAGTTGGTATAGAAGGGCCACCCTAAAACCAGCAGAGGTGCTTAGAAGGCACCTCTAGATAGTTGCACTCCAAAGGGATTCTCTTGGAAGGTTTTTGGAGCATCCAGTTTTGCAGGTCTTACAGCACAGCTTAGGTAGCTATCTGCTAGGTATATTTTTCAGCTGGCCATGGGGTGTAGGAAAGGATGAGTTGGGTTCATGAGCTCGTGTCTGGCTCTGCTTTCCGTTAATCTAGGGAATGTTGCTGGAAATCTTGAATTCCAACAGGTTCTGGAAAGATGCGGTTAGAGATGCTTGATCTTGTCTTCGAATAATGGTTGAAAAATTGGTGGCTTTGTTCTGTAAGAGCTGTGACGAATTAAAAACTTGGCAGCGGGGTTTCTGCACCACCACAGTCTCCTGTGAAGCTCAGGAGATGAGCTGCCGTGCTGGAGTCACTCTGCTTTCCCCTGACGGAGTAAAAGTGCAGTGGAGGCAAAATTTCAGACAGTCCAGGAGAAATTCAGCAAGAGGGAAGCCTTGGTCTGGGAAAAGAGGGGTTGTGTGAGTGTGGTGAGACCAGGAGATGTCTCCTGGTCTGAAGTAGGATGTCTTTCCTCTTGCTGGTGGATTGGGGGGGGGGGGGGGGGGGGGGGGGGGGGGGAACGGCAGAGAAGAGTAATAATCTCCTATAATGCTATTAACCATTTAAAATCCAGCATTACCCTGATTTTTTTTGTCGTTAATAAAGGATATATGTTGATAAATAATAATCATGGGAAACCGGAATACAATTAGGGTTTAAGTGGTGTTAATTAAAGTATCACTTACTGTATAATGACTTTACATGGTAATGTCAGAATAATCACAAGATAGAATGAATAATGGCACAATTAGTTCTAAGACTTTGCGATCTGTTAGAATTTAATTTCTTGGAATAGCAGAACTGAAATGACTCTGCTATAAATATGGAAAGTGATGTACTTTTTAGTCCTGTACGAGATTGCAGATAGCTAAACATAATGAATTCATATAGGAACTCTTTACTATGAGTATTTTATTGGTTTGGGGGGGGGTTGTTTGTTGTTTGGGTTTTGGGGGTGGTTTTTTGTTTGGTTATTTTTTTTTTAACCTTGAAAAGGAGATATGGGGGTTTGGAAATACTGTGTGAATGACTAGGCTTCTGTACCAGAAAGCTTTATTTTTCGTAGAGGAATTTTAAGTGCAAAGAAAACAGGTTTTCCTGAAAAGCCATTGAGGAGTTGCTCATTTAGGTTTGGTGTAAATAACCTCAGTGTTTTCTGTTTTCATGAGAGCAAGGCGACGTATTGCACAGCAAAGTAACGCTACAGAAAAATCTATACAAGGTGCCAAGTCCGGTTCTGGAGGAGCTGGAATGGGAGGTGAGGTCAGGGAAGCCTCAGCCTCGAGGCTGCGGGTGTCTGCTGCCCCTTAGACCTGGTGGCTGTGCATCTGCTCCCCCTCCGCTCCGCCTGGCGCAGGGTCTCCTGCTCTCCAGGGGCCAGTGGGTTTGTGTTCTTCCCTGCTTTGGGAACATCGGGCTCCTCACGGCTCGGAAGAAGCTGTGCATGTCTATATAGCCGTATGTCCATGTAAGTGAATTTCATACACTGAAAGGGGAAGAGTCACTGTTCATTGGTCTATGTGTGGAGGGGGTTTGGGGTTTTGGCCTTGGCATGTACAGGTTACTTGAGTAGGCTGCGAAGGCGTGATCGTCTTGTTCTTTCTTCGTTATGAAGGTACCAGGTGATTAAGGTTTTAAAAGAGACCTTCAATGTATTCATGCGCTCAAGTAACAGAGCATCAGTGACAGCTGATCTTGCAAACTCGGGAAAAGAAGAAATGGAATGGGCATGGAGGGAGGCTACAGATGGCGGGGCTTGCCGCACGTCTGGAGAGGTGACGGAGCAAGTTTCAGAGAAGCCATGGTCATTCCTGAGCATCTGTGGTCCTCTGGAGGCTCTGAGGGTTGGCCAGAGGCTGAGATCCTTCTGCCCTTCTTCCCAGGGAAACATCTGTGACCTGAGTTTCCACAGTTGAAGTTGTAAGGGGGCTTTACTGGACGTAGCAGCCTGTGTGGGCTTAGCCTTTCTTCTTTTAAACCACCTGAAGGGAAGGAATCGGGGGGAGAAATAGGGAGAAAAGCATCAGAGAAGAGGGACCGGTGTTTAAACTGCTGGTGTGACAAAGGTTTTCCCCAAACCTTCAATTGTTTGGCTGTTTATCAAAGGTGGCCTTAACGTAACTACGTTGGAAAGTGTGAGGTGTGCATATATTCTATAGCTGGACGCTGGCTAGGAGCAGGAGTTGTTCACCTCTGTATGCTTCATGATCTTTTAGCCTTGCTCCTTTGGCCACCTATAGCTGGGTGTTTCATTCCACTTGATGTCACCTCGCAAGCCAGGGAGAGCTTAATTGTTTTAAAGTTACCTCCTCTTTTTGGTCATTGAGTGGCAGGTGCTCATTTTTTCCCTAAATGTTAACGGTTTCCTTTAGAAGCGTGGATGAAGTTGCACAGCAGAGTTCAGGAGTAATAAGGTCAGGGGATGCATTGTCTGCAGTCCTGAGCACTGATGGGTTTGTCTGTGTAGTGCGCTACCCTGTCACCTTCACAGCAGGAACCTATTTGCTGAGCTCTGCCATTTGATCAATGATAAGAAAGGGAAGAAATAGCAGAACGTGTTTGGTTTATGGGGAAAAGAGCAAATGAGTCTTTGGGCATATTTGTCAGTGATGCTAACTTTTGTATCCTTGCTCCCTGATGGAAAGATTTAGGGAAAACAACCCCCAAATGTGTAGAGACTGACACGTGGTCCTATTAAGGAAACAGCTATATATTGTATTCATTTGGCTTTTATTCGTACCTGGGGCCAATGGTATAGGAGGACATATGGAGCACATGCCTGAGATTAAAAAAAAATAATGTGCTGCCAATATCACCCTGAAGACCAGAATATATTGATTTCATTAGCACCTAGAGCTCCCACAATAAAAGACTGAGAGCTGTGCCATCCCTGTGTACGTGTGTTTGCGTGTGCTCTCCTATGTGCAAAAAGTCATTTTTCAGCATTGCAAAAGATGAAGCTGGGAGATAATTAAAAGAGGAAGGGCAAACTTTGGCTCTTTGCCACCTGGAATAAAATCCATTTAATTCACCCTGACTATCCTTGTTATAGTGTTAAATATAGACTAAATAGTTTAATATGGATTTATGTAATGAGCTCACAGATTGATTTTGCAGCACAAGCTCGGTTTAGAGTTTAAGAGTAGCAAGTCTCTTGTTAAGATCAAAGCAGTGCTGCTGCCTTCTGACACTGCCGAGCATGGACTGGGGGCAAAGATGATGATTTCCACACGTACACCCCACCCGCCCCACCCCCTTTCTTTTGGTTCTGATGTGGATTCAGACTTTCTCTGTTTGTGTGTTTACATCTGTCAGATCAGAGAGTAATAAGGGGGAAAAAATAAAATGTGTGTGTGGCAGGGGGAAATCACACACACACACACACACACACACACACAAAAGGCCTTGTGCAAGCTCGGAAGGGAGGAAGCAGGCACGTTTATTCTAGGAATGCAAATGTCTTATCTGAGTGACAGGGTGGGGGGAATAAAAGCAAGCTTCTCATATTCTCCCCCTTCCTCACCTCAGTACCTTCCTTCTCTCCCATTCCTCCCACACACCATTCGGGAATAATATCGTGCCCCTTGTTTAAACATTAATTATTTAGCTCGAGTGATTTGCTAATAATTTGCTGAACAATATTTCTTGGAAGTTGCGGAGATGAATCCCTGAGATGGTGCATCTTTCATCCAGCCCTTCCCCTGTCTGGCTCAGTGGCCTTGGTTAGATGTAATTGTAATTGGTGTCTGGGTTGGGATGACAGTGTCAGCCTATCATTTCAGGGTTTAGAGCTGTACATTGGATAGCCAGATTTGTAATTATAATGTGCTTTACTCCTATTTATATTCAGCAGCATCCTCGCCTTACTGTTCCTTTCCCTGGGAGTGGAAGATTGGGCTGGGGAAGGGTGGCTGGCGACAGTGAGAGCCATTATTGTTCAGAAAACACCCCGATTCTCTGAGGAATAGAGGGCCAAGGTGAGCAGCCATCAAAAGTTACCACTGACTGTCCTGGAGCATGTACTCTGAAATTTGTCCTGTCAAAATTAAATGTGCTGGCCCCTCCAGCAGGGAAAAAAGGACACTTTTCCTGGCGTGGACATCTGGGAGCCAGTGCTGCGCTGCGCCCCGGGCACACTTCCAAGTGGAGGGTTTCTCTTACCCATGGCCCCGTAAAGCCGATGATATGACGGTCCCGTTTCCCTCAAACACGTCTGCTTTCAGCTAAAATTGCAGGACCACAAAGAGAGATTTGCAGAAGTCAACGACTTGGTACGACCAGAGTGGAGATGAGGATCAATTTCCCTATCTACTGTAATTTTCCTTGCAAGGGTAGATGTTCATTTTGAAAGGTCCGAGGGTTTCATTTGATAGAAGTTGTCCTGCTGGTCTGGTTGAGCTGCGTCTGCAAGCTGATGGCACATCTCTGCTGCGTGACATTGCAGGTGAACACTTTGCTAGCAAACACCTTATTTTCATATTTAAGATATTGTCCCTTCAGCCTGTTGAAATTCAAGAAAAAAAACCAAAACAAAAACGATCGCATTATCTTGATTCACTTTAAAGGATTTCTCTTACTCGTGCATCTTCTTTCTGCAGATTCTTTTATATCATTATATTTCCCCCAGAATCTCAACCGCAGCCATCGCGTGTGGTGTGTGGCAGTGCTGTCCTTCTACCTAATGGGATTTGAACCTGTCATCCCACAAGAGGGGTCTTAATCCTGCCGCGGATTTTGGGGTGAAAGGTGTTTCCAGTTCGTTTCCTTCCATATTCACGGGGCTCCCGTCTACAGAAAGAAATGTTGGTTTGAGCGAAGACTAGGTTCAAGAAAAGCACAAGGGTTTTTTGGCCTTGAATTTCCGAAAGCCCTGCTGAAGAGTTCTGCCCTCGTCCCTGGTCTCTTGTTCAGTGAGGGGTTAATTATTTTATGCTACTTTAGAGCTGGGACAGCTTCAGTGTGAGGATGAGCCCTCTCCTCCCAGCAGCGCAGATCTGCTCAACCCACAGCAAGGGTTCGAACGGACGTGCTGGAATTCCAGGATTTCGTCTATCTAGCTCTTCAATTAAAAAAAAAAAAAATCTCTTTAAAAAAAGGTGTAGGGGGGAAGTGATAGCTCAAAAAGCTCTTTAAAGCACATACAAGAAAATCAGGATTGACATGAGAAAAAAAAAAAGAAGTATTTTATAAAGGGAAACTGTGGAAAAGAATTATTCCCCTCTCTCCTTTTGTCCCAAACTAAAAATACACGTATTTCTGTCCTCTCCATCCTTCTGCAGCATCATCTGTTGAGAAAATAGGGAGGAAGGAGGGGACGTACTTAGTCTTCCCATACACTTTTTGTTTCTCTCAAACTTGTGACATCTCTGTGGGCAGGATCCTTTAAGAAAAAATCTTCAAAATACTGTCTTTAGAATACAACTGCTTTGCCCCTGCGACGACAAAGGAATCTGATAGCCAGGGGATGGCTCAGAGGTGCGCTGGCTATTTATGCATATGCTGGGAAATAAAGGAACAGCCAGACCCCGGGGCATGGTGGTGTTCCTGAAGGGTGCTGAGCAGCTCCACGGGCTGCCCCAACGTTTCCCCTCCTTCCCCCAGGCCCCTCGCCTGCTGCTGGCCACCCCAAGGGCTCCTCCACCAAACTGGATGCCCCTCGTTGTGTCCTTCCCGTCTTCAGGAGCAGAGAGGGACCCTTTGCTCCCTACCTGAGCACCTTGTGGCAGAAGAATGCTGAATCAACTACTGTACTATCTGCTATTCTGGGCATTAATGTTCCAGGCTGATAGATTTTTGCTCACCCATGTTGACCTTAGGTGGCCGTGGTCCTGGTTTATGGTGGCCACCTGGTAAGGAGTCCATCTCCTTCCAGGACTCAAAGCTGTGGTTAAGAGCAATGCCTTAGTTTGCTTCCAAGGAATTCAGACTTCTAATATCCTTACATTTATCTTCCCTTAATCCTGGTTTAAAAAAAAAAATAAATCTTAGATATCCTTTGTTTACCTCTTAGTTTTTGCTTTGGTGTTTTTGGTTGGTTTTTTTCCTGCCCCGTTATTTGTAAGTTACCTGTGTTAGATTTCTGAGCTGTTCAGAGAGATTAACAATTTCATTACGGAAACAGTTGGTAGGATTTTCCCTGCCAAAAGTTAGTGTCTATCCTTCAGGTAGCAACAGCTGTTCATGATTCTTGTCAGTTAAAACATCTACGACGGCGGTTTCAGTTGAATCAAGTGAAATTTTGCGAATCTAGCGGTGTGGAAGAGTGGAAGATAATTTTGAGGTGTCTGTCACAGCTGTTAACCCTGGGAAGAAACAGGAATTGGGTAAGGAGCCTGACAATCAAGTGGGGGTGGTTGCCTTTTTGTAATTATTACAAGCAATAGGACAATTAACAGCGTGGTTTGCATGGGTAGGGCACGGAGAGCCTGATCCTGCATCCCCCATGCTGGCGATGTGCGACTCCGTTTTCTCTTTTATGGGGAATAATCACTGTGGGCCAAAAACATTATCTGGCACACCAAGGTAAAGGCAGATGGAACCTGCTGAGTTTAATGGCTTAATTAGGGCGTTGTGAAATTCTATAGATTCCCTTCAGCAGCTGTGATTTGCCCCGTGCACCAGCAGTGGTGGGAACTGCCCAGACTCTCCCCACAGACCTGGAGCTCAGATGCGTAACTATTTGCCTGCACCCTGGCTATCAAATGCAATCATTTTTCAATTCAATCAGATGACAAAACATTAAAAACAAAGTTAATTTCCATTACATTTGACTGGAGAATAGTATGTATCTAAAATTAGAAATTAAAGTGAATCCTCCTGAAAACAGCTTTGTCTGGAAAAGCCAAAGTGCAGTGTGAGAAGGTGGTGAGATGAATGAATTGCTGTTTGCTTCGGTCAGCATTGGCCAAGGTTCGGGGTGACATCTGGTCTCCAGTTTTGAGCCCTTCCATGAAGGGACAGAGCTACACCAGGGAGGAAAGCCTTGGGAATCATCAGAGGGTCATACAGAGAAGGACCACAAGAACTGGGAGGCTTTTAATGTAGGTATGGCAGCAGGATTCAGGGTGCAGAGGACCACGATGCTCCAACCTTTCTGATGGTGTCCATCACTAAATGTCATGAAGAGCAAATTTTTGACCAGCATCTGCCAGGGTCCATTGGTGTAACTGTCTGCCCTGGGGGCAGATGGATGGACTTCAAAGTAAAATCCAACAAAGAAACGAGAGGAGAAGTCAAAAGTAGTAATGGGGACAAAAAAGATGCTGTTAGCTATATGTGTTTCTTAAAAATCAATGGCAACATATAGCCAGTCTACCAGGAGGAATTATTCTCAGTTCTGGCCTGAATTATTCTGATGTGAAGTTGCTCAAAATGAAAACAACTCTCTTGGATTTCAACTTCTATGTTTCTTATTGTATTAGAATCTGGCTTATTATAGTTTACTGCTGTTGTTGTGTTTGCAGGACTATGTTCCTGTGCTAGCTGTGTGACATTTACCTTCCTGCGTCATTGCCCAACGCTGGTAAAAAGCAAAATCAACCTGCTGATATCCCCAAATTAAGGTATTTTCCTAGCGTGTTGAAGGCATGCTTAATGTAACACTGACTAGAAACCAAGCTTTTTCACAGAAATCGAAAGCCATATAAAAATTCATGTTGCATATGTAATCTTGTATATTTGCACTACTGTAGTTACGCTGTGCCGTTCGGAACTGAAATCCCATTAAGCCTTGCCTTCAGCGTGCAAGGGGTGGTTTTATGTCGAAATTTGTGTATAAACAAGCAAACTGCAGTCCGAGCGTTATCGTCTCTAAAGGGGGCTTGGTTTAGCCAGTGGTTCAGTCGCTTCAGCTGGGTTTTGTCCCTAATTCACGCGGGATGGAGGGAAGTGGGTGAGGAGCTGCCCATCTCCACTGGCTGGTTTTGGGAGCAGGGCTGTGCAGCCCTGACTCCAGCACGCTAGTTGGGAGAAATCCCAGTTTGCACGTGGCTGTGGGCAGGATGGAGCAGGTGGGGTTGATTCTGGAGTGATGGAGTGCTCTCTGCCCTCCCCTGGGCATGGAGCTTTGGGCTGATAGTCCTAGCAGACGTGATGGGGCGATGCCTGCCCGCTGCCTCTCTTCCACTGGGAGAATTTTCCACCGAGGAGTTTGTAATATTTTAATTTGTGGCTTATTCTAAACCAATCTCCATGCTCTCGGTCAAGTTTGCAAGTTGCTGAGGGTTGCTAGATGGGATACGGTGGTCCCACAAAACGTTTAGTGCAAAACCCAACCAAAAACCAACCCTTTCTCTCTCTCTCTCTTTTTTTTTTTTTTTTCCCCTTTTTAAATTATTCCTGTAAATGATGCCAAGTGTAGTCCAAATTCATCCCTGGGGCTGTGGCTATGGGGAGGGGATGGCACGCTGCAGGGTATCCTGCACATGGGGCCCCATTCCTGGCTTCATTTGCAGGCAGGGGGTCTCCTGCTATGGCAGCCACCTCTGCAGCAACAAGCTGCCAGAGGACATCCCCCAGGGCAGTGTCCCTCGGATATCGAGGGGGTAGAGGTGGCCGTGCCACCACCTTGGGACCATGGGCACCCCATAGCTGTGGTTATGGCTGGCTGACCGCAGTCACGGCGGCGGTGGACCGCTGTGATGTTAATTTTTTACGCACAATGCTAAACCTGGATCGTGGATTCCCGGTTGTGGGCGTGGGAGGGGGTTATTACCTGGCATATCTGTCCGCTCTGTGCTTCAATATCCGCAACCCTCTGGTGCCCGTGTCAAACGGCACACCAGCTCTGGACACCCTGGGATGTGCTTTCTCAGCCTCTTGCTTTTCCTTCAGTGAAGGCTTCCCTGGCTTGGGCAAACCTTGCGGCTCCAGCATTGCTTTGTTCCCCTTGTTTGTACAGCCAGCATAGCTGTGAGTGTTTGGCCAGACCAGCCAAAAGAGCTGTATGTGCTAAATACGCGCTTAGTGTCCCTGTCACGTTTCAGGATTGCTCTGCGTGCCACCGTTTTTCCACTGCTGCATCCCGGGCATCTCATTGTGCTCTAGGTCGAGGCCTCTTGAGCTTCCCAGCTTAATAACTTCTCTGCTTCACCATCCAATATTATTAAAATATATTTAGTATTCAGGGATTTAGATCCTGACCTTCTCTAATTATTGACACCTATTTAATTTCTCCTTTCATCCATGGCCAAGCCTGGTACAGCTGCTATGGCACATGTATATACATCATTGTTGCCAGCACAAGCTGATTGGCATTCATGCTTGAGTGTCTTTTTATTTTCTCCTTGGATGCTGGGAGCAGCCTGAGTAGCTCAGAAACTAAAGAGCTTCATCTATTAGGCGTGACAGATTTGTATTCAGCGGTAAATGCCTGACCTTGCTCAAACTCCCTCATCCATTCCCATCATCCCCTCCCAGATGAAAGATTCTGCTTAACTCCTGCTTCCTGTCTGTCGCCTTGGAAACGGGGACGAAGCGAAGCAGCCCGAGAGAATAACTAATAAGAAAATATCTCTGGTGTAAGAAGAAAAACAGGGTGCGAAGAAAGGCGCCCGCCACGAGCTGACACACGAGGAGCTTTGGGGGGGGGGGGGAGGGGAAGGACTTTGAAGGGGATCAGACGTGAGCAATATAGTCGTGGTCCCCCGCGGTGGGAACGGGCTAATAAACGGGCTGAAATGGCACCGCCCTCCTGCTGTGGAACAATACATCTTAGCTTTAGGTTTCCACCTGGGTGTGTAATGGCGTTGGAGCACTTGAGCGCTGAAACTTGTGTTTGGGGCTTTGGCACAAGGTGAGCAGGCGCAGGGCAACCCTGGCGTGCGCATCCTCTGCCAGCACTGCCCTGCCCTCCCCTCCTCATGGCGATTACGTTAGCCTGCCTCTTAATCTCTCACCATCTCTCGGTTTTCATGGTTTCCCAGGATAGAGGGGGAAAAAAAAAAAATCTAGCCTTCAGCCCAAGTCTGGATTTAAGCTGGAAACTTCTTTAGCTTCCCGTTTCTGGAAAAGCCGCTTTGGAGCGATGCTGCAGTGGGAAGGGTCAGCCATTAAAGACCACAGCAAACAGTTTTCCTCCTGTGCTGTACGCTCATTTGTGTCTGTAGTCATTAATGTGTAGTATTTATGTTAGATAAACATGTAGTGTTTATGTTAGGTAATGTGCAGTAATTATGTTAGATATATCTATGAAATGTTCTAGATTAACACAGATCTCTTAGATATTTACAGAGGTTGCCATGAGCTTACCGTGCTGGCTGACTCCGGTGCTGAACTCAGTATTTTCAGCTCAACTGTTGCACCGGGTTTCCCATCCTGAAGAATCCTGGGCAGTAGGCGGTAGATTTGGGTTGGTCTGGTTTTTGTTGTTTTTTTTATTTTCCCACCAGATTTGCTTTATTGCATGTTCTGTATTTGCTGAATGGGATTACACGCTGGGTTGAGGTCAGGCATCTTTAGCTGTTATTTCTGCGTCAGTCTGGAAAAATGTATATATAATCTACAAATATATCCGTACGCACTAAACACAACTTCACCATGAACAGTTTGGTCTGTTGTATCCGTCTGTGTTTTATCTTGACTAAAGTTGTATGAATTCCTGCGGTTCTCGTGATTCCTGTCGCACATGGATAAAGAGCCCACATGCCGTAACTGAGCACCTGTGGCGCTTTTGGGTCCTCAGGGGTTTTGGGGACATGGAGGGAGCACAGATGATGCCCCCGGGGCAGCCTGCAGCAGTTGCTGGCAGACCCAACCTTTGTCCTGCCTGAGAAGAGTCAACGGCAGAAGCTCTTCATGATGGCTTTGGAACAGGTTTCTGCAGCGATGCAGTGCAGGTATGTGACATACCACATGTTTTTTATTATTCTTGGAGTCTGTGCCCCCCTTTTGGTGGTCATGTATGTGCAAGGAGGAGATTTGGACAGTTAAGGTGTAGCAAGCACTGGGTATAAGGGAGAGGATGGCATTATGGAGCGGTAAATAGCAAAGGGCATTAAATCCCTCTAGCAACAGGTCTGATACTGGGGAAAATTGTTGGATTGTTGTGGGTTTTTTATGATATTAAAAAAAACCCCAAACATGCTGTGCTCATCCTGCATTGCAGTATTTTCTCAAGGTTCTGATAGTGAAATAAGGAAGAAAACACTGTCATAGGAATTTCGTCACACGGTGTGTATTCTCCGACAGCTTCTTTCACAAGGAAGTGTTGTAAAGTAGTAAAAGTAATTAAAACATAGCTGAAAAATATTTGAAATGGGTAAAGGAAAGAAGATGTTAAAACACCTGGAAAAAGAAGGGAAGTGTATGGTTGCAGACTCGCAAGAGGATTTTTGTGATAAAATAGATACCACATATATAAACAGATAGGAAACACTTCAGATGAATAGCTGGGTTCACAAAACTAAGAAAGAGGTGAAGATGGGTCATTTAAAGCAGGACAAGAGGAAAAGTATATATATGTGGGCTTGCGAAGAAGCAGGTTCTTTTGCTAATGTTGATGTGATCATCTTCAGAAGGGAAGGATAATGTGCTGGGAAGAGAAGAAACCAGAAAGGAGGTTTTATAAAAAAAACCCTACCCATTGATCTCAAGAATCAATAATGTGAAAATACGAAAAGGAAGAAAAAAAAAGTTGAAGTGCCTGTGTTTGGGTAGAAGTGAGACAACATCACACTGTGCAAAGCTTTAAGCTCCTCTTCAGCGCAGGATTTTTGATGGAAGCTCCAGGTGGACTGAGCAAACCACTGAGTTCATGTGGTGGGCAATTCAGCTATTTCAACGCTATTTTTAGGTTAAATCTGGGGTGAGAAAAGATGAAGCTGTCCAGAAATGGAAACTGTGAATGTGTATATTGCTCCGCTGACGTTAAAAAATGGAAAGCGAGCAGCTGCGGGAAGTATTAACAAACTGGGGTTTTGCCAGCAGTGGGGGAGGGGGATGTAGGGCGGTCTGGGGCAGGTATCCATTCATAATGAATTAAAAGATGGGAGATAGAACAGCTGCAGAGAGGGCTCTGTGGGAAATGCCGTCTTCAGGATCAACCCGATCTCCTTCCTTGATGCGCTTCCACGCTTGATCGATGGAGAGCACCGCATAGGCGCTGGGGGGGGGGGGGGCGGGGGGGGGCTGTGCTGGGCTGGGGCTGCCTGGTGCTCTTGTTCAAAGCGTGACCAGCGTTTTTGGTGGGTTAGAGATGGGCACATGGACTGAGCAAACGAGGCCTATTGAAATGCCGTGCTTTGACTATAGCCTACTGGAAAATCATATATATGGGAAGAAGAAAGCAGGTGATCCTGGAGAAATACCACAGAAAGGCATCACCTCGGAAAGGACGGAGGAGAAACACCGCATTCAAACAGGAATCCTCCGGAGTGCTATGAAGAAGAGGGATAATGCATTAAATACATTAATTTGGGTATCTAAGTAGAGGATTAGCAAGCAGGAGGGGGGAGCTGCTCTGATGCCTCCCCACCGTGCTCCCGAGGCCACCTCTGCGGTCTGGGCTCGGTGGCTTTCCAAGGGTTTCAGCTAGCTTTCCCCAGGGTACCTTTCAGCCAAGCACGAGTTGTTTAAACACGATCCCCGGGCACAGAATCCATTGTCGGTCCAGCGCTATGTTACTGCAGAGATGCAACCCCGAGTGCTGCTGTTGGGAAGTCCGGGCTGCCTTTGGAAAGGGAGTTTGGCAGAAAGAGGAGATGTTTGGCCAGCAAGAGAGAGCACAAAAACCTGTTTCACTTGTTGATTTGCACTAACATGATTTCATTTAATTGGCAAAAATGGAATGGAGTTAAAGTGACATGAATAAAACCTGAATTTTTTGGAAGAAGAACGAAAAAATATTTTTTTAAAAAAGAAAATTCAGATTTGCAGAGAATGCTGTTTTCATTGGAACAGTTTTCAGTCATTAAAATTTATTCAGCTCAGCTTTTGGGGAGGAAGGGTGTTACTGGTGGAGGGAAAGGAGCTGTAGTGGGGTGGCTAAAAGGCATGTTTTGCTCTTCCTGTGTTACAACAAAATTCAGTGTTTGTGTTGATGGATTAAACAGAGTATAGGTATTTGTATCAGAATGCATTCTGCGAGGCCAACTGTGTGGAGGAATGTGATTGTCACGTTTAATGAAGCGTGGTGTGCTCTCATCTATATGATTTTTTTTTTTTTTTTTTTTTTTTTAAGCAGGGTACTGAAGATGCCGTTATAGAAAACTCTTCTGTTACAGAAATTTCTGAGGGAGTAGAGGGGAAGGAGCTATAGTTGCTGCTGACAGAAGGAAACTCTTGAAATAAAGAACTCCTATTAAAGGTTTAAATTAAAGGGGGGGGAAATGGAGATGCACAAGTACATTTGCAAGTCTGTTTGTAGACAGCTGTTCCTTTACAGAAGCTGTAATGCAAGGTCTTTGTAACCTTGACAGAATTTGCTGGGGCAATGTCTGTACGAAGAGGAATCCACTTTTTGCAATATGTTAGTCGCACCCTGGCTTTCCTTCAGCATCAGATATGCATGAGTATTTCCCCAGCGTTTTCTCTTTTGTTAAAACTGTTGGGCTGTATTCTGCTCTACACATGAGTCGTTTTGATATTATTTATTTCTTTCTTTATTTATTTACCAGGAGCTTTGTACATCTTTTCACTGTAGCAAGGAGAGGGAAAAGAGCCGTGTCCTCTGCTGAGCCGTGGCAGATCCGTCTGGGCTGGTGATATATTATGGATGCTGGATCCAAAAGCACGCTTGTTTGTTTTGGCTCTGCTTTCAAGACCCTTGTGCCACAGAATCAATATTGTTTAATGTCAGTCTTGCCAGCTCTTCCTTTCTTTTGGGAATGAAATTAATTTTCTTTGACTTGGCATGTGTAGGACAACAGCGTCCCCCCTGACCTACCGCTTGAGCGTATGCAGTTATCCTAAGAGTGGAGGTTGGGAGGGAAACGGCTTTTAAACCGTTAGACGTGGCAGCTTTAGGACGTGAGCAAGGACTAGACTGAAGGCAGTCTCCCATCATGCTACCCAGGTTCCAACTTCTGTTGGATAGACCAAAAGTGGCTATTTTCCTTTCACTGAAGGCTTTTTGTTGGCATAACACCTGCACCCCAGTGGTCCTTCGTAAAGTGATGAAAATCCCTTTCCACGTAACGATCCCTTGGTTGGACCACACAGGGCATCCCCTACCCCACACGCATGGGTTTTTATCCATGATTTGTTGGCTTCGTCATAGAGAGCGTGGAGTTTACAAAGCCTAGAAGAAGTGGTGTGTAGGATTTTCTTTTCTTGTAACCTTACCGATTATCTGTACCTGATTAGGTGGGATTTTTGACACGCACTCTAAAGCCAATGGATCACAAGGTGACCCTTAAAAGGTTTTGGTAAGGCACCCTCTCCCCACCTCTTAATCTGGTCTGCATCTTGAGTATCAGAACTATTCTCCTGTGCCTTCAGTAAACTGTATGTTTGCACTGCTGGCCTTGGAGTGCTGGGCTTTTTTTTATTTTGTCTTTTCAGTTCAGCATGAATTTCTTGAGGTTGGAAAACGTAATGCCTTTTTGCTGTAGATAGATTATTTTCTTATCAGCCTCTGCTGATTTCTAGTCGAATGCTTTGGGGTTTTGCCATTGCACCAGACTGGGGAGAATTATTCTAGTGTGACCACCGTTTGAATGTACTCTTTGGTCTACTCCTGAGTTTCGCCGGAGGCAGTTTGTCTGCTGCCATTTCTTACATTACCCTGATGACCTGAGCAAGAAAGCCCAATCTGTCAAGCAGAAAACGGTGTACTGTTTAAAACAGTGTTTTGCATTAAGCAAGTCTTACCATTTATTTTTTTTTTTTAATTGAATGGCGTAAATGAATTTGAAACTGTGTATGGATGGAGGAGCAAACATTTTACATTATGTCTTTTCCTCAAGAGAACAGAGGGAAGTTTGCTGTGTCTTCCCTGAGAGGAATGCCTTTGCTCCAAAATAAAATAGGCACGGGTATCGGGAAGGCAGTATGGGAGCAGAGCCCTGGTTTTCTCTGGCCAGTGCTGGAGCTGGTCTGGGCGCTGGCACGCCCCGCTGGCTCTTTCTTTTCCTCACACCCGTCTCAACAACTCGGAGTAGCTGCGATGCAGGATCTGCCTTGCCACTTACCCCACATTGCTTGAGTGTGTTCTCTCTGCTCACGTTTTCTACTGCCTGCACGGGTGGATTTTTGTTTCATCTTTCTTGCCACCTCCCTGCGGTGTCTGAGGTTGCTGTCAAAGCTGTACGTAGGTGTGCCAGAAGTGTGTTGAGTATGGCCTCGTGTCCGGTCGGGTGTTCAGCTCGGGGATGCTTCACTTCTCTGGTTTCTGTCTGTTAATTTGCCAGAAGTGACAGCAAAAGCTGGAACTCCCTTTACCTGTACTGGTTTCTGCATTCCCTGCTGAGAATTAATTGACAGTAAGCAATTAACTGAAGGCATATTAATCCAACATAATGCAATTACGAGAAGCCTTATCTCTTTAGCTTCTTCTTAATAAATTATTAAAGGAACAGGGCTTAATATTGCCTTACGAAGGTCTCTGCTGATGGCCGCTTTCTGGAGCCGGGGCAGGGTGCATCCTCCTCCGCCATCGCAATGGGGCTGTTTCACCACCCGGTAGTTTCCAGCTGGCCATTCACCGCCGCAGACGGTGCACCGTGCCAGAGGGCTCACTGGGCGGGTGCTTGTAGGCGATGCAAAAAAAACAAAGTCTTAACAAGTTTAACTCCTCTTAGGCTGTCCCTGACAGATGTGTCTGGCTGCAGGACGGAGCCCTGCTGTGGTGTCTGCCCAAGACACCAGTGCTGCTCAGGTTAATGCAGCTGTCACAGCTGGTTGAATATCAGAAGTGGTTACTCTGCTCCGGCTTTGAGTACTTTTCTACACAACGCTACAAAGGGTAAACCTGTTTCAGTGCTGGTGGGATGAGGTCCTTGGCGACCTGGCGTTGGGCTTTATGTGACCCGGGCTGTGTTTCAGCACACACAGCGTGGGGTGTATGGTTAGGGTCGTCCTGCGGCCCTTTTGTGAGAGGAACAAAACGTAATATATTCATTTTCCTGAGGATTTGATGACTTGCAGGCAAATCTGCATTAACAGCACCAGTTGGTAGGATTTGTTTCAAACCTTGGCAATGGCCTGTTTGAAAATGATCCCCGCTTTTAATGAAAACTTCCCCCTCCGCTTATTGCTGCGTCTGAGCGATGCCACCAGCAGTGGAAAGAGGTGTGAATGGCTGTTTGCTGCTTTGTAGAAGATGGTTAGCATGCAGGAGGAGAGCAAATGTTTGCCAGCAACATAAGATGTTCCCCAGAGAACCAGCTCCTGCATAAGTTAGTGGTCTTGACATGGCAAAGGTAATTCCGTACACAAGCAAACCAAAATGATTTTGGTCCCTTGCTCTGACGCTTACATGGGACAGCCTGGAGTGGGTAGAGGGCAGGTCTCTACGTCCTCAGCTGAGGAGGTGCAAAACAACCAAAGCTCCTTTGGAAAGGAGGTAAAAAGTGGCAGCACCGTGAAGGAGCCAGAGCTCTTCAGGGCCGCAGAAGGAGCCAGCAGCCTGTCATTGTTTCAGGTCCTCGTGGCAGATGATTTACATGCAGATCAGCCCCGGCATGCTGCTCTGAATTGCCTCCCGTACAGAATAACTCAGACCTTCAAATCGCTTTGAATAGCTTGGGCTGGAGCTATATATTTCTGCAGGGGTCTCTGCTTGATTACATTTCTGGTTGGATTCACAAATTTATAAAAATAAGGTAGTTCATTTATTTGGGGCTGAATGGAAGACACGTGAAGGAATTTGATGTGTCTGATGGGGGGGGGGGGGGGGGAATAAGTGTTCAAATGTAATGATTACCTTGAATTTTGAGAGCTCTGACCTGCTACAGTCAGGATGAGTGCAGAGCTGCAGCAGCTCTGGCCATCGCATGAAGCTGTGCTCTCGTTAACGCTGGAGCTCTTGTGTACCATCTGCTGGGTCCGTGTTTTTTCCAGGCTTTCTTATGGATGAGCCTGGGAAATGGTTGCTGTATTCAGGTTTTGATTTACTGTCCCCATGATCAGCCCCAGACCGTTTCCTGCGGAGCTGCACCAGCACGCAGCCTCACCACTGCCGATCATATGGATGGGAGCGCCTTTTTTTTTTTTTTTTCCTGACTTTTGTTGATTTTTTTCCTGTTTACAGGAAATGTTGATTTGGGGCTGGTTTTCCTCTATCCTTTTGCAGAACCACTCTTAAAAAGCATTTCTGCATGTTTGCTTCTTTCTTCTTTGTCAAAAACATTGTATTTATTCAGCGAGACCAACAGGAGCTGTTACCCCAAGTGCTGACCTGCAGGACTGTGTGGACTCCCTGTTGTTGCTAAGCCTTCTCTGAGCCATGCCTCATGTCCCCCCCCCCAAGTGCTGGACCAAATCCTGACCGAGCCACCTCCTCGGTGCCATGGGAACATCTCCTGAGATGCAGCTCATGCTCCCTATCTCTTGCTTTTCTTAGCAGTCGTTATTCCAACGTATAGGTGGCTTTTGTAAACATCTCCAAGACTTTCTTTTCTGGATGTCTGTTGTCATCCTTATTTGTTCCTACAAGGAGAGCCCCAGACTGGAACTGCTTAGGTAGACTCCGACTGGCAATGGCTCCCCAGGAGGGATTGATCTCCCAGTCGTGACACCACTTTGCGTCTCACATCCACGGTAGCAGGGAGAGCTTCTCATGCAGTAGGAGCCTCCTCAGGCTCCAGCAAGATGTTCTTCCAGGCTTGTAAAAGCCACCAGGATGGTATTTACTCACATTATTAGGTATGTTTTTCCCCTCATCCTTCCCTGTCTCAGGGAACCTTGAGGGTTAGCATCTTTCCCACCATGATAAGATATATTCCTCTCTTCCAAGCTGCCTTATTTTCACAGAACGTAACTCCAGAACTTTCTAAGGCTGCTGTCGTGAAGATGATGGATGTGGCCCCTTCTCAGGAGTGGCTTCTGAGGGAGAGGTGGTCACCAGTGTGCGCTCCTTGCCGTTGTTCTTGCCAGCTTCCAGCGCAGTGCGAGAAATGGGCTGTTCCTTATGGCTGCCAGTTGTTAGCCTGACATTTCTGAGCACATGGCACAGTATGACATTTTTCTGTGATGACACACAATAAAAACTTATTTATGGGTCTTGGAATACCTGTAAGAGAGATCTTGTACTTTTTCAGCTCCTCAGGACTTGGCATAGCAATCGGTTACTGGGTCTTTGTACAAAGACCCAAGAAGAATAATCCTTTTTTAAAATTCTTCCTCATCTATTCCTTCAACGCCAGGGTTGGTACAGACGGTTGTCCACATTTTTCTTTCATGCTCACATGTCTGTAGGTTTTTTTGGTGGTGAATATATCACTCGTATCACCCATACTGTAATGCTCTTCATCATCACAAACTGCCAGGAGTCAGTGAGTTTTTAAGAAGGTGGTCTTTTCCTTTCTTTTAAATAATGCTTCCTTTTACTGCATAAAACACATTTCTTTTTTTTTTTTTCTTTCTTTTTTTTTTTTTTTTTTTACATAACCCCCCCCCATTCTGTTCCCATTTCTCTTCTGGCTGCCTTGCGTTTTCATTAGCTTCCTATGCTAGTAGCGCTTCACTTTCAAGAGTTCAATATCAATTGTCATTTGAAAAAAATCTAAATTCCTGATTTATATTCTAGCCCCCTTATTGTATGGAGTCATAGAATACAGTTCTTTCAGCAAGATCCATCAGAAAATGTTTTTAAGTTCTCTGAGATCTTGAGTCCCTTTAGAAATGTGTTTATTGCTTTCTCCTTCCAAAAAATAGTCATCCCACATTAAAGCCTGAGTAGTTTGTCTCTCTTTGCAAATAAAATGTGAAAAGTTTAGTATCATTTTAGAAGTAAAAAACCTGTTCTCAGAACTATGAAATCTTTAGGTCAAGAAAATTCCATTATTCCCTTAGTCCTTCAGCCAGAGAATTTGCGTTTTAAACCATGAAGCTTGCAGAAAGACACAGGAAGGAAGAAAACGGCAGGTTTCATCCGTGTATGGCTGGGCATCCTTTCCACGTTGCAGAGTTTCAGCCTGACTTTCAAAATTCCAGCCAAGATTAAGCCTCCATAAATGTCTGGGCATCTTTGACACCTTGTGTTACGCACCGGCGTGCACAGAGTTTCTTGCTGAGAGGTTAAAGATGTCAGCTGCACAGGCGAAGACAGTGAAATATTTAGTTCCATTTTCCCTTCAGTGACTAGCTGGAAAATAACTCCGCCGATGGCGCTGGTGATTGTTTACATCTGCCTGCAATCTTTGGCGAATCATCTTTCATAAGTACTGTGGGGAAAAAAAAAAATATTTATTTGTCTGTCATCTTAACTGCGGCTTGAAATACCTCAATTGGGAAACTTTCTTGTTCTTGAAGCAACTTAATCATGTTTGGTGCCTTTGCTTTGTTTCAACTTTGCCCGTCACGGTGCACGCAATGAATAAGAGGGATGTATTCTGCTGTTTTCTGTCTCCACTGCTCTCTCTCCAGTTCCAGCCTTGCTGAATAATGCTACATCCGCAGGTGGTCATTGTTGGCGGAGCTGGTGAGAACCGTCCCTTTTCCCAAAATGGGGTGCAAAGGTGGGATGCTCCTCCGGATGGAGGTGGTGGAGCTGCGGGCTTGTTCCGAGGAGGGATTCTCCCACCGCGCTGGGCAGCAGCTCCCTCTCCCTTTCTCCTTGAAAACAACTTGTAAAGGTCTAGCACTCATCCGAATGCAGGAACATCTCTCTCGCTCTCTTTTATCTCAAATTTCTTCTCAAGACAGGAAAACCGCTTCTGCCTGGCTCTGAATAATAACATAGAGCATGGAGGAGCCCTGTTGATATCAAAGCATTCGTAGCGTAAGCACTGTTCAGGATGAATAAGGATATCATCATTCATCCCTCCAACATCAAATGTTTTCCTGTAATTTTTAATTCTTTATAGATTTATATGGGCCTGCTTTATACCTTTGAAAACAGCAAGGAGTTTGCCCTTGACCTCAGGCCAAAGAGGTGCCAAATCACATCAACACAGACTGTTTTAAGCTGAACTGTAGAGGACTTAGTTCAATTTATTTATTTGTTTGTTTGTTTGTTTGTTTGTTTGTGTATTTATTTATGTATTTATTTATTTATTAAGGAGTTTGTTTCTCTGATTTTGCACATTAGAGGACTATTCCCTCTCGTAACAAACTCAGTGCAAGGGAATGTAATAAACTAAAAGCAAATCAACGGTGTTATTCTAAATTCTCTGTCCTCATACAATCTGTCTTGTAATTTTCAAAGGAAACAGTATAAAACTTGCAAGACTAATAATCATAATTATTATGAATAATGAATCCTGAGATGTTACTACACAATAATAACGCACCCTCCCATGCTGTGCCTTGCTGTTTAAGCTCCCTGACGATTATAAAGTCACTTTAAGTCTGTCGTCTGACATGACAAGGAACCATAACCCCAGCCACAGAAGATTTCTCCTTTTTTTTTTTTTTTTTTTTTTTTTTTAATCACTGCAGTTCAAAATAAAATTGCATTTACTGTTTCAAAAGGAAGGATTCCTTCTTTGCTCCTGCAGTTTTTCTGCTAAGAAATGCTATTTCATTTCCAAGCATTATCCAGGAGAAAAAGCAAGCAGCATTTCCAACCAAAGTGATGTGATGACCTTGGGCAAGGAACAGAGCTGGGAGAGGAGGGTGGTGTTGTCAACTTCTAAAAAATAATAATCCAAAAAAACCCCAACAAACCCAAACCCAACAAAACCTCAAACCAAAGTGTAGTAAAAATCTAAATTATGTATTAATACTTGTCCAAGCATCACTTCTCACCTTGATGGCCCCCATCCGTGCCATCCCCCACGGGAGCTCCTCTGGAGGGTCCTTCCCTTGCCCACCTTGCCAATTCCACTGTGGGTTTCAGAAGCTGGTTTGGGTGGCAGACAGCCTTCCTCGGTGAGGGGTCAGCTTCGTGTACCATTTGGACATCAGGGTCTTCCTCAATGGGCCGTCTCACATGCTCGCTGTACCCATGTATCCAGGTGCAATGGGATTTTTCCTCATTAATGCATAACTTTAACCAAAATATTTATTTTCTAGATGCCCACATGATCGTTTACTACAATGATTTCCAGATCAAATTTTGGCTCAGTAGCTTCTCTATAAAGCCAAATAGTTTCAAAACCTTTTTTTTTTCTTCCCCCCCCCCCCCCCCCCCCACCTCGTACCGAGTAAAATATTTCTCCTGTTAAATCCCCCATATCCTTCTCTTCTCAAAATATTAGTGGGAGGTTCTCCACTGAAAAATTGCAACCTAATAGGTGAGAAAAAGGCTGGAAATTACAGGTGCTTGAAGAGAGAATTAGAATGGCAGAAAGCCAGCAATTTTTGAGATGCTACCGTAACTACCACTATTATGTATAATTCTTTTAAAGTCTATGGCAAAGTAGATAATGTTAACAAAACTATTAGTATCACTACACATTGCTATAAATATCATTCCTGTTGTCTCAGAGTAACTGCTTTTCTAATGGGGCATAGTGAGTTTAATTAATATATAGATTAGTTCTGCTGGTTTCTGGCTTTTATATGTAAATCCAATATCCTGAAAAAAAAACTTCCCTTAAGAAATATGTAACATATTACGGTATTTTTTTCAGTACTTTGTACCATGATAATGCTCTCAGAATTAGTATTCAACCCATCTGATTGCTGTTTTTTACACTGGCTTATATGGGGAGATAATTTTTAGAAAGGACAGGGCACTAAAATCTCTGCTGACTCTTGGTTTTTCTATTTTTTTTTCCCTGTGGCCACACGATCTGCCATTGAGCTTTCTAATAGGTTTATTATAGATTGGAGGCACTAATTCTCTGAGGTTGCAAATCCTCTTAATTACTAATTTTGTTACTTGTATGGTGAAACAATCGTTCTTGGAGCAGCATAACCAACGAAGCCTGCTTCCCTAGGGACTTGTGTCCTATGAGCCCATCCCTCGAAGCCACAGTCCTGGTCGCTGGGGTCCTTCCCGGACCCCTTTTCTCACCCCAGGGTCCCAGCAGATATAAACGCATCAGCCCCAGCGCTTGTGATGCCCCTGAGTGCCACCTACCAAGAGGCAGCTGAGAGGGGACCACGGGTTTGGCCCCAAGCCCATACATCAGGTTGAGGAGTCACTGTGTTCCTCTTGAAGCCTTTCACTCCGTGGGGACACTGCAGCCGAGACATGCTTTTCATTAAGACTGGTGGTGATTTCCTGGATTTTGGCATCAAATTAGAACTAGTTAGAATTGGCCAATAAATTTCAAAAAAAATTGAAAGACAGGCGGACGGGAATGATCATTAACCTTCCTTTCCTTAAAAACAATCAACGTTAAAAATACAAAATGGCAAAAACTGCCATGAAAGATGATTTTTTTTTTGTTTTTTTTTTTTTTTAATGAGATCTCAATCTAGGTCTTCAATTCTTGGTTTCAGGGATAAGGACTTCTACTATTTTTGAACCTGGCTGTTGTGATGGGCAATGAAATCCTTAATTTTGTGTTCAGGCTCTTTACCACCAGTGCTTCAGCCTCCTGCAGTTTAGCAGCAGCTGCAACTTCACTTCTCGGAGCTGATGGACCCCAGAGGGCAGAATATGACAAGAAACCCTTCGGTGCTTTGCCTCTCTGGTGTCCATCGGCCTTTAGAGTCCTGGCCCTGCTGGCTGGGCAGCCCGTCGCCTCGCAGTTGACCGTGGCCGTTGCAGGGTTGTGTTATGTACGGTTTAACAGAGCTGAGCCTCCGACAGCACCGTCCTTCTGCCCCCCCCCTCTGCCTGCCCCAGGCTCGGGGCGGGGGGGTGGCGTGGGTTTGTGCATCTCTGCACTTCTGGGGAGAGAAATGTGGAGATACTGTGGGTCTGGCGCTGTAGACGTCATGAATAGGGTGCTTTGGGAGCGTTAGCCAGGACCAGGGAGTGATGCAAGTTTTTACCTACTGTTTTAGTTGAGACCATTGTTTTGCTACATATTATCTTCTGTGGAAATTGTAGTATTTTCCTTTTTCTGTGACTTCCTCTTCCCCCCAGCGCAGCAGAAAATGTCATTCACATCTGAACCTCTGCCCTGCTCGTAGCTTAGGAAATGGTAGGAAATTTCTATGGAAGAAGAAACAGCCATTAGTGCCTTGTAACCCCCAAGCCCTTGGGGTTGTGGAGTATCTTATTTAGCTTGTTCAACCTGGTGTGGAACAGGGGTGGCAGGCTTGGAGGGGGTGCCCAGTGTACTCACGTGCAGCAGGATGAGCCTGGTGAGTTTCTCTGGAGTTTTGCTGAGGTCTGTGGGCAGAGAAGCCCCAGATCTGTCTCAGCAGCAGTGGATGTGCCTTTCGTGAGCTCCTGAAGGCGCATGCGTGGTGGGATGCTGAGCCTGCCTGCTTGGGCTGGAGGTAACGGGTGAGTCATCTGCTGATTGTGAGAACGTTTTACTGGTGAAAAAAACATTACGTCTCCACAATTTATTCATATGCCGGGCACAGCCATGCGGTTTATTTTGAAGAACGTGGGAGGTCAAAGTAACTGCAAATCTTTCTCTCTTAAAAGTGCTATCCTTGAGATCCCTTGGTGTGCAGCATGCGTCACGCGCAGGGCACCTGGAAGTTTTCCAGCTCCTGGGTGATTTTGCTTACTCTGCTGAAGATTTCCAGGCTTTACTAAAGCAGTCATTTCTGTTATACAGGGAGAGGGGAAAAGCCACACACAGGTCTCGTGGCCCAGGTGGGCATTGCCTTGCCTTTGTGTTATCACCTCCTCGCCTTTTAAGGGTGCTGCTATTTGATGGCAGACTTCTCGTCTGGCTCCTGTTTGAGCTCTGGGGTGCTTGGGTGAGCAGCAGCGTGGGTCCCAGCTGAGCCGTGGGGTGGCCGCGGGGGTTTGCTGGTGTCTCACGTCACATCATGGCTGCGCTGGAGCTCCCAGCTGGTTCACGCTGCTGCCTCGTAGGCTGGTTTAGGCTGCTGGAGAAATGGGGGTGAGCGTGCCGTCAAGGTGTCCATCTGCCTGCCTCTCCTGTTTAGTTTAAATATAAGCAGCTGGGCAGGTTAAAATGCTTGGTGAAAGGATGAAGATCAAAAGATTTTGCCTCACTTTAGAACTGCACGGTGGGCAGAGAAGGACCGTCAGAGTCAGTCCTGGAGGAGAGCCGAGCTGTTCCCACCTCCTGACGGGGTGGGCAGCTGTGGGAAAGGGGAGAGAGGTCCCTCTAGGACCTCCCTGTGTAGCTTTACTGTCAAGCCCTGGAAATATTTTGGGGAGACGGCGCTTTCTGTGAGCTTATGGCTCATTTCATGGCTGACCTTGCTCCTAAGCTGTTCTTTCCTGGTGGCATGTGCCTTCCCCACAATGACAGCATTCATAAGCTGTCCACATTATTTAAAATCTCACTTTCCAGGAAATCTGGGGTCAGTTTTTTCTTTTCTCTTTGTTTATTTTCGAGCTGGGTGGTAGTATTTCTTTCGTGCCATTTTACACAGAGCAGGCAATAAAATGATGGGCCGAATAGGAAACTCAAAGTGACAGAATTGATGTAATTCCCACACCAGGAAAAAGGTAGTGGTAAGAGCAAAGTAGTCATGGCATGTGGGCAGTTGCAGGTGGAGAAGGACCTCTTAGATCCTCCTCGTTCTCTTTTGATGCTTTTATTTCTGTAATATCTGAGAATGCCCATGGCAGGGGGTTGGAAGATGATCTTTAAGGTGCCTTCCAGCCCAAGCCCTTCCGTGATTCTGTGATTTCACGTTACTGAATTCACTTCCACGTTGACTCCTGTCTCAAGCCAAGTGATTTTGGAGCGTTTTTAACTGCCTGCCTGAGGAATGCTGTATGTTACCATTCATGTCATTTAAAAAAAAATAAAATAAAAAAAGCAATGAAAAATAAGCATGATTATTTCATTGTGCAGACGGGAAAAGACTGGAGCAGTGGAAGAGAGATGTTCTGATTTGTGCTGAAAATCTTGTGGAGGTAGCAGTTAAACCCGCGACACCTATAATCCTAATCCAGGCAAAATGCCTTTATTACTGGGAGGTCTGGTATCTTATTTTTTTTTTTTTTTTTTTTTTCCTTTCAAAGCCATTCTCATCATGTACCAGCTTTGAAAGCCTTGTGCCTTTAGGAGTAGTTGCTGCAGGAAAGTTTGATGTTTGATTTCATTTTGGGGAGTAAAAAGCTTAAGCTGGCAGGCTGCTGCCTGGTGATGGCTTTGCTCCAGGTGAATAGCGGGGGGTTTGGTAGGTGATCCACAGGTGTTTTAATCAACTGTGATGAATCTGCATTTATAAAGCACACCATGAACCTCGGCACTGCTGTGAACACACTTGGGATTCACAGTTCTCTGTGTTCAGGTGAGGAGGAAAGGTGGAGGCAGATTCACCTCAAAGCATCCCTTCCAGCTACGCATGGCTGCCCTGCAACTTCACCCTCATGTCACTAATATTGATAAATAATCTGCTAAACGGATCAGGTAACATGTGCCACCTTCTGCCAAAACTTTGAGTAACGGTGAAAACTAAAGTACAATTTAACAAAAGAACGAATGTGCCTGGTGGGTGCCTGAGGTGCAGAAAAGAACTATTTTTTGCGTAGTATTTGTGAAGAATTAGGTGCCTGAGGAATAGAATTAAAATTAAAAACAAGAATTGAAAATACCGAGCCAATAGGCACCTCATTTAGCCATGTCCGGGGAGATGCTGTGGAGAAAAGAGTGATGCTGCAGCATTGTGTGTCTTTGCTGGACTCGGGATGCTTAGCTTGGAATTATTGTTGTTATTTTTAAATCGGCTATAAAATACTTTTTGACATAGACACTTTTGTCCTGTTTTTTCCCACCCCCTCTGAAAGCAAAGGGTTCAGCCCAAATATTAAAAGCAGCAGGACAGTTTTAAGTCCTTCTGGCCTGGGCCAGGTGTGGTGAGGAGGCTGCATCCCTGGAGGAGCTGCCAAGGGGTCCGTGAGCTGAAGCTTCACATGACGGACCGCAGCAGGGCTTGGAGGCTCGTGCATGTCCATTGGCAAAGCCTTAAGGAGGTTGAGTAGCAGCAATGAGTAGGTGTTTGGGACAGCTCAGAGATTGTACTTCAGCGTTTGGATAGCAGTTGGCTGAAGACCTTTGAAGGTCTCGTTGGTGCTAGCTGTTGGACTTGCGTGGCCACATGCTGCTGTGCATGTCACTTGATGGAAAAGAGAAGCTGAGAGGTGGGTCTTGATGAACATCTCTAAGCGTGGGCAAACTTTGGAAGTACGGAGTCTGCCTCCCTGAAAAGTCCACCCAACACCAGAGTGCCTGAATCTCAAATGTGGCAGCAAGGGGTGGTCCCCTGGGTAGGTGCTCCAAGCTTAAGCTGTTTTGGGATGCTCTACGAAATCAAAGGTGCAGGGGTGCAATCTTGATTCACGTATAACCTCAGCACTAAAAATGAGAAGAGAGTCCAAAATCAAAAGTCAGAAAGTTTGCTTGAGACTAAGCTGAGATGTACCATAATGTTTCTTAAAATAAATGGTTATTTCTCAGCATGAGAACATCTCAGTTTGTCATGCTTCCAAAATTTTTCCTTTTTTTTTTTTTTTTTTTTTTTTTTCCCTTAGCAAAAGCTATTCTTCAGGTTTGCTTCATTAACGGCTTGTTTGAAAATCTTCAGAGCTCAGGTTTACAGCAAGTTGCTAAAACCAATAACAATAAATAAGCCCCGCTTATTTTTAACAGAGCATGCTGTTGCAGGGGAGCTGATGGTTACAGGGAAGAAGGAGAGGACAAGAAGCTGATCAGCAACAGTGGGAAATCCTCGACCTTCCAGCTGCTCATCCCAGCGTTCCTAGAAGCAGCTGCTGCACCAGAGTTGCGCTTGCAAAAATAATGAAGGTGCTCACGCTCGCCTGCTGCATCTTGAGCACACTGATGATGACAACATTTATGGTGGCTGTTTAACACCGTCGCTATCTGCCCATGAAATACTTCCCAAATCCCTCAGCTGCTTTAAAAAAAATATCTTTATACTTTATTTCTGCTTTTTCTGGAGGCGGCAGCTATTGTTCGGTGGGTCAGAGACGGCTGACTAGATTAACTGACCAGCATTTCCTCAGGGAGCATTTGCGGGTGATTGAATTTCTTGCAATCAACAGCCCGTTGCCCCTCTCCCCCCCCGCCCCCATTTTTCTTGGTGACTAATTGATGATGACAGATGTCACCTGTGCGGTGACACCAGCCCTGCCTTCACAGCTCCAAGGGGGAGAGTGATAGCGCTTCTCCGAATGTGAGAGCTATCACTGGTGGGTTTGCCTAATTTTTTTTTTTTTTTTTTTTTTTTTTACGGTGTCAGTTAATGAGATCTCTTCACTGTATGAACATAAGCAACCATTAAGCCTCTATCTGCCATGGAATTCTCTATCTGCCATGGAATTTATTTTTTTTTCTGGGACGTGTGAATAGCAGTTTTCTCTGCTGTAAAAGGAAAGACGTGGAGTATGATGTACGGACAGATGTGCATACAGGTGTTGCTTGCTTACACATGAGCGGGAAGAGAGAAGTGTGTGCACGTACTAGCCTGAGTCTCCCCTTGGAGAGCTGCTGGACAAGCTGTGTCCAAAACAAGCTCAGGTAGGAAACCAGAAATACCCCAGATTTTACTGCAGTAAAGAAACGCTATGAAAGGCATTTGGATCATTTAGAGGTGACTTTTTAAAATAAAACGGCGAGTAGTGGCCGTGCCTGCACTGAGTGCTGTTGCAGTGCTGGGTGTGGATGGAGTGTGTGTCCATGGATGGCTGCAGCTGCCAGCCTGAGGAGCACCAGCTCTCCAAAAATAAGTGGAACCGCTAAAACGTCTCCTTTTCCAGCAGGTCACACCTGGAGTTTCCTCCAGTGCTACTCAGCTCTTTACACCCAGCATCCTTTCACCTTGGTCACCAGGACTTTATCTGCATTGCCTTGACCCAGACTGGTTTTTTTTGCATTGAGTAACTTAGGTGACCTTAGGTGACCATAGTTAATGATCCAAGACAAATCAAATAACTTTGCTTCCGACTCTGACCAAGCAGCTTTACTGTGACGATACAACTGGTGTCATCCCCGTAGATGCTCTCCTCCTTTCGGCCCCTGCGCCAAGCTTTGCCTTGCCTGGCCTGCCTACCTCCTGCTACAGGGTCTAGCTTCCTTCATTCCCCAAAGGGGGCACAGTTGTACGAGGTGTTGTTTTGCACCTTTAACAGCAGATAAGTGCCTGGGTTACACCTTCCTTCAACTACCTTTAGTATAACCATCAGGAAGATCTGCCCTGGATTAATTTGAATTATGGGGTCTTGGAGTTCTGCCTGAATTGCCAAGTAAGCGCAGACAATGCATCTTTTGGCTCTTATTAGGGAATCCAGTCAATTTATATTTTAACCAGTGTTACTCCTTTGGTAGTTATTGTAGCCTTCCTCCACCTGACCTCACCTGTTTGTCTCCCTGGTGGGCTCTTCCCTGGACTTTCCTCCTGGCCTCTCCTCTTGCCCCCACTCCTTTACACCTCAACTGTCAGACCTTAGCGTGGGCATCCCATTACCCTCCCGCTTATCCTGCTCTTGTCTTTGTAGGCTTTGCCACCCCTTTAGGGGCTCTCCCCTGTGGAAAAAGAGGGGAAAAGGAAAGCTGTTGGCTCTTCTCTGGTAGGAGTGGAGGTGAGATGTGGTGGTCTTCATAGAATCACTTAAGTTGGGAAAGATGTTTAAGATCATCAGGCCCAACCCTTAACCCAGCACTGCCAAGGCCACCGCTAACCATGGCCCCCAGCGCCACACCTACAGGTGTTATAAATCCCCCCCGGGCGGGTGCCGCCAGCCCCCCGGGCAGCCTGTGCCAGCCTCGGCCACCCTTTCCGTGAGGGGATTTTCCCTCATTCCCAGCCGAACCCTCCCCCGGCACAAGGTGAGGCCGTTCCCTCTCGTCCTGTCGCCTGTTCCCTGGGAGAAGAGCCCGACCCCCCTGGCTCCAGCCCCTCTCAGGGGGTTGTAGAGAAAATTTGTGGTTTTTTCTCAGTCTATGGCCTTGGCAAGTTGAGAACAAGCTTTTGTTGCCAATGTAGAGGGAGAAGACTGCATCGCTGGCTTCCCTCTGTTGCCCGTCCATGTGCAGGGCAGGGCTGGAGGCTAAAAGAGTAGATGTTTGTTGCACGTTCATCTTCTTTTTCCACCGGTACCGAAGGGCAGTCAGGTGCTGCAGTGGTAAGGATGAAAGCCTAGGACAGCAGGGCTGTATTGCATGTGTAGGCTGGGGGGCAGGGGGGCAACAGCTCCATGTTCTGAGTTTCCTGGGGCTGGGGAAGGGTCTTTTGGTGGTTGCAGCTGCGGAGCCTGGTGCTCCATCCTGGGGCCAGGTCCCAGTGCTCCTCCTTGGGCATGAGCAGCAGCACCTCCCTACCGTGAGCAGCGTGTAGGAGGAGATACACTGGCTTGTTTTACGGGGGGGGGGGGGGGGGGGGGGGGGGGGGGTGTCCCTGGTTACTACTCTCGGATCACGCCGTTTAGCGGATAACTAGCTTCCTTCCTCCCCCTCTCTCAACTCAGCAATTAATCTGGAATCCTTCTGCACATTTCTGTTGCCTGAATTTGGGAAAATGAGGCTGGAGAGAAAAGAGCAGCACTAGCGTGTGTTTAGCTGCTGACGTGCTGGTGGGGGCATAGGGTGGCACTATCAGAATCCCTCCGCCCCGTCCCTGCAAAGTTTTTGTATTTCAGATACATACATGCTGCTTCCAAAGTGCTATGGGCCTAATCCTGCGAGGTGCTGAGTTGGGAGCAAATTCCTCATATGGTAACGTCTCAGGCATTGTTGACACACATGAACATCAGTGATTTATCGCCAGGTTCGTAATGTCATAAAAGAGGCATAATAAAAATCAGTACTGCATGACTTGTTTCTGAGAACATCATTATGGCACCGAGTCGTAATGAATTACTGCACGAGGAGCCAGAAGGGAGGATGGATGCGTGGATGGCAACGAGGACAGAGCTTTTCTTTGGTTAAATTAGTATCGCTGCATATGGGCTGAGAACCTCTAAACGTATGTCGGCATCCCCCGCCATCCCGGCGCGTGCTCCGCGGCGCTGGTGAAATGTGGGTGGGTGCGCTGGTGTCCGCGCTGTGCCAACGGGATCGCTGCTGGCGCTCGGAGCAGGGCTTGGAGCAGGAAAGGCCAAATGGTGGAAATGATCCCCAGGAAAGGTAATGGGAGTTGCTTGTGCGGAAAAGAGCTTTTTGTTTGAGCATAAGTCATGAGTTACCAGTAACTTGTCTGATCTGTTACTTATTTGGGGCGGTAAATTGCACTTCTTTCATATCTCCATAAAGGTAGTCTGATAGATGTCTCATTTCTTTATGGATCTGATGGAAAGTCTGCTTTTTTCCTAGCTGTTGGAATCAAGACCAGAATTTGATTGTGTAATGATCAGACCAAACAACTGTGATTCATTTGGTTCTTGTTCCTCTGTTTCACTGATTCTCACCCATTTAATCCCTTAACGTGGGACGGTGAGAGCTCCTGGATCCACATCCCACGGCTTTCCCTGGGAACATCTTCCCGCTGCAGGTTAGCGTTGGGTTTCAGGGGTGGCATGGAGGCTGGGCGATGAAATCCATCATTTTTTCATGAAATTCCAGGCGACGAAATCCATCATTTCTTCATGAAATTCCAGGCGACATTTTTACCCACCCACGTGAAGTACAGGATTTTTCCTTGTGTTCCCTTCTCAAGGCACGTACCAGATAGCTTCAGGGGGTGGTGCCTCCAGACAGAGGGGCTTTGGGGTGAGACCACCTTCTTCAGTGGCACAAACCCTCTGTCCTTGGCTGTCTTCCCTGATCTGGAGGAAAACAGCTGCAGGTTACTGTCCCGACTTGCTTACAGCTGTATCTGGAACGTGTGTGGTGTGGATTGCGTTTCTATTCTGAGTTCGTCAAAATTGAAAAGTAACACTCTGTAAAAACACAGCTCCTCTCATCCACGAGTCCCCGGTGCAGTCTGTTAAATTAGAAACAATTACTGATGTGTTACGAATTTACTACAATGTCAGATTGGTATTTGTGTGATAGCCAGTGCAAAGTAAAACTGGGCTCTACACCTCAACATTGTTTAGAGCTGTTCTGTTTCTTGCTCTCATGTGCATGACTATTGATTTATTTTTTATTAAAGAACATACATAAAATAATTTAATCCCTTTTTTAAAAACCTAATAAAAATTGTAATTTTTTTTTCCCCTGCTAGCCATGCGGGTGACTGCCATGGGTCTGTAACCATCCTTTGCCAGCCTCTCAGCTTCCCCGGCTGCCCGCTGTTCTGCCTTTAATGGCTTAGCCCCATTCAAATAAAATGGCATGCAGTAAAATGAAATGATAATGGTTATTCCAAATTTTTCTCCTTTTTAAAAAAAATGACAAATGCACCAAATTTGATATCTCTTCTGACCGTCTAAGGATACTTTAGTGAAAGAGTGCCCCGCTTGTTGGTGTGCTGGGTATTACATATGCAGCATCCCTTGAGTTACAGATATTTCTCCAGTGAGGTGCTTTGTTGTGGTTTTTTTTCTCACTTATAACTTTCACAGTTTACTCGGGAGAAGGTGTCAGACAGGTCAAAAAAACGTTCTGAATAATAACAAATAAAAAAAGACCCAGTTCTCTGAATGCAGGAGTGTAACAAAGGGGCAGATTGACCAGTCAGTGGCTGTACTGAGCGACACCAGGCAATAAGCACTATTTGATGTTATTTCTGGAATTAAAATTCTGAGTAAATTGCTTTTTCTTTTAACGCTGAAGATTTGCAGATGAGAACAGAGTCATGTTCTTGGGTCATCCTTGAAATTCATGCTGTACAAATAGCTGATGTAAAGTGCTAAACCCAAGGAAAACGTTGTGTGGGAGAGCAGGGAAGAGGCTTGAATTAATCCAAAAGATTTCTATTTTAACTTGAATAAAATATTTTATTTTTTTCTGAAATTAAATGCTTAACTCTAAAGCCCGGATGTTTCTTTTATGTTTAAATATATTCGGTGAAGTTTTCAAAAGTCTTTTAAAACCACAATAGATTAAAAGTTCGTGTGCATATTAAAAAAAAAAATCCAAATCAGGGAACTGAAATAGTTGTTAGAAGGCATAAAAAATATTTTGAGGTAGTGTCTTGGCTGAAAACTTTAATTTGATATCTTGAAATGTCATTTTTGGCATCAGGGTATGTGGGATATTTAAGGAAAGTGTGATTTGCATCAGGAAGCTGAAGATTGTAAGTGCGATAGTTTTCTTATTTTTGGTGAAAAAGTAGAGTTTCAAATCTTATTGGCAAGCTCTAATTTGACAGTATTTTAAAAGTATGGATAGCCTATTGTAGATGTTCGTCTTTTAACACCCCCTAAGTGCAAAACAGTACCAATTGCTTGAATAGTCTTTGCTTAGGTTATATTTTTTTAAAAAAACCCCAACCACTAAATGGATAAAGTCATGAACATGGATTTCTGCGAAATATAGACAGTTCCTATATGGAGCCCAATCTTTTCCTATATTCATTTATCCCCTTGAAAAATGGTTATAACTATTAATTTAGGCATGTGTCAACATGGTGTATGCATGTAACAGCCTTCAGTGTTTTATGTTAATTTAACGTGAGTAACAAAAACCATGCAGATTTTCATTGCCTGAAAAGTGGAAAAGCCCAGTTTGTGTTTTCCAGTTCAGAACTGGGACCTCAGTGCAGATTTCCAGGGTGGCTTTGAGATCGCTATTACTGGCACCGAAGAGCAGTGGTTTCTGTATGCACAGTAACCTCTCAACTTACTTTTCATCTTAAACTTACAGCTTCTTTCCTCAAACTTTCCTTAAACTTCCTTCCCTTTTCTGTCAGCTTGGTAAATATGTTTTAAAAAAAAAACCAAACAAAACCAAAAAAAACCAAAAAAGACAAACAGATTTTTAGTACAGGGGGACAGAAGTGGTGCTGAGGTCTCTGTGTGTTTGTATACACACACACAGTCCCTGTGAGCACTCAAATGAGAATATGAGATGGTTTAAAACTTGAATTTAGAGGATTTGCACCCCTGTCCTTGTACGAGGAGCGACTCACGAATAAACCTCTGTGATCTATTCCCACCTCTGCTTAGCGGTACTGATGTTGTATCTTCTTGGTACCAAATCCCTTGGGGGATATAATTACAAGAGGGTTTGAGTTTGGGGTTTTTTTTTCATACATTCACCATCTCTTCGTGTATATCCGATACAAGCTTTTGCTGTCCTCTACAAACACCATTTAAAGGGTAGGCAGCTGCTGCTAACAGGGTATCCTCCCTTGCCCTACCTGTACGTATATGTTAAAAAAAAAACAAAACCAAAACCAAACAACCCGGAAAAACAAAACCTACCTGTGAAAAGTATTAAAAAACCATCCTGTCTCTTTGAGCCAGGTCTGGTTATTTTTTTATAACTCGATAAAAATAACTTTATCTATATAATATATATTTATATATTATAACATATAGATGTAAAATATATATTAAAAATAAAAATAATTCAAAAAAGAAACTCAATAAAAATAGCAGGTCCTGTTATTTTTAATTACGAACGGCCGTTGGCGACCGTGCGTGGGAGCAGTGATGAAGGGGGATGTCACATGTGGTGTTTTGCCCTTAGTTGTTTTAAAACCCCGTAACTAATTGGCCATGTGCATGTTTTATATCTGGGCTGGGTTTTACCAGTCAAGCCTGTACGTGGACACCTACAGCAGGCGTGTTTCTACGTTTTTGAAGACCGTTTGCTTTAGGAGTGGAAGGCTGGGTCCTACCGGCAAAATAATAATAATGTCGCAGAACCCACAGCTGGTTCGGGGTTGTAAAAAAAATGAGGAATTTGGGATGCTCGCTTTGGCTTCCTGAGTGGTAACACTAGGGTCAGTTCCTCTCAGGTCTATACTCAGACTTCTGTTGATTGTACCGTTGTTTCCACATGGGGAAAATGAACTGGCGGGGTTTTGTGCTGGTTTTGTACAGAGGTAGGTGATTATTCACGCCGCCACGAGAGTGGAGAGAGATGCACTTCGCCAGGAGTTAATATAAACCACATCAGGCTCAAATCAGAGCCTGTCAGACTCTCATGAAGATGGTTTAACCACTGGTGGATTGATCTTGTGTAGTCGTATGAAAGATTGAAGGATTTCAGATGTTACTTGCTGAGATAATTTCAGGTTATATGTCTCTCTGTATTGTACTATTGCACTGTATATGTTTGCTATTCACTGCTAGCAACAGTAAAAGTGAAATTGCTTTTGTCAGTGATAGCTCTACTAAGTTTTCTGAAAGCCAGCGTAAAACAGATGCTTAGTGGAGCTTCGGTCCCAACCTAGCTGCTTTTCACCTCAGCTTTTTGCTATTCTTTTCATAAGCTGGCCCTGAGCCTGTCAGCTGCTGCTGCTTCCACGGGCAGGAGGTCACGGAGTGTGTGGCTTCACCTCCACATTTTAGATACTCACTCAGTATCTAAAGGAGATACAACTGCTTGGTAGTTTGAGTAGCTCTCTGGGCTCGATCAGCAGTGTCAGGTAGGATGGCCTCCTTTCCTGAGCGGGGTGAGGGGGTAGGCACCCATATATACGTAGACACATACATGTAGTCACCTAAATACCCGTGCCTGCGCTTGGGGCTGACAGCAGCACCGGTTTCTCCGTACTAAACAGGTTGCGGTGGAAAAGAGGTGCCAGACTGCCATGCTCCACCAGGAGGATGGGGATTCAGTGGAGGAACCACGGAGCAGGGTGTTTTGTGGGAGAGCTGAGCTTCTACAAACCCTCAGGTGCCGAAACAGTTAATAATAAACCAGGGAGTTTTCCAAATTGCTGTGTTTGGCTTAAGTACCAGAACTCAAAGCCTCTTAGGTTTCTTAGTGTATTTTTCCCCCCCCCCAATCTCGCCCTTGGTACTTCTCTAGAGATGTTTACCTACCACTGGCCCTTGTTAGAAGAAGACAACGCACTTAACGCTTAAAATACAAGAGTCAACATATAGAATAGACCAGGAGCCCAAATGTGCTCACTCTGACCGTCAAGCGAAATAGTCACGTCATCGTAATATAAATGTACACGGAGTTATTCTTTCGCGTTGTGTTTGCACATTATTTAGATCAGTGGCCCGTGACTAAGGATGCTAAACACAACCTCAGTGCGAATAATGGATCAGAACTGTGCGGCCAAAAGAGCTGAGACCATGGCTTAATATTTTCTTTCAACACATCATTACTCTGGAAATGCCATTGGGAAATTCCTTAATTCCCTCTGGTTTCGGATTGAGCACAATAAGTAAGAGGTAATGATATTTGTTGTTAATGATAGCAATGTTAATGGCTTTTAATAATAATAATTTAGTGGTGATATAAGGGAACGCAAGGCTAGTATCCAGTGAACATCATGCTTTTTACACAAAGCTATTCTTCATAAGCTGTTTAGATATTACAATGCTCTTAATGATCTCACGGTAAATTAATGCTGCTAATATAGTTCACAGTTATAGGCATAGAGACTGACCAAAAAAGATTTGCAGTAAGGAAAAAAATAAATTGTTTTGATACCAATGGTGAAAAACCTGCGTTTTAGGTCCAGTGTGGCCCATGAAATTGGACCTTCTTCATCGTGTTTGCCCTCGGAGGGGATTAGGTGACGGTGGGTGCTCCATAAGGTGCATGTGCTAAATCAGGAGGCAGCCGATCACTTAAAGTATTGTTAAAAACTGGTTTTGATTTATTAATTCCTGTTGGCAGGCCAGCTTTCACATGGATTTGGTGAGCAACAGCCAAACCCTCAAACTCTATAAAGAGGTGCTGCTCTAAAAGGAATTTTACTACTTGAATCTGCAGTTCAGGCATTTCTGGGTTTTGCATATAGACTGAAAGCTTTTCTGTGAGGAATGGCATTAATATGAAGTTTCACTGGGGTTTTGTTTTTTTTCTTTTCATTTCATCTCACTACATTGCAATGATCTAATAACTCATGTGCTGAAGCAACCTACTTAGCTTCTGCCCTTCCCGAGCGCGTCAGTTTGTAGGCATCAGGCTTTGAGTGGTGGGTTATCGCGTGTTTATGAGGTTAAATACTACTGCTGCTCGGGGCACAAGAGACAAAAGCAGTGAGATGGGAGCAAATGGAGGAAGGTATCGTACTGATCACTGCTACGAGACGTAATTTCCAGGATTCTGAGGAAGTAGCCTACTCCAGTCTTGCATGTTGCTGTTGATATTAGAGGATGGTTCAGGACGGTGTATTTTAAGGTGTGATTTTACTGTTAGTTTTTTTTTGTTTGTTTCTTTTTGTTTTTCTCTCTCCTTCATCCCCTCTCATTTTATTCACGTTTCTTCCATGCCACCTTGGTCCTTTGTTCCGTGACACCTCTCAGCCGTGGCCACCACGGCACCTCCCACCCACCCTGCCACCCCCGTGCCGTTGGCCTCTCTGACTGACTCCTCTCCTTCCCCTCCAGCTGTCCCAAGTTCCAGTGTCCTCCCCTCTGCCCCTCGAGATGTGGTCCCTGTGTTGGTCTCCAGCCGATTTGTCCGTCTCAGCTGGCGTCCCCCTGCAGAAGCCCGAGGCAGCGTCCAGACCTACACCGTCTTCTTCTCCAGGGATGGCGTCAACAGGTAGGTGCCAACTTCTGGTGGAGACCCAACCTCCACGGGTCTCCTCTGGATGGGGGGATAGTCAGTCCTAAGAGGGCCTGAAGTCTTTAAGGGTATCTTGCAAATGGTTCTCCATCTTGTGGTGTTCTCCCTGTGGTAAGTGCAAAGCTAGAAATGTCCTTGGTGTATTTTTGTATCCACCATCTCCCCGGTTCTGTAACAGTGCTCATTGTCTTGGTATGAAGGGCCGTTTGCGTTGACAGTGGTGTCTCTGGATCTTACCTCCTTTAGCTATTACTCAACTGTCTAACATCAAATAAAGTATCATTAGCTCCATGTTTTACCTTTTATCTTCCTGTGAAGACCCCAGCTCAAATATTCTTTGCCTTGCTGGCGGGGGTGAATGTGTTGAGCCCTGGTCAGCTGGAGAGGAGGAGGAGGAGGAGGAGGAGGAGGAGGAGGACTGCTTCTAGAGCGGGGCAGTTGGCGTAGGACTTGAAAACAGCCAGGAAGCGGGTTGTGAGGATTTTACGTGCTTGCAAATACCGTGGACCAGCCTGGGCTGTTCTGGCCACGTGGATTATAGCTGCACAGCAGATAGGTCTTTTGTGATAATGGCACGATAGGTGGTTTGGTGTTTGCGTGATTCCTCATATGCGTTCATTTCACCCTGGAAAAGGTATTGCACATTGAGTTGGGTTTTATTTTCCTAACTTCATACATGGGTTTATGCCCAAGAAAAATCTTGTGGTTTTCTGTTGCGGTACATCGTTACGAAGAACTCACTTCAAGTGTCCTGTCCTGTATTCACTGCGCTCAGGATACGCTTCAGCTGCCAGCTGGTGACTAGTACTGGTGTGTGCACTGATGGCAGCTCAGCTTCTGAGGGGACCTGGATAGGAATCTGTATTTAATTGAAGAACAACTGGACATGCTTTGGAGTCATGAGAGCTAAAGAAGTGGGGTTCCACAGTTACCAAAGCGAGCTCCCCTCCGCCGCAGTGTGGGCTTATCCTTCATCCAAAGGGCTCAGTCTCGCAGGCAAAATTTTCTGCCCCAGCCCAGACAGTTGCAAGCTTCTGATCTCAGTCTCCAACTAGGTCCAGCTTTCTTTTATAGCCACGTAGCCATTTCTTCACCTAAGGAGCTGTCAGGCACTGGCACAGGCTGCCCAGGGAGGTGCTGGAGGCACCAGCCCTGGAGGGATTTAAAAGACGTGTAGATGTGGCGCTCGGGGCCATGGGTTAGTGGTGGCCTTTGGCAGTGCTGGGTTAATGGTTGGACTTGATGACCTGAAAGGTCTTTTCCAACCGAAATGATTCTATGTATAAGTTTTTTTAATTTGTTTCAATGCTTGTATACATTGGTAACTACAACAGTGGTACCTGCTGCAGGAGGCAGATGCTCCTAGATAGAGATGGGTATCCATCTGGTCCATCTGAGCAGCCTGAAAGGGCACAACACCCAAAGGGCTTGGGAGGAGCGTGAAACGCTCTGTCCCTCCATAAAAGAACGTTCTGAAAATACAAGTTGGCATTTCTGAGGCCGGTGCCGGAGGCAAGCATCTGCTGCAGCAGGGTGTCACGTGTGGGCTGGATGGCATGTAGGCCAGTCTGTGGCGAAAACACGGGGTAGGAGCCAGGCTCATTGGGTCGTTTCACCATCAGGAAGGGTCTATTGAAGGTTGGGAGATACAAGTTGGCTCTGGAAAAGTAACCAGAGCAGAAAGGGCAACGGAAGGGTTCCTCAGGAAGTGAGGATGCTCAGCAGCATCCTTACCGCACCAGCCTGGGTACCAAGCTGGGGCTGAATCACAGATATTTTTGCACACACGGGTCCTCCCGTCTGTCTGCAGCTGTTGCCACCAGTGATAACAGAACAGGTTCCCCTGCTCTGTGTGAGGGTTCTTATCCCCTTCATAAAGCGCTTTGAGATTTGTGGGTTGGCGTGAAGCGCCCGTGACATGGCCATGCTGAGGGCGCTGGTGCAATCATATCTCATTTATATCTGGCTTAATAACATCAGAGCTGCCACATGCAACTGAGTTGAGTCATCTTCCAACTCAGCCTTTTAGTTTAGCAATGAGGAGGAAATACTAATGTTGTTGTACGAGGCCTTTAGCGGTGTTCCTGAGATTAAAAAGGATCTAAAAAGAGCTCACCCCTCATTGCCTTACACTTCCAAATAATTTTCCTTCCAGAATTTCCGTGGCGTTGCTCAAAGTCCCAAGTGCCAGAAGCATGCCTGAGTCCCGTTCCCAACAAGGCGCACGGCTTCTTAAAGAGTCTCCTGCAGGAGACTGAGGGCTCTGTGTTCACGGAACTAAACACATAAATAGAATAAAAATTCCACTTATGCTCCCTCCAGCGAGAGACTCATGATACCACCTGCGGTTGAAAACTTTGGAACGCTTTACCTGTCATTCTGCAAACTTTCAGCCAGACTGGGAGCTAAAATTAATGTCTAACTGGGAGCTAAAAGGGAATTTGTACGTTGTTTCCACCTTACTCTTAACAAAAGACCTCTTTTTCTGTTTTCAGAAATAAATATCGGGTTTGACATTAACCTCAGGGATACAAAGGGATTGTCAGAGAAATTACTGTCAGTCTGGGGTGAGACCGCCTTCCTGGGTTGGAGGGCAGGCAGGATTCACGTGGCAGCTGGTGGCATCACGGAGGCCGATGTGACACACAAGGCACACGGCCATGGTGGGGACCAGCCAGAAAAAAAGTCTCCCATTCTTTGAACTCTCTCGTAAGGGGTTTTCAGCCCAGCCCTATCAATGAAAACCCTTTCGGAAGCGATTGCACTTCGGGCTTCTTGCCTTCTGATGGGATGCTCTTTAATCTCCCCGCTCGCTCAGCGAGGGATCCTGCGTGAGATCAAAGGGGTTTGCTTGCTGGTAAGGATGATTGGGAAGAGCACTTACAAGTTAAAAGGCATTGGATAAAACGAACCTTAAATCTATTAGGTTCAATAAATAAACAGCCACGCGATACACCTGCTCTCAGGAAAGTTTCTGCTTGAGATAAAAGTACAGATTTAAAAGTGAGACGTTCTGTAACATTTCCTCATGACAGCAGGCTGTTGGTCGGAAAAATGAGCTGAAATAGTGTTTCACGTATAGGACCTGTAGTAGGTCCGTGACTCTTAATATGCTTTTGATTGTGTTTATTTTCTGTTAAATAGAGTGAGCTATAATGGCACGACAGAAATTTAATGCATACATTTCGATGGAGATCACTCTTCAGGGGGTTGACACGTACGTGCACACAAAGACCATAAAAACCTGTCCTGCTACGTAGGAGAGGTGTTCCGGAAGGGAAAGGAGCTCATTTAGCTACAAACTCACTGAAAAAAAAACCCTATTCTGTGTGCAAGTACTAAGGTCATATGAAAGATTAAAAAGACCGAGTTTACCAACGACAGGGGTAAATCCCTGCCTAGCTGCTTTATTTCCCATTTTCTGCTGGGATGCTGGGATGCTGCCCAGGTGCTGAGCTCTTGGAAGCGGGGCCGTCCTTGAGGCAGCGAGGGCGGAGGTGCCACTTCATCTCCAACATCTCTCACATCCACACGTGTCATAACTTGTGTTTTTATTATTTATTTTAAAGCTAGAGGGTGGGCTTCAGGTGGGAAGCGTTGGATCTGTCTCCATCTTTAGTCAACTTCCAGCCCAACACACGGCATTTATGCCTGAATGTTGCCCACACTGAATTGCAAAACTGATTTATTTTGTTGTTGTTGCTGAGCAATTTTTTTTTTTGTTTGTTTGCAAAACGGGCCGCATTTGACGTTTCACTCCCCGGGCAGGTTGAAATGTCACTCCGATGTTGCTGTTGAGATTTTCGCAGTGTGTGTTCTCTCCTCCATCTCCGCTGGCTGGTTTCTCAGTGCTCAGCGTTGATTCACACCGGCATTTGATATTTATATGGGAGCACATTAGTCACCACAAAGAGAGAGATGTTGTTTGTTTTGGCTGATTTGCTCTTGATCTCTCTAAACAACAACAACAAAAAAAAAACAACCACCTCCTTAAATTTAACCTCAAGACATGTTTAATTACCTGTGCGTCGTTTGAAATGAATTCAGCCTTCCCGGCGAGAATTTGTATCACTACATTTAAAATTTAATTTACAATAAAAAATTCACTGTATTTATTTATAAATAATGAGAAACGTTTATGTGGTGATATATTTCTGTTTAGCAATATTAGACGAGGCACAAAGCCTAAAAATAGAATTCAGGTTTTGATTGCACCTTTGAAATATGAAGTTGGCTCAACAGCGGGTCCTGATTTGTAGCTGTCGTTCTGTTTGAACCGACTGTTAGCAACCGTTTTTCCCAATAAAGGAAATTAAATGCTCTGATCTTAAAAGGAGGGGGAAGAAAAAAAGAAAGAAGAAGAAAATGACCCTGGAAATCAGCCACATTGCAGCTGAACGTAAAACCCTTTGGCGAAGGACTCTTGCAAGGCTGGAGCCAGGTGTGGTTTTAGTGGAGCATTCACTAGAACTTGGATGTCGGTGACAAATAAATGCAAATAAATGTCACAGTGAGCTCACAGATCTCCCGCTTTAGCTCCCTGCATGTTGCAGCCTGGAGAAATGAATCAGGGACCACTTAATTTAATACAAAAACTTATATTTGATTAAAGCCTAGCTTCCAAATTCCTAGCTGAAGTTCTAAAATATCATTCCCAGATGATCTATTTACATTCGTTTTGAGGTTTACTTATTATAATCAAGGACTTTGTGTTATTTGGTGCGAGAATGAGAATGGGAGATAAAAAGAAGTGTTCAAGGTAGTAGAAGTCCATCCATTTTAAAATTAATAGTATTCATTTCACAGCAAGGAGCATTAACGTGACTTTTCTTACTTGAAGTCACTAATTACATGTTTGAAACATTATAAAAGCATTTGTTACACACCTGAGAGATACATGGGAACTGTAATTATTATTTTTTTTATTTTATTTTACATACTGATATTGTAATGTAACGCAATCTTCAGTCACTGGAAACTACACACTGAAGCTTCCATTTTACAAGAAAGCAAACGACTTTAGTCAAGTTCTTTTAGTTTTAGACTGTAACTTATGGCCAAGATGGGTTTGAAAAAGAAAAGCCCAAACGTAAAGGGTGCCTGTTTCAAGGATGTTTGGTGTTTTTTATAGTATTCCTGTGCTGTGGTAGCACCTGAAGTGTGTTAACCCCTCACTGGCAAGCAGGAGCAGGCGATGGACTTGTGGATGTGGGTGATGCTCATCTCGTGGATGTGGGTGATGCTCCTCTCGCCTAACTTCAGCCTGAGTGCACTGGAGCTCAGGGGTGAGAGGCAGCCCTCTGCTTCACAGCACCCATCTGATGTGGTTTCGATACTTATCTCACAAAGACAAGCGTGGGGTTGCTGTAGTCATAAGAAGTTTTTTTCCTTTTCACTAGCTGGAGGCTTTGCGGTGTTGCAGAAGACGTCACTGCCAGGTGACATCGGCACGCAGCTCTTTTAAACAAAAGGGATAATTTATTTTCTTGCGTCTCATCGTTACGCTGCCCTGAGATACACAGGAACATTGGAGCGGGGGGAGGTTTGTCAGTCTGAAGGCGACGGACCCATCTGGGTGTCTGCAATCGTCTGGGTGCCAAAATTCCAGAAACCTGTGAGCAGGAGCTTTGTGCCAGGAGAGTAACCAGGTACTTCTGTCCCGTGCCAGGAGAAGAACCAGCTAATTCTGTCCTGGGTCACTTATTCCTCTAAATGTCTGTGACAGGTTGGGAGATGGGGCTACTCATCAAGAGATGCGCTGGCTGTTCTCGCATCTCAGCCTGCCCAGGGGGAAACCTCAGCCCTTTCCTTTTTTGCTTTGTTCCTCTTAGTCTCAGTCCTGGGGTGTTTGCTTGATTCTTATTCATTCTTTACTTGAGAAAATCTGGAATATTTTTTTTATACAATCCATTTCTTATTTTTTTTGAAGTTACAAACAATATCTTGCACTGCCCTGTGGGCTTCTGGTGTTTGCATCTGGAAAATGCTCTGGATCTGATCGCTGGAAAACCCAAGCTATAGGAAGTAAAACCGATAAAGGTTTAATGTGCTCAGTGCTCTCCTGAGGTGCATGGAAGGGACACGCTGGGTGGCCAAGGACGGGGAGGTTGCCCGCTGTGATTTTTCAGCACAGGCTGGGGACAGGCCAAGAGCTTCTGCTGGTCAACTCTGCTTCCAAACTGGAAAACATGAAATTACCAGAGCGCAGGGCTGGGATTTGAGTTAATTAGCTTTGGAAATGATGTGTGGATAAGATGGGGTGGGCTGCAGGCACCTCCAGCCGCTGCCAGCCCGCCTGGCTGTTTCCAGTGGGAGCAGCCATCAGTTTTACCTGGGCTTGCATTTATCTAGGAACGGACTGGCCCATCCGTGCAGGTGTTGAGCTTGTTGTGTTCATCAGCTTGAGAGCATTGGTGTACCTGCGTGGTTATACAGCTCCTGGTTATACATATAAATATACAGAGATATACATGTATATGTCTATATACAGAGAAGTGTCCTGGGAGATGGGCTTTAGTCCCACTGTTGACATCCAGTGGAAGATGAGCACTGAAGCTGCTGAGATTACGTTTGCAGATGAGTGCATTAGAGTAAAATCCAAGGACTTGCTTGGACGTTTACAGAAGGCTGAGGCTGGAGGGTGACACAGCAAAGGCAGGTCTGAGAAGAGGAACGGCAGCCCTGGGTCTCCTCGGTGCCTCTGTGGCAGGGCTGGAGTTTTACCATTGCTCCGCGCACTCAGCATCTGATACCAAAGGGGCTGTGTCAGAATTTCGCTCCTCACCACAGCCCTTCACACCTGCATCCCAAACTACACTAGATGAGAGAGTTGTGCTGGTTCAGTCCCTTTAGTCTAAAAAGCGCATTTGATTCCTCTCGGGAAGTCACTCACCAGTGACACGAGTGCCAAGGGCACTAGAGTCATGTACTTTTATTTCCTTTTTTTTTTTTTTCTTTCTTAACCAGATAACGGGAAAAGACTTCCTGAAAGAATGCTGCAAACCTTTGCACCTTTCCAGACTTGCATATATGTATCACCACAGGTACCCCCGTCACAGAGAAGTGTTATATGAGATCTGACTGGAGTTTTATCATGTCGGCTTTTCGTTCTCTTGCTTCTTTACTGCTCTTGTGGCGTTGAAAGGTGGTCTCATTGCTTCTTTGCTGTTACCAAAAAAAGATATATGCAGTGAGAGAAGTGGCTGACAGTCCCCTCATCCTGCAGGTGGGAAGTCACGGGGCAGAGTTTGTTTTCTCTCTCAGGGCTGTGGGTTCCTGCTTCTTCTTGAAGGGTTTAAGAGCATATCCTAGCTGTTCTGTTCAGCGGCCACTGGCCATCCGCAGCCCCGCTGCCTTCAGCGGCAATCTGACGGTTACAAATCCATTGGAGCCACTCTCGGTGCAAGTGGGTTCCCACTTGGACAGCTTGCAAACAGAAACCAGGGGTAAGAGGCAAGAGAATAAAATCAGCAGACTTGGGAAGGGCAAAGGCTCTGCCTGCCAGCATCCTCACCAGGGAGCAGCAGCCCCCCAAGAGAAACCTTTCTGCTGGAATAAAGGCGTGAAACTCCCCTTGGCTCCGCTAAGGGACGATCCGAGCGTTTAACCCCAGGGAACGGTCGCCCAAGCCTTGTTCAGTCAGTCCTCAGAGGGCTGGAGCGACGGTGGAGTGCGATGCTTGGAGGACAGGACCGGCCTCTGGTTTGAGAAATTTCATTTGAAGGAAACGTTCCCCAAAGGACCAATAATCCCCATTCTCTGAATTGCTGCTATGGCTATTGCAGCGCTGTGTGAAGTTTAACAATTAGTTGATTCAGTCTTAAATGATTTTTTTGGTTGGGTTTTTTTTTTTCCTACAGCATGAAATCTACCTTTTTGTTGTTATTTTTTCAGGGGGCTTCTAGTAAAGGAGAAGAGCAAGGCACACCACCCATAGTAAATCAGTTACAAAAGCAATTTTACCTACTTCTGCTTGCAGATTGTCCATGAAATGACTGTGATTTTGCCCATTTTAAACCCTGCTTTACTGTTTAAGGATTGTTTTTTTCCTAGATAATCCCATGTTAATGACTTTAGGTCCGTATCTTTCTCACCAATCATTTTTCTGGCAGAGTTTTGCGTGACCCAAGGCTGGGTAATCCAGTTTCAGGGTGCAGGTCGCCCTTCAGCCCTGGCTGCTCGTGGTGCCAGGAAAAATTAACCCGGCTCTTGCCCTGATGGGAGGATGATGTCCCGGTGTCCTGGTTTCGGCTAGGATAGGGTTAATTTTCTTCTTAGCTGGTGTGGTGCTGTGGTTTGGATTTGGTGGGAGAACAGGGCTGATAACACGCTGATGGTTTTTAATTGCTGCTTGGTGATGTTTCTCCTGAGTCAAGGACTTTGCAGCTTCTGGGGCCCTGTAAGCAAGAAGGCTGGAGGGGTGCAAGAAATTGGGAGGGGATGGATATTCCATCCCATAGGATGCGTATGAAGCTGGAGGAAGAAGGAGGAAGGGGGGACATTTAGAGTGATGATGTTTGTCTTCCCAAGTCCTTGTTAGGCGTGATGGAGCCCTGCTCTCCTTGAGGGGGAGGAGGGGGGGGCTGAACCTGCCTGCAGTGGGAAGTGCTCAGTGAATTCCTGGGTTTGCTTTGCTCGCGTGCGCAGCTTTTGCTTCACCTCTTAAACTGGGTTTATCTCACCCGACGAGGTTTCTCACTTTTACCCTTCCGATTCTCTCCTGCATCCCAAAAGCTGCGCGTGCATCTCCCTTTCTGTATCAGAGGCATGTTCCTTTATTGAATAGCCATTTCCTTCCATCTCTTTCCTTTTTTTTTTTGTTGTATTAAGGAAGGCAAAGGACCAATATACTGTATAACTTATGAAGTGCCTAAATACAAGTTGTCTTTGTAGTGCTTGCAGCATTCCCAGCGGGCTCCACTACTTGAATTAGGAATTTTAAAATAAAAAAAATGATTAAAAAAAAAAAAGCCCTATAGACAAACAAGCCTCAAACTTCAGTTTGAGAGCAGGTTACCAGCTGCATAAATCAATAATGCTTTAAGATCCACATGCATTTCAGAGCGATTTATTTTAAAATAAAAATTTTATTTTTTTAGGGAACGGGCAGTCAACACATCTCAGTCTGGGACTCTGCAACTTACTGTGGGCAACCTGAAGCCAGAGGAGACCTACACCTTCCGAGTAGCGGCATACAACGAGTGGGGACCAGGAGAGAGCTCGCAGCCCGTCAAGGTCGCCACGCAGCCGGAGCGTGAGTGTGCGCTGGAGTGGGGCTGGGCACGGGTGGCACCAACAGCTCTAGTGACAAACTGCAGCTCTCCTCGTGCGCTGCTTCAAGGGTTTTATATAGCTTCTCTTAGAAAATACAGCCGGGTCCTTATGTATGGTAAATAACACCTTTCCTCAGTCTGTAAGATTTCTGGCAGAGCACCGACCTGCTCAGCAGCAGCATATTGCTGGGTTGTGTCACGGCTTTGATCGCACGTCCCATCTTCTACGATGTGACAGTGTAAGTGATCTCAAAAGCTGTGCTACGGTACATAAGGAGTTGGGGTTTTTACAAGGAAACGCGATAAACTCGCTGAAAAACACAAAATATTTCCGCTGGAGTAAACGTTTTGGATTATCGGTGTTTGAAAGCAAGGTTTTCTGTTAGTTGATGCTTAGCAGTAAGTGTGTTTTGTAAATCTCTGGAGCAGGTGGAACCTTTCAGCAGACACTTTTCTCTTTCTCTACGGCTCATTTTATTGTAAGTACTTGCACACGTGTCTGGTCTCCAGAAAGAAGAGACATTTTTTCCAGTTGAGTTTGTCCTACTGCAGCTTTTCTTGCTTGGAAGGTCCAAGAAGGACAGTTACAGGGAGAGGTTTGAAACATTGTTTGAGCCCTTCCATGGCAAAGGTAATAATTCAGTGGAACTGGCCGCTAAAATGGGGTTGGTATCTAGTCCTTAGCACCGAGATGGGTGCTGGGTCTGATACCGATGGGCACTGGACCACTTTGGTGAACCATCTCGGGGGGAGTGGGATGCTGAGCTGCTTTTACGCTCCATGCAGTAAGGCAGGAGGGTACCGCTGCACACAAACTGTTTAAATTGCCATGTGTTGCCACGTAGAGAGATTTTATTGCAAGGCAGTGTTTGTCTGAAACCCCCTTGTTCTGTGAACCCCCTGAAATGTGTTCTCGGTTCATTGCCATAGGTGACTTGTGGCTGGGAGCAGGTAGAGGAGGTGGGAATGGCTCTCCATGGGTAGTGGAGGAGAAGAAGAGCTTGGAAGCAAATCCTGTGCATAAGGCGAGCCTCTGGAGGTGGCTTCAGGTGGCCTTTGAACTGTTTGGTTCCTTAACAGCTAAGCTGAGCCCCAGGCAAAGTGTCTATTAGGGCCAGCGAGAGCGTGTGCGATGTCCCCTGACCAGGCAGAAGGTGTTGTGAACAAGTGGAAAAGGGACCTTTCAACTTACATCACTCTGTGATACTGTTGTCTAGAGCTTTGTTTATCACAAAACATGAATTTCACTCCCCGTTGTCACTTCCCAAACCCCCGAGATTTGTGATGCTGGTGAAAGTGTCACCTGAGAGGTGTCGCTTTCTGTTTTTCTCAACGGTGTTGCATGTTAGGTATGTCTTCAAATCCTGCTCTGATGTTGCTCTGCCACTTACTTGCGGTTACCATGTGCAAACATAAGCAAGGTTCTATCTCAGCCCTTTTTTGGGAAATAATTCTTGAAAGTCAGTTTAGGAGTCGGAGCCTTTTGACATTAAGGCACCAAGGACCCACTCAGCAGTATCGTTTATCTATTAGCAATTTACCTCTGCTTAAACACACGCGCACACATGTGCATATACACGTTGCTGCATCTGTTTGTATTTTAGATATGTAATATGACCAATATACAGCTACATTTACAGAAGTAAAATAACATTTCAATCGGGAAGATGCCTTCCCAGTGAAAAGCAGGCACCGCTACCCTCTGCTGTCACCCTCTGAAGCTACCGCGGCGCAGAGTTCCCAGCTCTGTTGAAGGCGCAGCGTAGGCATTTAGAATATCTTTCCTATTTAATATTGTTAAGATTTCTCTAAAGCATCAAGTTTGAGCCTGGAGAAAGTATTGCTTTCCATTTTTCCTTTTGCTTTTTCGTGTTGACCGAATTATCTTATCGTTATGAAACAACTCGCTCAGGTCCTGGGAGGCAGTCAGCCTCTACGCGGCTGTCTTTTAGAACACGCTGAAACTCTTGTACAATAAATTACATGGCTGCTCATAAATTGAATTTCCACGTTATTTGAAAATACCAGCAGTATTATGCAACCTGGCATTGTTAAAGAAGAAAAAGCTGATGAAAAAGGACATCTGAAATTCATGTCCGTCAGCACCCGTTTCTGCAAGTGCATCCATGTGCTCTGTAATCAGTTTAAAAGATCACCAGAACAAGTTCCAGCTTTTTGAAATAATCATCCAGAATATATGGGCTGGCTTGATATGAAGGGTTTTGTCCCCAGATTACCACCCCCTCCCCTTCTTTTCCTTTATTAAACTGCAACCTCTTTTTCTCTGCCTTTATGGTATATAATTTCACTACAGTATTATCAGTCCAGATTTAAATCCCTGCCCGCTTAAGCCATGTCTAATCTTTTCATACCACATGTGGAGACTTTGTGAGGTATTATTTGGGCTCCTCAAGATTCTGTTAAAGCAGCTTGATAGTAGAGAATAAAGAAAAGCATCTATCCTCGCAAGGAGGATTGGAATTGTCCGTCCCAGCTTTGAAGGCAGTTCCCTGCTGGGGGACCGGCTCGCTGCTTTTCACAGCCCTTCGGAATTAAAACCAGTTTCCTAATAAATCCATGTCTCCCTGATGTGTGTATTAGTTGGTGGAGGAGAAGATGAATAGGAAGGCATGTTGGTGTACCTCAAAGAAACTTGACGACATCACTCCAGCCTCACAAGGCCGCCTCTTACCATCCCCCTTCCAGTGAAATCAATGTAGCGTGCGCCAACATCTCAACTTCTACCCAAGCATCTTTAAGGGCTTTGTAAGGAATCGTTAATTACGGTATCCTGAGGTAGGGAGGTACTATTATATCTACTTAAGAGAAGCCCAGCTGTTTCCCCGTATGTCTGCCCCCTCCTGTGCTCTGCTGCCCAGAGCAAATCCCGGACCCCCCGAGGCGAGGAGCAGGTGGGAAGGGCTGTGCTCCCCACCCCACCGTCCTGAAAAAGGGAATTCTGAGACAGAAATGCAGGGATTTGGGATGGATTTATCTAGCAAGTGGGGCATTTTGCAGCAGCTAGAGGGTGACCTTACTTGCGCAGGACACTTGGGTGACTTTGGTCACCAAGGTTCACACCTTGCCTAGAGGCTTCTGTCATTACTTTCAGTTCCTGTTAGAGAGTGGCACATCTAACCTCAGAAATAAGTCCTTTTGTCATTATTTTTTTTTTAATCACTGACTGGATGCACCTGAATTTTCTTGCTAAGACAGCTAGAAACAAAAACTACCACCAGGACTGCGTTCAAGTTCAATTGCACCAGAAGCTGTTAAAAGTTTTGGGGTTTGGTGGTAGGCTGGGTGGTTTTGGTGTTGGGTCTTTTTGCAACAAGTTTTTCAGTGGAGACAATATTGTTTGAAGTTACTGCACAGGGAATGTTACAAAGATATAGACAAAATTTCAACTGCAGCCTCTTTTAACATACGTTTCTTAGACAAATGTCAAAACCACATATAAAATTAAAAGGCTATTAAAATTAATGCAATGAAATTTCACATGAAAAAGCAAGGGAAGGTAGGGCTGTCTTTAAAGCCCATATAGATGAAAATTTTTTCAAGGAATGATCAGCTCCATATATGTTGATCCACACAAATGAAGTTTGCAGAATAAACATGTGCTGGTGTGATTGAGTATTTTGAAGACTTGTAGCAGCCCCTGCATCCCTTTCAGACACGGCTGCAGAGACGGCGCCAGATCGTCACCTCTCAGGGCTGGTGAGGGTCCCCAGGCAGGGCTGGCCCCCACCACTGGTGGATGCTGAGGATTTCGGAGGGCACCGGTGCCACCTTTGCTCCCTGCTCACCTCTCCTGGGTACCGGTTTCAGCCACTGATGTTGTCGCCATAAATGATGCTAGATGATCTTGTGATAGTCAGGGTCTGGCTGAAAGGAAAGCTCTGCAATGGGGTTTGGGCAGGTCCTGCAGGAGGTCATCTCAAAAGCCTCCCACCAAAGTGAGTGTGATCATGTTTTTGGGAACAGGGAGATAAGAATCCCCTTTCTCCGGTGCAAAATTGCCATGGGTCTGGGTGGAGAAAAAACTGGGCTTGTGTTTAAGAAGTGGGGAGGGCTGGGGGCAAGGCTGTCTGACTTTGGGCAGGCAGGTCGTTGAAACATTTTGGTTTCTCCATTCCCAGAACAGAAATAAGCAATGTTGACCAAAGAAGATCTTTCCAGGTCCTTTCCAACCTGGGCTGCTCGTTGAGCCGATGACTTTTCCTCCTTCCTTCCTCACACCCAGCTACAGGTCTAGCCGCGCTGCTTAAACAAGAACCCTAGTGGCAGGGATTTCCCTTTCCATCATGAACTGATGTAACCAAAATGAATAATTTTTAACAGACCTGCTGCTGGTGCTGTCTAACGAGGGAGTCATGGGCTCCATCAGGAGCCTTCTCTGCCGCAGCCCATCTTGCAGTGGCTGTCACAGTGATGGACGGAGGACACAGTGCTCCTGTTCTCCACTCGTCACAACAACGTTACATATATTATTGTAAAGCCACACACACACAAAAAAAAAGTGCCTCAGTTTGCATTCTCACCCTGCCAAATTCTGTGTGTACAAAAAAGATCCCCGCAATATTGGGCAGTGGCCCTTTTGCAAGGTGCGGGGGGTATTTCTGCATTTATTTCAGATATTTATCAATATGTGGAAGAGCTGGGGCAGGCAGAACCACGAGCATCTCCGGTGTAGTGCCTCAGGAGTGAATTTTTCTTGTCATTTGACAAAAAGGCGAAGCAGTACTGAAAAATGTGTTCTGTGGAGTCATTAATATCCTCCTCATTTGTGTGTATTCTTCCATAATGGCTCAGTAAAATACACCCTGGGGTAACTTTATGCCATTCTTGCATGGTTCTTTAATTTTATGAGTAATTTATGTGGAGCATTGGCGGGGGGTGGTGGTGGGGGGAGGTTTCCAATTGCTTTAAATTTTAATGAAACGTATCTTCCTCTCTAAAAGTTGGGCAGATATCAAGGAAAAGGTGGTGGTGTTTGTTTTTCTGTCTGTCTCAGAGTCCTGCTGTTGGCTTTCCATCTGTTTTTTGTTTGTTTGTTTGTTTGTTTTCTTTTGTTCTTCCCCCTCCAGAGCTTTTGATTTTTTAGCCTTTTTTTTTTTAGACTTTTTTTTTTTTTTGAGAGAGAGAGAAGAGTTGTGCATCCTTGGTACCCTCTTGTGCCCTGGGAAATAGGAATTCAGATCCCCTGGATGCCTCTGTGGTATGAATTGTGTTTTTTGTTTCCTCTGTTTTCATTTTTACAGCAGGTTTAATTTCAAATCAAATAGAAATGGTTTTATTTTGTGGGGAATCGGAGCCGTTTTCCCAGGGCTAGTGACCTGCCCGCTCCTGTTACCAGCTTCCCGGCCACCTCTGCCGCACTGGAGCTGGGTCCCCGCGTGCCACGGGGGCGGTCAGGCCAGCTTCTGCTTTTTGGATAAACTGTAGTCAGAGCTGGTTAATAGAGGCTGTTAGCATTGATAATTGAGATTAAAGATCAACTCATGCTGTTTTATTCTTCAGACTCTGGCTCACTTTGGTGCTGTGGCTTTTTTTTTCTTTCCTTTCTTCTTTTTTTTTTTTCTTCTTTTTTCTTTATGTTTCCCATTGAATTCCTACTTTCTCTTGTGGAACAGAATGCAGTGCCATAAGCCAGATATTCAGTGACTCCATCTGCACTTACCTGCTGAATATGTGGTTCCCCGCGCGTCACCAGGGAGGCTGATTAAGGCTTTTGTAAAGGCTGTTTACAGGAAGGAGGGATTAAATAAGAGAACAATGAAAATTTATGGTGTACTGCTTCCTAGAGACTATGGAAAAAAGTTGCAAATGAGAGGAAAAGATACGGCACGTCTTTCTTGAAGCTTAGATTGAGTCTCACCTCCTGTTTAAGTGACAAAAAAAAGTGACCAGGTGAGCACCTGGCCAGTTCTTCCAGTATTTTAGTGACTTTTGAAGTATCTTAGCTTGGGAAAGCCACCGTGACCTGATTCTTCAAGATATTTACTCAGTTGAAAATTTTCCATTTTTCCAAATAGTCCCCATCCCTGGGTGCGTTTCTACCCTGTGCCTCGCTGCGGTGGTGTGGCCCCGTTCCCTTGCCCTGCTGCCCCTTTCAGCCCTGGCTCTGGTCCTCCAAAAGCTGTCGGGGGACCTGATGAGAAAACAAATTTAATTCTTCCGGATCAATCATGCAAATTCCAGAAGCTCTCTGAAGTTGGAGTTTCCAGCTGGCTCGTGCGAAACAAACACCGAGCAAAGTGTTTCATTCCTGGCATCGCCACCCTTCCTTTGCAGAACGGGCACACGGGGAAGGCATGCTGGAATCCTGATCCCTTGGGAGATGCCATAAAAAAACATCTTTCTGTGGGTAAGGAGGGCGGATCCGGCTTCTTGATAGTGGGAGGCTTTGTAACCACCTTGGTAGACTAGGAGTTAAAGTGAAAAGCAAATCAACCCCAGAAAGTAAAATTGTTCATTTTCAAATTGTCTTGGGTTCAATTTAAAGTACCGCACATTGCTTGCTGTTCATCATTTATCTTAATTAACTGAAGTAGCGCAGTCCAAATGTTTTCTTTTGGGGGTTTTGTTTGGTTGATTATTTTTTCTTCTTTTCTGACCAGTTCTTCTGCCTCCTGTCAGAAGTGTCAGTCTCATTAGAAAGTTGCATTCTTATAGGAAATATTGTCATTAAAATGGAATTCAAATGCTTTTGCATCCCCTGAATCACGGATGCATTCTGAATCACAGAATTATTTTGGTTGGAAAAGACCTTTCAGATCACCGAGTCTAACAGTTAACCCAGCACTGCCAAGCCCACCGCTAACCCATGGCCCCAAGCGCCACATCTACGCATCTTTTAAACCCCCCCAGTGATGGGGTCTCCACCACCACCCTGGGCAGCCTGGTCCAGGGCTTGGCCACCCTTTCTTCTTACTCTTTAACAGATCCTCTCCCAGTAGCGTCCGCCTATTTTCACAAACTTAAAATTGACTTGTGAAAGAACAGCAACAATATTTTTTTATTATTATTATTTAAAAAGTTTTTCCTTCTGCTTCCTTCTTCTTTAAAACTATTCTGTGGTTTTCATCAGACCCTTTACATACAGGTTGATGACAGCCAGAGCAGGGCAAGGACCAAAAGTTTGGGGTTCACAGGAAATTCTGATGCCGGAGGCTTTTGTATTTTTTGAAGTACAGAAGTACAGCAAAGCCAACTCTTGATTGCTTTCCTTTTTTTTTTTTTTTTTTTTTTAATTGGCTGTAATGAAACAATGTATTTCATTCCGTCATCCAGTATGTAACACTTGCAAGAAGCTGCACCAAAAGCAGCACAAGTAATTTAAAAATTATTTAGAAAAGAAATATTTCTGATTGAAAATGCCATTACTGGATGTTTCAGCATTATGGAAGTACTTTGCTTCATTTTCTTGCAAAGCAAAAATTGTCACTATTTTTTTCCCCAAATGTTTTGATGACTGTGAAGACCGTGTTTACCAGAAATAATCTGCTTCAAAGAAAATACTCCAAATGGTCCAAGTGTTAGAAGAGGGGTTTTCCATTCCTGAGGCTTGTCTCTGCTGCACACTTTGGCCTTTCCATGGTTCATGGAGGTGGTTGGTATGTAGAATTCTGTGCTCTCACCTAATCATTGCTTTTTGTAAATAACAAGCTTTTTTGCTGGCTAGAAGCATGTTGTAATTCTCCTCCAGGTTTGCTGAGATGCAAAGGCACCATCACACCAAGTCAAATCCTTTCTTTTGACTGACTCACCAAGAAGGAGCAGAAAATTAAAGCCACTTTTCTCTGCAAAAAGAAAAACGCTGAACAGACAAGCGTGTCTTAATCAACTATGCAAATCAAGGCATTGCATCCTATGCATGTAATCTCCATATTTATAGGGCCCTGATGCAAACAATAGTGCAGAGGCACGGTGGACCTGCCTCGGCACCCCTTGCCAAGGCAGGATGTACCCCGCGTGCAGAGAATTTGGCAGTTCAGGGGTACGGGTGGGCACGGAGAGGCAGCGGCCAGCAATGAAGATGTCACCTTAGCCTATGGAATAGGTGGGTTCCGTTTCCTTCATCCCTGAATCCCTAAGGGAGCGTTTTGGTGCTGCAGGGCTCGAGCAGCGTGACCATCCTTCCCACTCACACCAGTGTGACGCAGGGCAGCGTGTCACCAGCCAGGGCTGGCACTTGGCTTTGGCACTGCCCACTGTCCCTCTGGACGAGAGCACCGGTGAGATTCAGCCAAAAACCTCCACTGAGCTGTGGGATGTGTTTGTCTCCCTACAGCTTTCCTAAAACAATGGCTATTAGGACACTGGTAATGAACTGGAACTGAAATAAACCTCACCGAACCCAGTTTGGGCACTGGGAAGAGACCTGCTCAGTGCTTCCAGCGGAGCCAACGCCACCCAATTTTATGGAACAGCAGTACAAAGCTCGTCTGAAACTATTGAGTCGGAAACAAAGCTATAGCTATAGGGAGACGGGTTTGATCTGTAGGGCAGCCATGTCTAGAGACCTAAATTACAATCAATGCCATTTGTGCTGTGATTTCCAGTAAGTAATGGAATCCACATGGAATTTGTGTGGTGATTTCCAGTAAGTAATGGAATCCACATAAAGTAATGGAGGGACTAGACCTGAGAGAGAAGACGGACTCTCGAACCTCTGCAGCCGAGTAAGGGATGCACTGCAGCCTGCTAAACTTGGCAAGTGCCAACAATTCAGGTAGGTCCATTGGCCCTTTCTGGATTGGTTGTCTCTGTGGGATGTCCAAGCCCATCACTTTGTCACAGAGGTGTTTGCTTAAGCATCCTGCTCAACTCCCATCAGGGTCCTGGTTGCTGCCATCACCAGTCCTGCCTTAGCAGGGTTAGCAGGATACGAGGTGCTCAGCTGTAGCCGCTCTGGTCCTGTGTGGGAGCACCAGCACAGCACTGGGAGAGGGTCGAAGGGAGGATGTTCTCTAAAATGGGCTGCCGCCAAGCATTTCTAAGATAGCTTTGCATGTAGGAATTGAAATTCTGTCTCAGTTTTGTTTGATGTGCATTCATCCTTGTTTTATTTGGACCTTTCTTCCTATCGCAGACATCTTGCAACAGAAGCAGGTGAGATAAAGAATGGGTAGGAGATATATTATTATGCCATTTTATGGGAAGGAAATTGAAGCATAAAAGCATTAAATTATTTATCCAAGCTCCCTCTGGAAGTCTGAGCCAGAGCCGGGATTGCTGTAACCTATCTTTCTGTGCACTCTTTCTCAAAATGAAAGGTTGAATTCCTGTCCCTATTGAAGTCACTAAGAGTTGCTTTTTAGTTCTGCGGATGCTATCATTTCGCCTAAGTGCATAGTGGAGCCTCCAGCCGTTGTAAATGCCCTGCCATTCAGTAAGGTTTTCCTTCCATTTTTCATCTGCAAACAAATGCAGGACATGCATAGGCACCCAGAAGCAGATGGGTTTTGTAACAAAAGCTTGTTTTCGAAATGAATTCATCTCATTGACTGCAGCCTATTCCCTCTTTCTACGCTGGTGATGTTCTTTTAGTGTTGATGTTTGCATCCCTTATTTGCTTTCAGATTGCTTATCGACACCAGTGAAATCCTAATACATTTGGATGCGCAGAGAGATTTTCTCCCCAGTACAAACCATTACAGTAGACTACCTCTTCCTCCATCCGCAGTCTTGTGGCTTTCCTGCCACAAATATAGCCCCTCACTACTGGGTAAAAATAATAGTAGGAAACCAATTAAAATGTGGTTCTCTTTCAGGGTTTAGTAGCAGGGCTAACAGGTTGGTTACAAACAGCTCAGTTCTGAGAACAGTGCACTGTGGATCCGTGCTGAAATGTTTGGAAGTCAGGCAAAATAAGCAGGGGAGTGAAAATGCTGGGTGCTGAAGGTACTTTATTATCTGATATCATGTATATAAACATATTATATTCACATATATATTTTATATTTTTAACTTTTATGAAGTTTCGTTATAATGAAGTGCCCATACAGGTGTTGAGATGCTTCTGCTGGCCACTGTTTTACCCATTTCTGGCCAAGGATTTATTTGGCCGTAATTAAAATAGACTATTTCAGCTGGAAGGGACCTCCAACAATCATCTGGCCCAACTGCCTGACCGCTTCAGGGCTGACCAAAAATTAAAGCATGTTCTGAGGGGCATTGTCCAAAGACTTCTTGATCACTGACAAGCTCTGGGTGTTGAGCACCTCTCCAGGAAGGTTGTTCTAGGATTTGACCACCCTTTCGTAAAGAAATGCTTCCAGTCTGAACCTGCCCTGGTGCAGCTTTGAGCCATTCCCACACATCCCATCGCTGGTTACCAGAAGATACCACCATACTCCCACCTGCCTCTTGGTCCAAACTTTCTAGCGTTTGTGTTGTGGCACTGTGACACATTCAGGGTGTCTGGCGATGCGCGGGTGCCCTGAGCTCCCCGTCCTCCCGCAGAGCCTCAGTCCTTCCACATCAGGAGGGTGGAGAAAGCTGCATTCCCAGACCTCCTCTGGTAAAGTCAGCTCCCATGAGGCACTTTCCCTTCGCTGCAGAGTTTGGAGCTGAGCCACCTCCATCGCATCGCTTTCTGGGTACCATCCCTGGTCCCACATTCCTTAACAAATCAAAGAATATTAGACTCACGCATCCATCTCTGGGGCACACCTGGGCACCGCGTGAAGAGTTAAAGGGCAAAGCAATGAAAACCAGAAGACTCGGTGAAAATATAAATGACAGCAACTTCCAAAAGCTGGTTCCAACACCGGCTTTTGTGGATAGCACTGGAGGTGTCCAGGGCAGTCCTGCCAGACAACTGTCACATCTCCAGAGCGTGTCCAGCCCGGAGAAGCAGGTTTCCCTGTGTTAATAATTACACTGTCTGCAGGCTCTCTGAAGTTGCATTTTTCTGTGCAGGATGGAACCATATTTTAATGAAATATCGTTAGAGCTGTTAACTACAGAGAAAGGAGGGGGGGGGAGGGGGGAATATCAAAGGCGCAATCAAAGCATGCATTCTATTATCAATAACTACAAGTGGCTTCATATATGTTTTATGTTTGAAATGTTTTCAGTGCAGATCAGCACAGAACCAGCTGCTTAAACGGAAAGAGAAATGTAATAACAAGAACATTTTAATCATCGCCTCTCATTATAGAGAAGAATGAATCACTAAGAAAAATGTTTTTAAGGAGCAGCTTTCATGATGGAGATGGCTAGCCCAACACGGAGCTGGAGAGCAGGGAAGCCTCGCTCAGAATTAACAGGCGTATGCCTTTACAAACGTTGAGTTGGACTAAGTGGGGTTGTGTTCCTTCTAAAAGCATGGTGGTACGTGCTTGGTGGAACGTGCTCTCTCCTGGGAAGGTTGAGCGCAAAGGTTTCATGCTCTGTTCTACCTGAAAGGATTCAGAGCGTGAACGCCTTGAACGGCGCACTGGGTGCAGGAGCATCGTGGCTGTTAGGCTGGAGGTTGGTTTGGACTACGGACAGCCAACGTCGAGACCCCTGGGACCAGGAGGAGAGAGAAAACAAGCAGGACCACGATCCTTTCACCTCATATGCAGGCATTCGAATTCTAGGTGGTCTTGAGGACTCTGCTTTCTTGTCCAAAGGCTGCTGTGCATCTTTCTGCATCGCTGCACCTTAGAGCTCAAGGCTGGAGCCCGTCAATAGCTCGGAGGGAAGGTCAGTGGCTTGAGATGGACCTTAAAGCAGCAGTCTTGGGGTAACTTAACTCTCTGGTTGCCAGAGCTGTGCTCAGGGAGTTGAGGTGCTCCTCTCCCTGGTTTCCAGCAGGGCTTCGGCATTGAGCCAGTTTCCCACTGGCACAGGCAGGGTGGCCTGAGGTGCAGAAGGCAGAGCTTCAGAAAAATGGAAAAATGTCAAGTTTGAGGAAGAGATTTAGCACGTTTAGGCAGTTTCTGAGCGATTTTCGCCTACATTCCTATTTCAGGCACTTGGATCTTGCTTGTATCTTATTAGCTCTTACTATCAGCAGTTGAACTGAACGCTAGCAAAGAGGAACTCTCTGTGCAAGAGCAGTGACGGCTGGTGAGTGTAGGAATTGTTTTTTCTGCAGGTTTGGAGGAGCAGTTGACTACATGGAGCTCTTGTTTTATGCAACTAAAAATGAGCGTGGTCAATACCGGAGTCTCTCAGTAAGGAGATCCTTTCGCCGGCACACAGAGCTGCCTGCCCTTCATGCTCCTACAACAAATCCAGCTTTTCAGGGTTACTAGAGGTCTTCAAGCCCTCAGACCCTACAGGCGGCTGGGTCTTCCCAGCAGCTGTTGCCCACTTGAAGCTGTGGTCTGCTGACCCCAATGTCAAGCTGCATCGACTCAGCTCGTACTACAGAGGGATAGATCTGAGCATCATTCCTCCTGCCAGGGGCTCCCGGCTTGCCCCTTGTGTGTGGTGCATCAGCAGCCGGGTCAGGACATGGACGTGCAGCCCTGCTTTGTAAGATGGAGGGAGGGAATGAGTTACGGACATTCTCTGGAGGCCCTTTCTCTACTCCCACCTGCATGTGACCTCTTTGGGTTTGTATGGACCGCTGGCAGCTGCTCAGCTCCCAAAATAGCCTGTAGTCTGTAAGGTTTGAGAACTGCTGGAAGATGAAAAGCAAGACGTAACCATTTACGTGGAGGACAGCCCTCTTTGCTGGGGTTAGAAACACGCCAGTACTGCTCTGCAGTGAGTATGTTAGGAACACAGGTAGTTATCTCTGCAATAATACATCATACATAGATATATATAAAATAATAATATATATCTAATATAGATCTATAATAATCATATATAGCCAATAGATACCTAATACAGATCTATAGTAATAGTAATAGATACCCAATAGATATCTAACAGAGATCTATAGTAATATTAATATATACCAAATAGATACCTAATATAGATCTACAGTAATATATATGCAATAAATACCTAATATAGATCTATAGTAATATTAATATATACCAAATAGATACAATGTAGATCTATAGTAATAATAATAATATATACCAAATAGATACCTAATGTAGATCTATAGTAATAATAGTATATACCCAACAGATAACTAATGTAGATCTGTAGTAATATTAATATATACCAAATAGATGCCTAATGTTGATCTATAATAATAATATATACCCAATAGATACGTAATGTAGATCTATAGTAATATTAATATATATCAAATAGATGCCTAATGTAGATCTATAGTAATAATAATGTATACCCAATAGATACCTAATGTAGATCTATAGTAATATTAATATATATCAAATAGATGCCTAATGTAGATCTATAGTAATAATAATGTATACCCAATAGATACCTAATGTAGATCTATAGTAATATTGATATATACCCAATAGGTACCTAATGTGGATCTATAAACAGTAATATATACCTAAAATCAAGGTATATATCAGGCACCCATGGTAAGTACCACTTTCGGGGCAGCCCGAGGCGCGTTGTCCCCATACAGCCCTGGATGCAGCTCTCCAGCCGGTACTGGGAGATCCACCACGCTGACAGCTCCCGTCAGCAGTAGCAGAAGGGCACTGACTGCATCCTTCTAAAACCAGCAGAGGAAGGAAGAAATCAAAGCGTTCGAGCATTTCCGGCTTTGGACCCGATTGCTTTTGCTGCTGCTGAGTAGGGCTCATGCCACCACATCGCCCCAGACCTGGCAGCTGTGAGGGCAGCAGCAAACTGTGCCAGCAGTTGCAGTGGCTTGTGTTGATGAAGCGGGCTGAGGCACTGAACCAAGCTCTTTGTGGGAGCAGAAGGGTGTTCTCAGAGGAGCAGTGATTCTCGGAATATATCGCAGCATTAACGTGGAGCCCGTGGTAAAAGAAAATGCATCAGTCGTCTGCCTGCCCTCGTTCCTTTATCCTTTTTTCTTCGAGCAAGGAGGCTGTTTGTTGTAAAAGGCTGACTCCAGAAGAAACATGATTTAATGTCTTGTTTTAATGGAATGTAAAGCAGATCTAGGGCCTCTCTGCTATTTAGAAAAAGAAGAATTTAGGGAAAGATTTAAAACTTAATGCCAATTTTCACGAGATGATTATTTGACAAAAGGGATCAGGAGAGATTATGAAATGCTTTGCGTGTGCTGAAAATACGGAGGCTTTAAGCACATTAGAATGCTTGTCAGAAAAACTGAAACGGAATGAATGGGAAAGCTGGGCCAAGGAAATAAAAATACATAAAATATATAAATGCGGGTGAGGGACGGATCCGGGCAGTGCAGGGTCAGGCGGTCCTGAGCTATCGCTGCTTGCCACGCACGTACCGGTTTACAAAAGGGAGCTGTTAGCCTGAAACCGGCTGGTAATGGGGATGTAACTTTGTGGAAAGCCTGTTGTAGGAGCTGTAATTCTGTTATCTGCCAGTTGCACAATAGCTTGTGAGTTTGTTTTATGCCACAGCACACTCCCTATTCAAAGTAAAAAGCTACGATTTGGTGTTGAAGATCTTCAGAAATAACCTTCTGCTCGACCTTTATGTTTTTGCTGCAGTTATTCATTTTCTTTTCCCTCCAGTTTTGCTCGAGTTCAAGATGAAGGCACAGATAAGGTCCCAGCATTGGGTGTCACTGGGTTTAGGTCCAGTGGAGTCGTGCAGGGAGTTTTTCTGGGGAAAGACTGCTGGTAGCCATTGGAGTTTATTAAGCTTTTTTAGCTCTTTTGTTTTAGGAAGTGATTTCAGCTGACATCTGAAAGGGTGATGTAGTTGATGCGTAATAAGGTGCATTCCAGGGTGAAATTAGAGCACTTGAAGATACAGCCTGGATAACAAAAAGTGACTTCTTACGGCTTCCTTACCAATGATAAGGGATTGTTTTGTGTTGCCATTTGAGGAGGAGTTGTGTACTGCTTCACCCACCGCATGATCCGCTGTCAAGGCAATCTAAATTTTGCATTTCAAATGATCCCTACTTCAGGCTAAACCTATTGCAAACCTCTGTATTCTCAGAACTAATCAAACCAGCTAAGAGTTTCAAGGATGGAATATTTTAACACTTGTATTGTTGTTTGGTTTCAAAGATGGGTTTGTTACAGCCCTGCAGTTTCCGTAATGAATATTACGGAATGAATATCACCGACTACATAATGAATATTGGAGCTTACACCAGGGAGGTGTAACTTTTAAGGGCAAGTTAGGGTTTGCAGGTGATGAGAGGTTTCTGGTCCAGCCCCTGCCCAAAGCAGGTCAGCTCCCAGATCAGCCCAGACCCCAGGGCTGTATGTGAAGAGCTGTATGACATCTCCTGCCCCAACCCATCGCCTTACTCCGTGCTCCCAGGTTGGCTTTGCTGGAGCAGTCTCATGCCCCTGCTAAACTGAGGGGCTACCAGACTGGAGCGTGGCTTCTGTGGGCTCCCTTGGTCGTTTGAGTGTGCCAAGGACTGCCCTTAATGCTTCATCTCAGGTGTCCTCCGTGGTTCCTCGGGCGGCTAAAACGGAGCAATGCACAGAGGAGTCTAAACAGATAGCAGAAACAGGTACACGTGCAAAATAAGCAGAAGCTAACAGGGATTTGGAAGACTAATTGCTTGCTAAAAGTAACCAAAGCCTGCTGCAGTGCACCAAATCCATTTAATAATTTAATAGCGTCAAGCTGGCATACGCAGAGCTGGGAGAGAAAGACGCACAACGAAGCGGTGCCTCGCTGGAAAGCAGCTTTGGGCTCACGGTTCGTGGGCTGTGAGATAACTTGGGTTGTGTCGGGTGGTGTGTTCGCTGTGTTTTTCTGTGTGATTTTTTGTTTGTTTGTTTTTCTGGTGGTTTTCTGGTTTTCTGGTGTTTGCCTGTGGGTTTTTCAAATGGCAGCCTTTTGCTCCAGCTGGGGTGAGCGGATTGGCATGTCTCCGATTTCCTGCTACCATTATGTAAACACGTCGGTTGCGTGCATTGGGTATTTGTGCTGTTCCCCAGAAATTCAATTTTGAGATGGAGTCCACCCTCTGAGCCAAAGGTGCAGGGATGCAGCCTAGATGGAACAACCCTTTTCAGTATATCATGTACTCATGGTGCTAAATCTGCAGCAGTCTTTCCGCCGTGTATTTTCCATGGGTTGGTCATCCCTGTTGTGGTTTTGTTCTGGAGTCGGAGGTGTATGGTGTAGGCATCCCCCCGGAGCTGATCTGTGTCCTGGCTGGGTCGGAATGCAGTGGTGGGTGATGCGGGAATGGACTTTTCACACCGTCCTTTCCTCTCCGTGCAGTGCAAGTTCCTGGGCCGGTGGAAAACCTGCGGGCTGTGTCTACCTCACCTACCTCGATTCTCGTCTCCTGGGATCCCCCGGCGTACGCAAACGGCCCCATTCAAGGCTACAGGCTCTTCTGTACGGAGACGGCGACTGGGAAAGAGCAGGTGAGCGATGACAGGTGAAAAGGAGGTACCCGGTGCATCTGCAGGTCTTCAGAGCACTGTAAGGGCTCAGGGCGAGAGGTTTTACAGATGAATCCTCCAGGTTAGGTAGCAAACGTTGCACAGGCGAGCGATAAAAGAAGCAGCTCGAGTAAAATAGATTTCCACCAGTATAAAATGGGTTCTGGGGGTAGAAGAGGCAGCCTGCTCTATAGCAACCATTCCTCAGCTTCACGCTGAAATTCCAGAATGATGCCAAAGGGCATGGAAAGCCCTTTTAGGCTGCCCCTTTGCATTGTGCAGAAACATTAACAGCTGTTTGTACACAGGATCTTTGTACACTATCTATTTTTAGTTGCCTTTTTTTAACTTCTTTCAAGTAGGAGAGTAAAGTAATACGGATCCAGGCTAGAAATGATGCGTTTTCTCTCCAGACTGACAGATGCTTATAGTAAAAATAGGTGTTGACGCTGTGCAATTCATTGCATTCCTGACTCTGCCAGGAGCACGGGCTTTCGAGTGGCAAACAAACAACTTTGCTTTCTGCGGGTTGCAAACTGCTCAGGGGCTTCCCACCGGCTGTTTGTTAACCGGGATTTGATAGGAGTGTAGTAGTCGCAGCAGAGGTGAGCTCTGCGGGTAGGGTACCGCCTGAGTAGGTTTTTGCCTAAGCACAGGGCAGGGAAGAAAATGTTTTGTCTTTTTTTTTCTGACCGAATAGCACGTGATAACCACAGGCATCGGGCAGGTGCTTCACTAGTCTTGTGGGATGTTTTATGCCGTCCCCGTTTTTTCTGTGCTGGCTTTATTTTGCTTCCTCCTTTTCTCCCAAGTTCCCCTTTGGCTATTTGCCTTTATTTTCTTCTTTCCCCATCACGTACCTGTGGAGTGGCAGCAACTGGCTTAACCAGAAAAAGACCCACCTTTGCTCCTGTGCCCTAAGCAACTCCATCACTACTCTTAGGCACTGAAATCCCCTCCATCCTGACACCGTGGGCAGGGCTGGGGCCCAGTGCCAAGAACCGAGCTGTAACAAGGCACTCTGTTACAAATTGCCTTTTCTATCAACTTAAATAAGGATTTAGCTCTCCTCCTCAAAGAGCGAAAAGCTCGCCTCTAATCCGCTCATCCCCCGGTGCAGCCGTGCCGCTGGCTGGTCACATTTCCCCTCGCTTTATCGTCTCTGTGTTTTAGAACGTGGAGGTGGACGGGCTCTCCTACCGCCTGGAGGGGCTGAAGAAGTTCACCGAGTACACCCTGCGCTTCCTCGCCTACAACCGCTATGGCCCCGGCATCTCCACTGAGGATGTGACGGTCACCACGCTTTCGGATGGTGAGCAGGGACAGAGGGGGGACCAGGGTGGGCAGGTAGCATCTATGGGGGGCAATCGTCAGGCTTTTTTCCTTCTGTCACCGTATTTCAGAAGAGCAGTGAAGCGAGGAGGTTGTTGGACTTGCGAGGTTGAAACGAGGGGTTTGCTACGTGCCTGCAGCGGTACCCTCTGAGCTGTGTTCGTCTCCAAGGATAATTGGTTCGGTTCGTTATTCCTGTGTCTAGCGATGAGGACAGTCGTCTTCTCTATTTTCTCTTTAACTTGGGCACGGGTGTAGCCTTTCAGCTTTTCAACAGGCACAACTTTATGGCAGGAGCATTTCTCCTTGTGCTTTAAACACAGGCGTAGCAAAGGTGCCAGGGCGTCAATCTCCGCTCGTCACAGCAGCTGCCCCAGCATCCTTCCCCGAGCTGGTGCCATGCTCCCGTGGCTTGCAGGCTTTGGGAGAGAAACTGAATTTTAGTTTGCATTCAGAAAGCACTTCTTTGCATCTGAGCCCGCTTGACTCTTCTTGGAGGCACTGAGCCTGAGCCCCACACCTGGTTAAAACAAGAATAACTTTGTGGGAGTCATTTGGGCTACAAAAGTGTAAAAGCCGTGAAAATGAAGGAAAAAAAAATTCGGCAGGGTTGGTGAGAGTTCGTCAGGCAGAAGCCAGCCCTGAGCCAGACTCCAGAGGCTTCAGGGATGTGCCAGCTCCTTCTGAGCCCCGCAGCCAGAGGGTTTTTTTTCATCCCAACGTTTTGTTTAAAGGGATGTAAGAGGTGGCGACTAAACTCTTAAAGTGGGATTTATAAACAGCTAATTTTCCTTCTGATAGAAATTTGGACAACTTCTTTTTTCCATTCATGCTGATAAAGCAAGGTATGGGAGTTTGGGTGGCCCTGGCCAGGGTTTACATCATTATAGATCACTTTCCAGGGAAAAAAAAAAAAAAAAACCATAACAAAACACTTACTTTTACATGGGAGTATAAAATCAGGGAATAGGCAAGGATTATGTTGCCGTGGGCCTCAGCTGGGTTTGTTAAACTTGTGTGGCAGATAACCTGTGCTAACGAGCACATTTGGAAACAGCACATGGCCCGCACCTCCATCACATAAAAATTTTGGTGCTGTTCCTTTCCGTGCTCCAGATTGATTCTAGGGAAAACAAAAATTGAATGGAGAACCTGGGTGACCATGACTGAGAGTTATCCCATCATTTATATAGGCATATATATATATATGTGTGTGTGTGTGTATATATATGCCTATGTTTATCTAATTTTATTCCAAAGTTGACAGTTCTACACAAAAGGGCTGAGGTTGTTGTTGTATGGGGGTGGGAATGGCAATTTTCTCTCTGGTGACCCAGTTGCTTCTGAATGCTACACCTGGTCATGTGAAAATACCAATTTCTGGGCAGCATTAGTAGGATCTGTATAGGTCCTGGAGAAAAGCAGCAGGAGGGGAGGGCGGGGGGGGGGGGGGAGTGGTGGTGTATCATTCCCTGGAGAAGTTCTGGTATTTGTTTAGGGGTTCATCACTGCGGAACACTTTTGCAGGTGTCCCTGGGTCACGCGTGGGTTGGCGACATCCCCTGGGCAAGGGATACTCCTGTGTCACCTCCACCCACTCCCAGCTGCCACTCTGAATCACCCTGAGCTCTGCAGGTCCCCCACATCTCCTTGCCCACCAGCACCGGTGGAGGAAGCGTGGTCTGAAAGGGGGGGGGGCTTCAGCCGAGCAGTGAGGCTGTGGGGTCAGGAGGAGCAGTGCTTTCATTTTTAAAAGGCTGAGCCATCCTGCCCTAAGTTTAATTCCAAAAGAAATAAGCTCATTGCTGCAGGGTGCTGGAGGAGAGCCTGTAAATAGACCCCGTGAAGAATGAAATTGGGGGGGGGGGGGGGGGGGCAGGGGGGAGGTGTGGGGAACCCCAAGCGAGGGAGCTGGTGAACCTCATTGCTTGTTTAGTCTGTGTTATTCTGGGCTGTATCTTCAGTGGGATCCATCAGCAAGACCCGCAGCTCAGTTGGCGCTGTTACTGTACGTTTGACACCTCTGCAATATTTTTTTTCCAGTGCTGCTTATGTCTACCCAGCAAATTAATTTTTCCCCTGTAATACAGGCGGGATCTTGGCAGAATAAATTACTTCACACTTATAATTATAAAAACAAAAGGAAAACAAGTGAAAATGAATATTTTGCATAATGTATGTAGATTTAATTCACACTGTGAAGTGTAGAACTGCGGCCCTGTACTCCACTTTGGTTTTAAATGTCACCACCATAAGTGAGAAAGGGAGAGACTGTTATTCATGAGCCTGAAAATTATCCTCTGCAAGTGTTTCAAACACTTCACCTCTCTGTGAACGAAAATCACTGCTAACGAGAAGGTTTGCATGAGACTATTCCAGAAAACAGGAGTGTGCACAGGTGCCCTTGTTTCAGGAACCTGGAAAAAGACAGTATTTATTTTTTCTTCTTTATTTAAGCAGAAGTCTGTTGTGCAAAGGTTGGCTGCAGCTCTCCCAGCCTGGTCTTTGTGGAGCAGGTGTAAAAGAAGAAAATCCCTTTAAGGATACCTTGTTGTCATCTTGGTTAATTCTGGCTCTGCCTGAAACCACTTTGGTCTCCTGGAACAAAAAAAGAGCATCAAAGGGTCACAGTGAGAGAGCCAGGCTTTGGCCAAGGTGGTGGTGGTCCTGGCTGTCCCGAGAAGGAGAGGAGGGTGCGGAGAGAGCAAGTCTGCAGGGCACCAAAACTTGCTGCAATTTCTTTTATGGGACCACGCAGAGACCTTGCCCGGGGTTAAGGTCCCTTCTGCTAGAAGGATGTGCAATAAACCAGCAAGAAATCACTCCTTCATGGGTGAGCTAACAGCCAGCGTGGAGGAGGGACAAAGACATTTAATCTGTCCTGCTTTATTAGGTGAGAGATAAAGGAAGGAGAAAGCCTTTAGTTGCCCATATACACCACATCTGGGGTTTGGGCAGGTTTTAGTCCTGCATCCCTCAGCATCCCCAGGGAGGAGAGCAGCTCCCCAGGCTGCCCTGCTGTGCCTTTTGTATTGCAACCCATCCTCCAGCTTCAATTTAGATTTAGCAGCCTCATCATTCCGAGACTGCTGCTGTCGGAGGGGCAGGAGCTGGTCACCGTTCTCCGCTCCTGCCCGGGGCTTTTGCCACCAGACAGAGCCATGACAAAGAGCACCTTGCCTGTCCTGACCGGCTCCCTTCAGTCTTTGCTTCGTGTTGTTTTCGCATCTCAGTCCGTGGAGGTTTCTGATGGTTTATCGTCACATGGGGAGCCAAACCCGGAGGGCAGCCCCTGGGCAAGGAGCTGGGATGCTCTCAAAGGGCAGCAACTCCCATGCTGCTTTGCTGAAAGCTGGTTGGGAGCAGAAGCAAACATCAAAAATGGGAGGAAAAACTCCTGAAGATCGCTCTGCCTTCCCTTCCTTTGTGTAAAAATGACAGGTGCCTTTTTAGGTCTTCCTTTCTCTTCAGACTGTGCATGTGCGTGAACAGGTTATTTTTTCCACGCCAATCCTTTGCTGTATAGGGTACAACAGGGTATGTAGTTGCATTAAAAAAAAAAAAAAAAAGAAAAAAGAAAAAAAAAAAAAGCCTGTGCTATTAGTTCCTGCAGGGCAGAAATTTTCCATGAAACTCTGAGACATAATCTATAGTCTGAGAAATGCACCCCAATCAAAGGGTTTTAGTGTGGCATCTCCAGCTGCTGTGGACCCCTGACAGCACGCACCAGATCAAGGAACATACTGTATCTTTAATGCTTAATTTTCAGTTTAAAATACAGCTCAGATAGCATTTTGGCCAAGCTGCGTGCCGTTTCAGAAATGCTTTGAGCTATCATGCTCATGAATTTATCAAATACATTTAATCCCAGCAATTGGCAGACAATATGACTTTGTGCTTCCCAAATACTCGATTTAAATATAATTTCTATCCATGGCTATAATAGGAATGTGTTGGGGTTTTTTTGAAGTACTAACTGAAGACTGATGTTCCGATGGGCACAGGGGACAGCGTGTGAAGTTTTTCGGATGTCGGTAGCAGTCCAGTTCATCTTTATTTGTTCGGAAGGATTCTGGGCTGTTTCCCTCCTCCTCCTCTTCTCTGTAAGAACTCCACAGGAATTTCCCAAAAGATTTTTGGTGTGTCAACCCCGAAACCTTCTGGGAAAAGGTGCAGGTGGTATCAAAATGTCCTTTGGAAGGTTTGATGGCTGGAGTTGGTGCAAGGCTCGGTAACCCAGCGTACTTGTTTTGGCATTTATTGAGCTGGGGACCTGTCCCTCTTGCCCCTAGGGTCGTTGCCTCCCAGGTCACTGCAGCGAGGTGCTCAGGGGTCTTGCTCAGCTGTCTCATTCGTTCTGGACCATTCTGCTCTACAACTGAAGAACAGCCAGCCAGCAAAACCACAAAGGACATGGCTTCAGCTGATGGGCAACTAAAAATATATTATTTTTTCAATGTCACCAGATAGAAACTGAGAGAAGTTCTAATTTCACCAGATGGAGAAGGACTTGGGGGTGCTGGTGGATGAGAAGCTGGATTTGACCCAGCGATGTGCGCTCGCAGCCCAAAAAGCCCCCCGTGCCCTGGGCTGCATCCTGGGCAGCGTGGCCACCAGTCAAGGGAGAGGGCTCTGCCCCTCTGCCCCGCTCTGGTGAGACCCCCCTGCAGCGCTGCGTCCAGCTCGGGGGTCCTCAGCACAGGGAGGACATGGACCTGCTGGAGCGGGGCCAGAGGAGGCCACGGGAGATGGTCAGTGGTGGGAGCTCCTCTGCTGGGAGAGTTGGGGTTGTCCAGCCTGGAGAAGAGAAGGCTCCGGGGAGACCTTCAAGCACCGTCCAGCACCTAAAGGGGGCTTAGAAGAAAGACAGGGAAAGAGTTTTTTCTAGGGCCTTTAGTGATGGGGCAAGGAGGAATGGGTTTAGACTAAAAGAGGTGAAATTCGGACTCAAGAGAAGGAAGAAATTCTTTACTGTGAGGGTGGTGAGGCACTGGCACAGGTGGCACAGAGAGGTGCCCGATGCCCCATCCCTGGGAACATCCAAGGTTAGTGTGGACAGTGCCCTGAGCAACCTAATCCCATTGAAGCTGTCCCTGCGTCTGGCAGGGGGTTGGACTAGAGGGACTTTGAAGGTCCCCTCCAACCCAACCCATTCTGTGAGTCTATAAAAAAAAAAAAAAAAAAAAAACAAAAAAAAATAATACCCTGCAAATGTGAGTTTCTTGCCGTATGAACCTTCATCCCATCAGTAAGTCTGCCAGAGTTTGGCTCATCTCCCCTGCCTTTAGACCTGGTCCATCCCGCAGCAAGGCTCCTCCAGTATATCTGAGGCTTCTTCCACCACCGAGTCACCCGGTGCCGAGACAAAGGTGCCGAGTTATCCCTGGACGCATCTGTCTCTGTTCGTTGCTTACGGCACAGCTAATGCTAGGTGAAACAAGTTCTGCTCTAATTTCGAGTGGTATAATTCCGCTGTGAATAATAAACCAAAATCAAGTTTTACCAGGTGCATCCAATTTCTTTATTTGAGCAAGATAGAAAACTGGAGGTGGGTTTGCCAGGGGAGCACTCTGGATGTTCTGCAACTCCCAGATACTGAGTCAGGGTGTCTGGTTCGGTAATGCAAAACGTCTTCTTGCCTGGACAGTGAGCAAGGAATAAAGGCACCCAGTATTGCTGTGGGAGCGCTTGGGTTCGATGCTGGCTCAGGTCTGGATTTCTTTGTTTTGATTGAAGATCTGGAATAAAAGGGGAGGAACGCGTCAGTTACGGTCATGTCTGCAACAGAATTGGGCTAGCTGACAGGCGTTTGCTAGAGAGAAATAATCAAAATAAGGGAGGGAGAAATAATCAAAATAAGAGAAAGATAAATGATCAAAATAAGAGAAAAAGAAACAAATAGTAAAACAAAACAAACAAAAAAAAAAACATGAAGAGAAGTTTCTCTGATAGGGGACCAATATGTAGTAGCGACAAAACTTAGGAGTCAGTAATGAGAAGGAGATGTTGAAGCTGGCAGTGATTGAAGTGTTGCAATGAGCCTTCGCTGCCCGGGAAAGAGGAGAGAGAAAGGAGGAATCACTTTTGAGAATCGCGGGCCCTGAGCAGTTCTGCTTTGCTTTCAAACAAGGGCAAATATTCTCCAGTGCTAACAGGCTTTTCTGGAAGATAGCGGCATTTGCCAGATCTGGCTAATTCTGAAACCTCCCAAAATATCATGTTTTCTTATTCTTTGCAATACCAAGTACACGACAGAGAGATTTTTCTGTCTGGTATTTTTCCAAGTGAAAAATGTGATTGTGAGCAGTGTCATCTGGTCCGTATGAGGGAGATGAGATGTTCCAGGTGATGCTGCTGCCATACCTGTAAACTGACTTTGTGCTGGCATGGGATCAGCATGGAAACAAATAAAGAGTAGTCGCTGTACTAGAGATACCACCTGGTTTCTAAAGCTGCTGATCTGGAGAGCTATCGGAGACCCAGCTTTGGGAGACGATGCTTTGGGTGGGGAGCACTGGCAGGTCAGGATGGAGCTGAGGAGGGGATGGGGGTCCTGCAGCCGGGGATGCTCGTGTCCCCCAGCCTGGACCATCTGCTCTGATGGACAGGCAGGGCTCGGTGGTTAAAATGCATGATGTCGAGTTGGTTTTCTGTATTCCTTGAATGTGTATCTTTGCTTATCTTGCCACGGTTCAATTTGAAATGGTCCAGAGATGTGGTTGCTGCATTTAGGACCTGGGGCTGGTGCTTACCCTGGACTTTCTCCAGCAGTGAATCTCTGTGGCTTGAGATCCCTAAAGGGAGGAAGAATTTCTGTGTTCCTTGCTGCTTGTTTGGCTGCACCTCTGGGTCCAAGCAATCTTGAGTTTTCAGACGATTGTGATTCAAACACGTATTTTTTCTATTTCCAGCCCCCTCCCCCCTTCCCCGCCCTTTCTTTTTTTTTTTTTTTTTTTTCTTTTTATGATCCACAGAGCTTTCATGAAGGACGACAGTATTAACGTGGGACTGTGCTGCCAGCATGTCCCTCCTGGTTAGCTATTGTTACTTTTGCTGGTTTGTAGCCTCTGTTTAAAATACTATTTTCTTATTAGCACTGACAAATGACTTAGCTCTGACTGACCTAAATCCTTAAATAGCATTGTGCGCTGAGGATGCTACCGAGTGTTGCACTTTGGGGATTTGTTCATTGAGTAGAGACGTGACTAGACAGCTTCCAGCAGAGTACCTGTCTGGCCAGGGCTGCTTAAAATATTTGGGGAAAAGCATCATTTGCACGACTTGCTACAGTCCTTTCCTTGAATGACATATTAGTGCCTGTTGCGTGATTTAAGGTTCATAGATGTTAAGGTCAGAGATGACTCCTCATCGTGTATGGAGCTGCTTCTTCCAGAGTGTGATGTGCAGCCGGTCTGCACCAATCGTCCCCATCCTGAGGACAGGCTGGGAGAGCTGGGGTGATTCAGCCTGGAGAGGAGAAGGCTCCAGGGAGACCTTCCAGCACCTGAAGGGGCCACCAGGAAAGCTGGAGAGGGACTTTGTACCAGGACCTGTAGTGACAGGGCAACGGGGAGTGGCTTTACACTGGAAGAGGGGAGATATCCACCTCTATACTGTACATACAATTTCACCAGTTCATTCTGGTGAAAGTTTTGGCAAGAATAAGTGATTGACAGAAATACTTCTGTATACATCCTGCTTGGTGGTGTATGTCCCGCAGCAATTTGGGGTGAAGGCTGGAGGAGGTGCACAGAAAGGCATGCCGGGGTCCTGCTGCAGGAGGGTTCCTTGCGTATTACATTATTCCCTACGGCCAGAAGTCCTTCCTCCTGCAAAAAACAAGAGATAAAAATCCTAGCGCTCCTTAACAGTACGCTTGTTTAAATAAAATAAATGTATTTGATCTCTAGGGTATTTCAGGTCTCAGATAATTCTTGTAGATCTTTGCTGAATCAAACCGAATGTGTGGACAGCTGCAATGAGCATGATTTTGCCCTAGTGCTCTTGTTAATATCATATCAAAATGTGTTAAACGACTCTTCCTCGACTTGATATATTCATCCTTATACGCCCAAAAAGTCATTTTCTCTCATTTTCCCTAATACATCACATTGCAAACTACTCTTCAGTCGGCTACTTGCAATGATCCTTTTCCAGCTCGCTCTTTACAAATTCAGGGCCACCTTTCCGTAAGCAAAACCTACGTCTCTGCTTTTCAACTGTTAGTAGCTCAGGTGAGCAGGCAGGCATTATTTCTCTGAAAATGAAGATAAAGCTTCAGGTTTGTATCAGGCAGTTGGTGCGGCACCGACTTATTTTAAAACTCTCGGTTCCGCAACGGTTGAAGTAATATTTGCCATCAGCCGGAGGGATATACGTTTGAACTGTTGTCGCACAAGCGTGTTGGAAAGAAATACACAGACGTGGAGTGGAAAACAGGCAGAAAGTTGTCAATAAATAGTTGCTAACGGTCTGTCCAACCATGCAGATGCTGAGCGCCCGCGCCAGACAGGATTTTCCTACGGCTATAGCTAGGGAGAGTGTAAGATTAAGGAAACTTTTAAGGTGGAAGAAAACCCCTGTGTCAGAACAACTTGTTGTATTTAAAGCTGTGGGTGCCAAACCCTCTCATTAATGCCTCGTGGGGCATCTTTGCAAGACCATGTGTTGATAGCTGTTAGTCCCCTTTCGGTATTAAAGTCTGTTTATCAGGATTGGTTGTATAAAAACAGGTATGGATTATATTACATACAACAACAAGCAAAGCCTTAGTGTAAAGCACTGTCTTTTTAAATAATATCTAAACCCAGATGTTCAGTTCTGTTTCCCTCTCCGGCATCCTTGTGAAAAGAGGTGCACTGGTGCTACTGAGAGAGGAATAACCCCCTCTGTCTGTATATTATATAGGTTCTGAAATACACTTTAGTGGGAGAAAAAACGAAACAAAAACAAAAAAAAAGCCAGAGAAATTGTAGCATGTTCTTGTTTATTTCTGAACAAGTTTATAACAAATAACTGAATTCAAGTAGTTGGTGTCACTGCAGGGGGCCTGCTGACTGGCTGTTTGAAGGACTTATTAATAGGTCTATCAAAAATGGGAAGAAATGAACAGATGCATTTGTTTTTCCTCTCCCTGGGGGACCTCTGAAGTGCCACCTGGATTAGCTTGCACAGTTGTGATCAGATTATAAACTAGGTGTAAAATCTGCGCTCTTTTTCTTTCCGAGAGAAATATTTGATGTAACCTCTTTTGTCTTAGACGCTAATGGTCATTTTTTTTTCCATTTCTTGGTGCTTTTCTTCCCTTTCAGTGCCCAGTGCGATGCCTCGGAATGTCTCCTTGGAAGTGGTGAACTCCAGGGTAAGTCTGCCACATGCTCAGCACCTCACAGCCTACGACTGCGAGTATTTCTGTAGCTGTTTCTACTCGGTGTAGCTTTTGCCTACACAAAGAGACCCAGTCTGCCCTTTGCAGGAGGTTGCCTTCGCTGGTCTGGGTGATAATGGTAAAATAAGAACTGAAACACCCAAAAAACGTTTCTGAGAGAAGCAGTGATTTTTCCAGAGAGGCTTCAGCAACAGTAATATCACTTAAATGTAGGCGAACAAGCAGAACCCGTTCCCTGATTGCAGACTAACACCCCTAGTAAATGTAAGTGCACTTTGATTAAAGGGAATCACCTGAGGAATAACGAGCAGCAGAGCTGTTCCTGGGGAAGGGGTGGTGTGGGAAAGAAATATTTTTTCTTTGGCTGGTTATATGGATCGTGTGCAGGTAAGTCTGCTGGCGTCTTGCTGATTCCAACAAATATCTTTGTTTTGGTAAAGGTGGTGTATCTTTCTTATCAATCCAGTACTTTCCTCCTTAAAAAAGTCCAGCGTTTCTGTATCACTGATGAAGTGGTTTGATATTATTTCATAACATAATCTTGTATGGAATAGGTGTTAATTATGCTTATTACTTGTTGAGTGCTGTTTCTGAATACAGTTTGGAAAAGGTTTTATTTTGATTGTTATTTTATTGATTTGTATTAATTCCTTCAATTTACTGGGACTATGCAAGCTTTTATTCTGTAGCTGATTTCAATGATAGGCTCATTGGGATGTGGAAAAGCTCACACCTTAAAGCGTTAAAGGCAGGCAGAAAAAAACAACTGTTGTGTCTTGCCAGGATGTCCCCTTGGACATGAACTTTGGAGATCGCTATTTGCACAGCTACCAAGGAGCAGGAGCCCCAAGCTCCCGGGCAAGGATAAACTGCAGTTGAGGAGGCATTTATAGAATCTCTGATTTGCTGGGAACACTGAGTACCTGTCGGTTTGATCTTTCTCATCTACTGCTTGTTTTCACAAACATATATTCTGATTATTTTTATTTTTTTTATTTTTCTAATGCACCCAGCTCCGGTTACTTTTAAATTCCTCTAACACATAGCGCCCAAAGGGCATTGATGTCCTGGCCCATCTTGTTCCAAACCTCTGTGTTTATTTTCTTCCATATTCTCAAGGTAAAATGTCACAGAGCAATTGATCACGTTTTATGACCTTTTGTGGTGATCATTTACCTTTAAAGTACTTAGAAGAAAAAGAGAAAACAAGCTGCATGGGATGGTGTGCAGAAGCTCCTACCCCAAGGCGTATTATTGCATTATTGGTACTTACCAATGGGGTGAGAGAGGATGGACTTGCCCCTCTCCACTGTCATCAGGATGGAAGTCTTGGAAGATTTGATGGGCTATTAATTTGCAGAAATAAGTGTTGTATTGGGGAAATGTGGTTGTTTTTTTTCTTTATTTAAATGTTGGAGCGTTTGGCTGAACTGTATTGTGCAGCGTAGCTCTTTTGTGGTAGGCAAAAGAAAGGGGTCTCAGTCCTCCCCTACGTGACCAAGTGTGAGTGCTGGCGAACTACACCGGTGGTGATGTGAGGACTTCTTCATCGCTCGTAGGCTGAGACAAGGGTGGCTGTGGGCAGCTGGCATCCGCCTTTCCCTCCGCTCCAAACCACATCTGTGCAGCTGGAGATCCGAGACCTTCCAAAGCATCCCTCTTGTGAGGCTGAGGGTCAGATTCTGAGCTCTCAGGCTGGTACCAAGTGTGACATAACTGTGTAAAAAAGTATTTTAAGGGGGTGTGTATGAAATGGGGATCTTCACTGGAGAGAAAAAGATACGTGGGGACAGCTGGGACTCTCTGGGGCTGGACCCTGTAGGTAGTGCAGGCACAAGAAAGAACAGATCCCAACATATTCCAGTAAATCTCAATAAAGCTTGTCTAGAATTTAAATATTTAAATCTAGGTAGTTTGGAACAACAAATAGAGAAATGAGCTAGACTCACTGAATCTTAAGGAATAAAAAGGTTCTTCAAATAGAAGAATCGGCTTCAAAGACCATGCCTCAACCAACCTTTGCCCGTTCTTTTGCCATGCAACTCCTGTGGCACTTGTGGTTGAGGCACAACTAAACTGCTCCTGTTGGTAAAAGCTGAGTTGCAGTCTCCCGCTCTTGTAAAAGACTGCAATGACCCAGAATGTTGTATTTCTGCACTCTGCTTTTTATCATATTCTTGCTTTTCTTCTGTCTTGGCAGCAGACATAATTAATTTGATTAAACACTTAAAATTCACAACCTGATTAAATCAAAGCAAATGACTAAATAGCCGTCCTAGTTTGCTAACTGGTTCCAAGTGGTGCACAGAAGAGCCCGAAGGCTGGCCTTGACAGTTCCCAGGATTGTTTAAAATTTTATCTCTACTTTAATAAGATTTCTCTCTTTATGCTATTTTTCTTTGGTGGTGGCAGATCTATTCATTTCATAACACAACGGAGATGGCCGAGCAAATGGAAGATGCTCGATATGAATTACTATTATCATGATTATTGATTAAATATTGATGGTGTGCTGTGACTGGAGACCTCAGGCAGGGCAGAATTGACAACGGTGACACAAATACGGTCCTAAAGGAGATTTCGCTGTGAACGCGACACGGGAGCAGCGGAGACAAGTAAGGGGGCACGTCAACAGCAGGAGCTGGCAAAGCACATGGGGGCTTGCAGGGGCTCTTAATTAGAGATGAGCTAATAAGAAAGAGGAGCTGTAGTTCTGATTATTTTGTTTGAAAATAGCCTGCTCTGCCTAAGGAAAATGACACGTGCGAGGCTTAACAGGTGAACGGAGTTTTGCATCAGTGACTTCTCCCGGCAGGAAAGCTGCGGACATTGGCACATTTTAGCGGACAGAGGAGGTGAAAACAGGGAAGCAGTTTTACAGCAGGCCTTTAGGAAACCAAAAAAAGTGTAAGACCTGCAAACGGAAGCGAAACTAAATTATCAAGAGTTAGATATTTAAAAACAGAAAGTGGGTTTTGTTTTTTTTTTTAAAAAAAAAAAGGAGATCTGCACTTTTATGTATTTGTCTACTTCTTTACGTCCTTGCTTTGAAGATTGGTACAGTTTGACTTTCTGTCATTTTTTAAATAGTAGTTACCAATTAGCAAAAAGTGCATAAATAGCTATAGATTTCTCTAATTAAAACCGTAACTATTTCTTCTTCCCATTTTAAAATACAGTGGGTGGCAAAGAAACAATTGGAACTGACTGTAGGAGCAGAATTTTTTTAGCCGTATTTAGTAGTGATGTAATCCCGGGATGTAGTTCCACTGAGAGGAATAGGGTTGCTCCTGGTTTAAAGCTTTTCAAGTGGTAGGTAGGGCCCTGAGAACGTAACCAGTACCATTCTCCAAGGGAAAGTTAAAGGGCACATAATGAATCTGGGAGGGGGGTTCTCATTTCTTTTGAGTGTGTGTGTTTGTGTCACCGTCATCCTGCCCCATGATGTTTGCGGCGTTGTACCACAAATCAAAGTGTGTGTGGTTCATGAGATCTGCAAAATGCCTATAAATAAACTGTGGGAGGAGTTGCCTCAATCACTAGTTCATGTTAATAAAATACAGGGGGCTTTATTAAATTTGACAGCGGAGAAGGTGACTTAAGCTAGTAGTAGCCGTCGGTCATAGACTTCAGTTCCACATTTGCTGAATAGATACTGGAATAATTGTATTGTTGAATTGTGTAGTGTGAACAATTGTATTGTTTAACATCTGCTGAGCAAAACTCTCACCTTTATTTTGCCTCACACGGTTAATTATTCCTAGCAGAATCTCTGCAGCCATGGAAAGCATATTTTACTGTTGGAAGGGGTAGGCTAGTGGGTATCAGGACCTCCAGCCCGAACTAATCCCTTCATTTCACACTACTTAAACACACGGCTACATACCTTCTCCTCATGGCAACTTGGACCCGCTCGGGGCTGTGAGGTATTTCTGCCGTCGGACCAGCATTTTGGAGAGCTGACCGAATTAAATACGTGGCTGTGACTTTGCTGGGGGGCAGAGCATGGAGCATCAGGAGCATCGGGAGCACTGGGAGCATCGCTGCCAGGGGCAGAGCAGCTGATCCAGCCCCAGCCTGGTGGGCATCGCAGCTGGCTGGTGTAAGGCTGAGCTTGACTTTGGGATCAGCCCAGACAAGGGCAGTTTGTGGTCAGCGGCACAGCAGCTCACTCTATTTTTAATTCCATTTGAGCATCTTAAGGTTTTGTAATGGAGAACAGTGCCTAAGGTGAGTGCTGCAGAATGTTTTAGGGGAGATAAGTGCTTTGGCACTAGCTGTACTTTTTAAAATGACACAGATATTTTTCTGTTGGGTTTCTGTCCTTTTTCTAATTTATTTACCCAGAGGATTTAGGCACTTGGAAATTAGGCATCCAGCTGCCTGCTCTCATAGGTACTCACCTATGGGACACCTTACAGTAACCCATTTGCTGGTCTCTGGCTAGAGACGATCGGCTGGTGGGACCTAAAGCAAACAGTCCTTTTGTCAGGGGTTTTGTGTCCTCTACACATGGGTCTGCCACTCAGCTGGCAGATGTTTTGCAGCCTCCAAGTTAAAGTTGTCACCAAACTATCAGCTCTTTGACAGTCTGTGGCACAAAGCTTTCACCATTTTTAAGCTGCCAAACTAAAATGTTATGACCTTTCTCCTCCCCCTCCCCCCCCCCCCCCCCCCCCCCCCCCCATTTTGGTTCCTGCGTTGATTTCTGCTGTTGAGGAGGATGCAGGCATGAGGAGACGTGCCCTGCAATGCTCCATGACAGACGTGAGGCATGCAGGAGCCAGATGTTGCCACTGCACAAATATTTTTTTTCATTGCTCGGCATCTGGATCTGGAGACTCCTTTGCACTGACAGCAAGTGATACGCTCCTGCCCAACCAAAGAGATCAACCATTCTGTCAGATTGCATTTAGCTCAGCTGCTTAAAATTGCTCTGCTGCTAAATGTACATTAAAATGTGCTTTAAATGCATCCTAAACCTTCAGAGGAATTGTTGCGGAGCTGTTCATCATCCCCATGTAGTGCCACTGGCTCGCTGGAGGATGAGGATGGATTGGGACCTTTATGATAAAGCACTATCGAGAGAGACTATTTCTTTTAAGGCTGGACAGACTGCTTGAAGTGAGTACAATATATTCTGTTGAGTATCTTTTATCATATGTGAACCATTTAGTTGACATGGGAGGTGGTTTTTCCCCTGAATGAGCATTATTTATAATGCTCAGACTGGACGTGAGGAAGCATTTCTTTACCAAAAGGGTGGTCAAACCTCTTCCTGGAGAGGCAGGCGATGCCCAAAGGTTGTCAGTAATCAAGAAGCATCTGGACAATGCCCCTAATAATGTGCTTTACCTTTCGATCAGCCCTAAAGCGGTCAAGCAGTTGGGCTAGATGATCGTTGGAGGTCCCTTCCAAGTGAAAATATAATCTGTTCTAATACTATTCGATTCTAATTCGATCCTTATTGTATTCTCCTCTTGCTCTGTTCTTGTTCCCGTCTTGCTCTATTCTTGCTCTATTCTTGCTCTCGTCTTTCTCTATTCTTGCACTCGTCTTTCTCTAATTCTGTTCTATTCTAATTCTCATTCAGCTCTTATTCTATTCTTATTCTACCCTAATTCTACTCCATACTTTTCCCTTCCCTTGCCATTGAAGTTTATCGCTGCCTAAGCAAGCAGCAGGGCGTGCAGTGCTCTGGCACAGGGCTGAGCAGCTGTGTCACAGCTGTTTGAGGGGTTTATCCCATACTACAGATGCAAAGATGGAATCCGATGAAACAGGTCTTCTGGTGGTACCATTCAGTACTGTTCACCAAAACCACCTTCCAGCAGGGATGGTGAATCGATACGTATGAAAAAGCCAGGAGAGCTCCGCAGCAAAGGCGGCCAGCTAGTAAGTTTAAGTCCTTCTTGGGCTAACCCTGAGCACGAGGCTAGTAAGTTTAGGTGCTTACTTGGGCTAACCCTGTGCACGTTCTGCCTGGCCTTTCATGCAAGGATGAGGCAGTGACAGGGTGGTTAAGCTGGATTTACACATGAGATTTGCAAAGTGTGAAAAACATAGTGATTTAATTAATCAGCTAACTGTGGAGACCAAAGCTCTCAGATATAGGCAAATGGTGTGGCTGTAGGAAAAGATGAGGTGTGAACTGGGATTGAGATTGGATTCTTCAGAAAGGAGTCAATACCAAATAAGTAGTTTTGAAGAACCAAAAAGTAAAATCAAAATGACCGTCACTGCAATTTAGAGATGTGTCCTCTAGAAACAATGTACGTAACCTTTAAATATATTGCTTATGGAGAAGACCACAGAGAAGGAGCTCTTTAACCTTTAAATCTATTACAAATAGGACAGGATAGTAACAAGCATTGAGCATAACCTTTAAAAGGAGAAAATTTGCTGAACCTTGTAGATCAATACCTTCCAATTCTCACTTTTAATTATACACACTTTGGAGACCCAAACTGTTTGTGGGTGAATATTCACTCTTAGTGAATATCCCTTGAATTAATCCTTCTGGAAGATGTGTGGTGATCAAGAAGTCATTATATTGGTGCACTTCAAAGCGCATCACACCAGTGCAAGGAGCAGTTTATCCTGAAGAGCACGGTAACTTTTTGTGTTACTCCAAATCTATCGTCCCTGTCCGACACCTCTCTGCCTAGTCTGTCTGAAGTCTCAAAGGTTATGGTGTCAAAACCGGACAGATTCATTATGTTATGGGATTTGATTAAACCTTGTTCAAGGTGATGAATGTTCTGGCCACCTTTCCATTTAAGATAAATTTAGAGATACTATTAAACCACTTAATGCACCCAGGCAACACACAGAGCAGGAGCTCTGGGCACTTATTTCTTAATGATAAAGACTCGGTAGCTTCTGAACAGTGTAGCATGAGAGGTTTACCCAGAGAGCAATAAAGCAAATTAATGAGCTATGACACTGATTAGTAGAGCTATATGTTGCTGGTATCTCTGAGAGAAGCAATAAAAAGATGAGGGAAGGAGAAAGACAAGGTCAGGAGGAATGGGCAGGGGAACAGACAGTGCGTGCCGCGCTACCCCTCTCCCTGGTGCCTCCACCCCAGAGCCAGGGAGAAGGAGATGCTGGGCTAAATGCCAGGATTTTATTTTCCATGCTCAGGACAACATGGTTTCTACGCGTCTTTGGAAATAAACAAGCATAGCAGGTTAAAATACCAATATCCCTTCTAATCGAGTGACATGGAGAGCTTCCAAGTCAGACTTTACCGATCACAAAGGAATTTTAATGGCAGCAAAAATACCCAGCCTGGTATGATTGTAACTGCTCTACCTAGAAGCTTGAGATCAGGAAAAAAAAAAAATATTAAAATTGTCATCTAGCATGCCTCTAGGCAGTTGTCCCTGGCAGCCAGAGGCAGCTGGGTGATGCTGAAGCAGCAGTTTGACAGCTTCTGGTGTTGCCCTCTGGCCTCCCAGCCATCACAGTTCCCAGTACTATCTTGGTAACTTTTAACCCTTCCTCATGTGTAACTGTTGAATCTTTTCCTGTACTCTGGGAGGAAGCTGTTTTGATACAGCCCGTATCCACAAAAAATATAGATAATATCTCTATATTATATTTTATGGTTCTATGTTTTTATTTTACATGTATGGATTAGGTGTAGTTAAGAGTCACGGTATCCAGAAGGCACTAAATATTAGAAAAAAACCCAACAAATACATGACAAAGAATACACTTCTAGATTACAAGTGAAAAATAAGGTTTGCAGTAGCAAGAAAAATAACTCTGTGATTTTCCCAAACCACAAAAACTTTAATTTGAACCATGGTTGGGTATTTTTTTCCCCTAAACTTTTGCACAGTGTGGTAAGGGACTGAAGGCTGCTGTTTCAAGTGCTCGTGCAGTTGTACCTAACGTCAGTGCAGCCCGTCTGGTTGTAAATTCTCCCTGTGGCATGTGACGTGCACAGGGCGATGGTTTCTGTCAGTGGATTTGGGTTTTGGCTTGAGATGCATACAGCAGGGTCTTTTGATTGTGAGACTTCTAATAGGAATGAGAGGTTAGAAGTTTTATCTTTAGTTTAGGATGATGCCAAACAGGAATTTTCATGGATATGCACTGAAGTACCGTGACCGTGGGCTTGGACATCACGGGCTCCATCCAGAGTGGGAAGGGACAGGGTGTCTATTGCCAGTTGAACTGGAAAAGCTGTCTGCTTTGTGTTTCTGTGTGGAAAAAATGTATTTTTGACATGCAGTATTTCCTAACGGATGGTTTTCTTCAAAATCTAATACTTCCACGGTCAGTAAAACACCAGCCTTGGACAGCGCTCTCCCATTTCTTCTTGTTGTAAAAACCTCTTCAGCCAGCGAGTGCATGGGCTGGAATGAAGGAGCAGGAAAAAAAGAAAAAAGATACCTGAGCAAAACGCTGAGGCCATAAAAAGTTGTTGTGGTGTGTGGCCACCCTTCCGTCTGTCCCACGGTGACCTGTCTGTCTCGTGGGCTTTCGGGAGGGTGAGGTTGTCGGCTCCAGCTCTGCTCTCTGCTCCGCACAGGCGTGGAAGGATCCAGATCCTCCCAAAGAAAACCTTGACCTCATGAGGGTCGTCATGTTGTCAGAAATTCTGCAAAACCCTTAAGCAGGTTGGCACAAGTGCTTCCATCCCTGCCAGGACACGCGTTTGGATGCTGCGCATCGTTCTGTAGTTGTAACATTTACTTTTACTCCCTTAAGAGATCCTTATCCCATTGCAGTTAGACTGACAAAATCATTTATAATCATAACAACCGAAGCAGCGCAGATCTGTTCCTAAATATATTTCTCCTTAATTTAATGTGTTGTGGTAAACATGTGGTTTATTCATTTATACATGCGTTCCTTGAAAATTACCGACGTAATGTTGGTCCTGATAAGCACAATGTTGTTTTTAATATCAGGCAAAGCAGTTGAACTTAGCAGAGCTGCCTTTCTTGCCAGCAAAATGTCTATAAATGCAAAGAAGTGATGCTTTTAGTTGAGAAGAGGTAGCTGGTAGATCCGTGTTTAACTCCCAGCTGGTTTAGGAGCAAAGGTTTAGTTCAGGGGTTGATTCCATCTGTCTGTGGCAGCGCTCTACTTTCTCTTTCCAAAATTTGGAGCTTGCTAAAGCCCTCATGCATTTGAAAGTGACATAAGCATCTTCAAATTTAATATTAACTTTCTGATCCCTGTTACAAGTTGGCTTTGAATTAGGGATTGAAGCATCTTCCAGAACTGCATGGGTCTTTCAGAGCACTCACACTGTCTCAGAGCCAAAATGTTTATGTTATTTGCCACGATCTGGCGAGTGGCTTGTCCCTGTCAGTATGGTGTGCAGTGGGGTTTTACACCATTTCAGGGCCACGGCATTTGAGCACAGACGTCTGGTAGGTATCAACCTCTACAAGCAGCTATCCAAGTTGTCATCGTGGAAACACTTCCACGCTTGCCTCGTAAGAAGCTGGGGTGACCTATAGAGAGAATTTCCATCAGCCTATATATTGCATTTAAGGGACTCATGAGGAAATGTGTTTTGTTCAGTTTTCTTGGTTGAGTTGGAGGAAACGACAAACTTTTCCTCGTTCACAAGCAGACAGGATGACAAATGGCTCACTGTAAATAATTCACTCATCTCTAATTCTGGTTCGCTCTGTTTTAATTTTGCAATACTGCCAGATTTTATTCCACATTGCTTTTTTCTTTGTTATTTAGTCCTCTGCTCTAATGCATTTTCTGTAATTGTTTTGACTAGGGAACATCTTGCAATTAAAAGAAAACCAGAAAAAAAGAAAAAAAAGAAAGAACAGCAGGGTTGTGAAAGAGAGTAAGAGTGCTATTACAGCTGAAGAGGCAAATAACATCGAGCATCCTAACGCAGGCAAGGCCAAATGGAAACACCACTCCGGAACGCTACCACGATAGCAGTCGGACTTGCCTTGGGCATCCAGTGCTGCCTCAGCTTCCTTCAATTCCCTTGAATTCCAACAAATTCAGGACAGTGCAGGGCTGTGGGTTTGAAGGTCCACTTGGCTGTGTGGAAGACTTTGAGATACAACATCAGGAGCAAGTCGGCGTAGTCCCAGCACCCCCAGTGCCGGCAGCACGCTGAGCTGGGGTGCTGGGCCCACTTGTCGGTGTTGCAAGTGGATTTGCTCCTTTTTTAAACGAATCGAGGGTATTGCACACTCAGGAAGCAAAGAGACATTAATGAAAGCTTTAAGGTTAACAGACATAAATTAAGGGGCATTAAAACCCCATACAGATGCTCTCAATCGGGTGTAAAATTGTGGTTTCAATGAAGCATTAGCCTCCTTGAAATGCTGGCAGGTGCAGGCCAATTTATTTTGGAAGGAGGGCATCCCCACCAGAGCTTGAGATTCGTTAATTTACGAGCGTTAACTTCACTCTTTAAAATAATTGCTTTTACTTTCTTCTGTTGTCAAACCACAGAAGAGCAGCCTACAGTTGCCAAAGTGGTCTCCCCTTTCATAAACAGATTTTCATCTTCCAGGTGCTAGAACAGGGGAATGACAATTTTTATGACGATGTTCCGACCCGTGAAGTAGGACCAAAGTGGCCCCTTGGCTCCACGCGCTTCCCATCCCCTACCAGCTGATGGGCCATAACAGTTTGCTGCTGTGGCTGTACGTGTTGGCTTTTATTCATTATTATTTCCACGTTCGAGGGTCCCAGAGCACTGTTGCCTGCCTTTTAGCATCTCCTCCTGCAGCTAAAGGCTGCCCAGGGCTGCCTCCATGCAGCTCTTTAGCCCCAAACATCAGCAGAGCTTGAGAGCCTGGCACTTGCTGGCATCGCGGGTGTTATCCGTGTTATCCTCTGTTTGCTTGTCCACTAGTTGAGTCAATTGCTGTGAACAAATAAACACAGCGAGATATCATTGCTAATATTTCAGATGGAATATAGATCTTTCTAAGCTGGCTTAGAGTGCACAGCTTCCCTTCCATCCCCGCCTCTCTAAGATACCTCTTGGGCATGTTTCCTTGGAACGGCCAGCCGGGCATCACCTGTCCTACCTTCAAATGCCACTTTTTTTTAAAAAAAAGGGGAACACATAACGTACAAATGAATGGATTTTTATTCTGATCACTTATATTTATGTAGATTTCTTTGGCTATAGTCCAGTGAGTAAAATTGGTGGCCCTAAATGACCTTATTTAAAAAAAAAAAAAAAGAAATAAAAGCAGCGCAGTGTTTTATTCAGTATGCTTGGTTGGTGCAAGTAGTTAGTCTAATCTTCTAAAACTTTTATTCCTGGGAAGGGCTCCAGAATTATATCGATTTGATAATGTAACCAAGCAGCCGAGCTTTGATGAACTGCCATGAAAAGGCCAGGTTTCCTATCTGGAGCTCAGCACCTTCCTTGGAGCAGATGTGCAGAACGCGGGCATCTCCGCCCTGTCCCCTCTCTTCCAGCTGCTGCATTTGCGGGTTTTAGTGGAGAAAGTGAAGCTATGAGGAGGGAAAAAAGGAAATCTTCATTTGCCTCATCCGCAAGATTTCTCCCTCGATGGCAGAGCTGGTTTAAAAGTTGTAATAACTAATAACTAGGGAATGGGAAGCCTGTGAAGGGATGCTGTGTGGCTGTGGCAAGAGCGTTCGTGACTGGGAGGGTCAGGTTTGGCAGCATTCTGGACCTCGGGAGATGTGCTCAGTGTTAGTGGGTCTCAGAAAAAAGATGGGACAGAGTTTTCCGTAGGGCCTGTAATGACAGGACTTGGGGTGACAGTTTTAAACTGACAGAGGGGAGCTTCAGGCTGGAGAGAAGGAAGAAATTTTTTATGCTGAGGGTGGTGAGACACTGGCAGAAGTGGTCAGTGCCCCATTCCTGGGAATGTTCAAGGTCAGCTTGGACTGATCCAGTTGAAGATGTCCCTGCTCATGGCAGAGGGGATGGACTAGATGGCCTTTAAGGGGCTCTTCCAGCCCAAACCATTCAATGATTCTTTGATTGAGTCTTTGATTGAGCGAGTCTTGATTGAGTGAGTCTTCGATTGAGTGAGCCTTCGATTGAGTGAGCCTTCGATTGAGTGAGTCTTCGATTGAGTGAGCCTTCGATTGAGTGAGCCTTCGATTGAGTGAGCGTTCGATTGAGTGAGCCTTCGATTGAGTGAGCCTTCGATTGAGTGAGCCTTCGATTGAGTGAGTCTTCGATTGAGTGAGCCTTCGATTGAGTGAGCCTTCGATTGAGTGAGCCTTCGATTGAGTGAGCCTTCGATTGAGTGAGCCTTCGATTGACTGAGCCTTCGATTGAGTGAGCCTTCGATTGAGTGAGCCTTCGATTGAGTGAGTCTTCGATTGAGTGAGTGTTCGATTGAGTGAGTGTTCGATTGAGTGAGTGTTCGATTGAGTGAGCCTTCGATTGAGTGAGTCTTGAGTGAGTGAGTCTTGAGTGAGTCTTGATTGAGTGAGCCTTCGATTGAGTGAGTCTTCGATTGAGTGAGCCTTCGATTGAGTGAGCCTTCGATTGAGTGAGCCTTCGATTGAGTGAGTGTTCGATTGAGTGAGTGTTCGATTGAGTGAGCCTTCGATTGAGTGAGCCTTCGATTGAGTGAGCCTTCGATTGAGTGAGCCTTCGATTGAGTGAGCCTTCGATTGAGTGAGCCTTCGATTGACTGAGCCTTCGATTGAGTGAGCCTTCGATTGAGTGAGCCTTCGATTGAGTGAGTCTTCGATTGAGTGAGTGTTCGATTGAGTGAGTGTTCGATTGAGTGAGCCTTCGATTGAGTGAGTCTTGAGTGAGTGAGTCTTGAGTGAGTCTTGATTGAGTGAGCCTTCGATTGAGTGAGTCTTGAGTGAGTCTTTGAGTGATTGAGTCTTCGGGTGAGTGAGTCTTCGAGTGAGTGAATCTGAGTCTTTGGGTGAGTGAGTCTTTGATTGAGTCTCTGAGTGAGCGAGTCTTGAGTGAGTCTTTGAGTGAATCTTCGACTGAGTGAATCTTTGAGAGCGGGCACTGCACTCGCCTTTCAGGATGTGGCAGGCAAGCAGATTACTCCAAGCGGCGTGATGATGGGCTGTGGGACGTTTGCAGACGTCTGCCGTACTCCTGGGAGTGCTCACTGGTTCTCTAGGCAGATCGCCAACAGGGTGAGGCAAATCGGCACCATTTGCCACTTGATTTCTGAAAGGGCGGCAGGCCTATCAACCAGAAAACCAGTGTGGTGGTCTGGTGTGGGAAGAGAGGGTGGAGATGCTGTGAAAGCAGCTTCCCAAGGCTACAGTGTGACTTCTGGCAGGTGATTAGCTGCAGAAATGTGAACAACAGGAGAGATTTTCTGCGGTATAAAACACCTTTCCTATCTGGACATACCTAATATATAGGTGTGTATATATATACACACACACACATACATATATATATATATATACACACACGATATACCTATGTGTATATTGGAGCAGTGTGGTGGTTGAAGGGCAAAGGAGAAAAAAAATGCTGCTGGAGGAACAGCGTAGCTTTGTGGGGGGGAAAACCACCACCAAGTAGTAACAATTAACTTCCCTAAAGTATTGTTCATCCTGAAAGCGCTTCACAAATACAAACTAATTAATCCCCCCAGTTACCTCATGGGATGTGAGCGTGGTTTCATGCATGGGAAGCAATTAGCTTTGGAAAAGTGCTGCCTCAACGCTGAACCCCTCTAGATGAGAAGACGATGCTATCTGCCTCAGCAGACACCAGCTGAAGCCGAATGAGGGGGTGACTGGTGGCTGCCGTCCTGCTGCCAGTCTCGGGGGCCTGAGGAAGAGCATTTTTGATGCTTTCTTTCAAATCTTTCAATCAAAAACTTTCTGACTTACCTCCCGAGCCCAAAGCTGCCCACGCCGCTGAGCATCCCCCTGAAGGCACTCTATACGCTGCCTATAGAGCAATTGATATAAACCGAGGTCATCAAAGACGAAATGTGGGCTGTGACTCCGGGTGAAACCTGACTTGATTTCCTCTGCACACGTCTTGGCGCGCAGAGGTTCAGCCTTCACGTGTTCTGCCACGGGAGCCTGCCCTTGGCTTGGTGCAGAGCGTGCCGACAGGGTTTGCAAAGCCCTGTAGCCAGGTGTGCCAGTGGCCGTGGAGTAGCATCCTCCTCAAGTGGCATCGAGTGGCACGCATAAATAAATGGAGCCAGACAAGGTGACAATACCTTAAAAAGTCAAATCCTCCATCCCTGATCCAGTGGCTTAGACTTTCTTCCTGCTGCCACGTGTCTTTGAGATATTGTATGATAAGGATGGATGACTAGTGGCCTCCGCGTCTTGCAAGGCTGTGGTCAGCTTGTGTGGAGGTGACTGATGGCTTAGAGTTTCCCTCCACGTGAACAGCAGGGACTGTTGCAGAATCTGACCCTGTGGCTAGGAGCTGGTTTTATTCCTGCACCTCGTTTTGTGCTGGGCTGGCCAGTCTTTCAGATGTGACCACGACAGGTGCCTTCTTCATTTTCTGGTGACCAGCTTGGGCTGGGAGCTGTCATTGTCAAGTATGGAGTAGACACAATTGCAATGTCAAAAGAAGTGGTGGTTTGACTGAATAAAGGACTCTAGTACAGCGAAAACCAGAGCAAAATGGTTAAAGAATTGCATAGTAAGCATTGTAAAGCACCCTAAAGTAGTGGAGCTTAATCTTTCCCAATCAAATGGGAGAAAGGGGTAATGTCATCCTTTCCACAGGAGTGCTGTGAAAATAAACTCCTAAACAAGCACAGAAGTTAAATTCATTAGTGTTTGCAAAGTGCTTATGCTATAGAAATCCCAGGAGGAACTCAGTATCTCTGTCTTCTGACCAAGACTGAGAAGCAAGATGAATGAGCAGAGTGAAAGCAAACTAATGAGTATCTTTTAAACAAATCAAAGATTCTGTGCAATGAGTTGGGCATGGGAAAGGATGCCCAGCATCTCCTAACTGCTATGCCTTCACTTTGTGGGTTGATGACATTTCAGTATGGTCTTTTGAAAGGTTTCATAGCTTCTTGAGAAAATAAATGGGGGGGGGGGAGGGGAATAACTCTGTGTGGGTATCACAGGAAAAAAAATTGTGTTCTGTAAACAGGAGGAAAGGTTTTAGCCCTATTCTGCAAATCTCTCTCATTTCAGCTAATTGTAACCACGTTGCTTAGAGTAGAAGTCGACTGTGATACAGTCCGCATCCGACCTGCTCCATGGCGAGTGCCTGGAGCCCTTTCTTATGGTGGTCCAGAGCAGGGATCAGGCATGAATGCATTCAGTGTGGCTGAAATCTCATGAAAAAAAAAAAAAAAACAAACCAAAACAAACAACACATGCATGTGTATATATGTATATAGTTGTAATTGCATGGGTTGGGTTGGTTTTGAAGATTTCAAGGTTGGTAAAAACGTTGGATGGTTTTCCATCCCGCGTGGATGTAGCGGAGTGGGAGCAACAAGGGCACATCCCCAGGACAACCACAACCTCCTGCAAGGTTTGCAGGTGCTGCTCACAGCATTCTCAGGTGGGGAAAAAAAAACAACAAACCTCATACCAGAATCTACGTATACTTTTAACTGGCACAAAGTACACATTTTCTGTACTTTGGTCTTAGAGGTTGTTGAGATTTTTAATTGACATTTTCTGTAGCAGTTCAGCCTGAGGCAGTTGTCTTCACCAGTAATGAAGGTAATTCAGTCCTGCAGGTTTCACCTGCTTCAAAATTTGCTGTTGCAGAGGTTTCACTGCCTTGTCTAAGGGAGTCCTTGCTCCTCCAGTTATTCCATCATCAAACAGATTTCGTTTAATCTAAAAGGTCACATTCTTCTGCTTGCTGTCTGCTTCTTTACCTTCCATTTCAACATTACTGTTCCCCTCCAGTAGCCAATATCCAACAAGGTTTGGCACATCTCATGCATATTCATAAGTTTATTTTCAGCACGGATGTTCTACAGCTCCTCTTAAGTGTTAATTATATTCAGCATCTCTATAGAAGTTCTCAGAAGTTTCCAGCTGTTTAAAAACCTTGTCAGAGCTACTGTGTGCCACAGTTGCATGCAGAGCCCAAATATGCTTTCAGTGTTGTAAAAAAAGAGTCAAAACATCATGCACTCAAGTACCAACATAACGTTTCCTGTTTGTTATTTATTGTAAAGAGGAACAGAACCCAAACCAGAGTGAGAGCTGGGGGTGGGGGGTGGGGGGAGTGTGTGTGTGAAAGGAGCTTGCCAGAGCAGCTGCTGTGCTGGAAGTATATTAGAAAAATATTATTTTTGCAGTTATTGGTTGGGGCTATCTGTATGTCCCAGGTAGAGATTAACAGTGCCAGAAAATGAATAGGTATACCATGTGTTTTGTTGCTGTTTATTTTTTGAGCTCATTTTGCCATAAGGAAACATGCTTGAGGCGGTGAGGGGGGGCTTCTTTTCCCACCCCATGCCACCTTGTGCCTGGTAGGGACGGGGGTGCCCCATGGGCATGGAGGGGCCCGTTGTGGCAGCTGATGGTGCTGGGCAGCTTTCACCCTACTTGTCTTTTGAGCTCAACGGTTTGGGTTTTTTTAATTAATCGAGGATCAGGATAAATTGTAGGAAGCAAAGTCTCTTGGATGCTGGGAAGATATTTTGTTTCAGGTACAAGAAAGCTGACTCATCAAATAAGGGGACCTGTAACCCCAAGACTGGTAAGAATCTGATGAATAAGTTCGGTATTTTCTTCCTCCAGGTCTTCTCCAAAGCCCTCCTGGGACATTGGGAGAGCTTCCCTGTCCTGCAAGCACCTCTTGGTCCCCATGGGTCCCTGCAACACTTGCTGCTGGTTTCAGCGTGTCCCTGATTGCAAATGGTCTTTGTTGGTCACCAGGGTAGAATGATGCTCATGTGGACCTAAAAAATTGGGAAGTTTTAGAAATCGTAACATTTTTGCTGACATCAAAGGATGTCATTCTTGCTGATGAGAGAACTGTGTTTTCTAGAAAGGTGTCTACCAGAAATTCCACTTTGGTGAAAGATATTTCAATGGAAATCCCTTACTTTTACATGCTTAGAGGTGGCCAGCCGTTGGTGTAAGCCAGGATGCCTCTGAGCAAAGGGCACTTACGGTTTTGTTGATAGGTGTGTATTTCCAAGGGGAAAGGCTGACTCCAGCAGCTTGTAGTGGTGGTGCAGCCTGGATTTGTACCCCCACAAGACAACCAGAGCCCAGGCACTGCTTGGCCTGAAAGGGTGAAAAGAAAGGACTTTGGAAAAAACCTTAGACGGCTCATCCCTAAAATTGCAAACATGTTAATTATTTTTTGTACCCCACAAATGATGTGTGCTTCACCTCCAGACCTGTGGCTCCGCAGATGCTCTGCAACACCAGCCCGGCACAGGGGGAGCTGCCAGCGGGGTTTATAGAGGCAGTGCTAGATTATTCCTCGTAGCCTTTTCTCATTTCCTATTTATTTTGAAAGATGTTCTCTAAGCTTCTTATTGATTTCTTGCTAATTACGTTAAAAAAGTAAAACTGTATTAATACAGCCAGATTTAATGAAAACTGACAGGCAGGTTGCTCCTGAGGAACTGGGATTTAATCATGCCAGCAAGCAATTTACCCAGTGCAGGGCTGGTTAGCTGCTGGTATTCGATGGAGAGTGCCTTTGAAAAAAAATCTCATTAATTTCTTTTGGCTGAGCTCAATATTTTAGGGCTTTTGTAGCCAAACCGTATGGAAGTTGGGATGGTTTTGATTGACTTACAGTTAAAAACAGAGGTATGAAACCAGCTGGTACAGAAATAAAAGCAGAAAATCGCATTGCGTCGGGGAGTGGTTCCATTCAAAAGCTGGGAGGGTCGGCGGAGAGCCGGCGCGCTGCAGGGAGAGGGTGGCACGGATCCGTATTCCTGGCACTAACTCCTGTGCCGTCCCACTTGCAAATTCCTTGTTTCCCATTCGCATCAGGAGATGAAGCGTGTGGAAGAAGCTCAGCCTAAACGATGTGTCCTTTCAAATAACCACCCGAGTGTTTATTACGAACAGCTATTCCTTCACTCCTGAGGACAAGGATCTTTTTGTTCCACCGAAAGGCGATAAAATCAGCCACCAGAAATTTGGGAATGGCTTGTCATAAAAGTTTACTGAAGCAGGATCCTGCTGTATGATCAAATAAACACAGAAGTAATTCATTCCTGGGCTCAGTCTGAGCACTCGTGGTTCAAGATGTGAGATAATTTGGGTGTCTGTCTTCCTTTGACTTCTGATGGCTTGTAATGAGTCATAAGATTTCTGCAGCATTGGCAGAGTTTTTAAATTGGATTTTATTTTTATTGTATTATTTAGTAGATATAGATACATATAAAAAAAGAAGGCAGGAAGTGCTTGGGCTTCCCTCATTTTCTTTAGCATTTCTTAACATCGTATTTTAATTGCCTTTTATGTAGAGATACACATTGGCAATATGTTCTTTTATCATCCTCAAATATATTGGCCTGGTGCCATTTATAAAAAAAAAATAATTCTCGTCTGCAGTTTGACAGTAGAGTATACAGATTTATATGATTTGTGGCATTTTCCATAATTACTGTTTTATTACTGTAAAGAAGAATGCATGCAAAAAAAAAAGTTATGTTCCATAATGGTGAAATTCCTCCTGTCCTTCAGGATGGGAATAATTGTTAGAGGCACTTAGGAGTGTGTGATACCATTTACCTTTTACATTCTCTTTTGTCTCTGGTTTCTTACGTGTAGTTTATTTGCTTCAGAGTATGTATGATGCAAGGTTGTGAGATAATGCCAAAGTGTTTTGTCTTCTTGCCTGTTATCACCTGCAATTAATAGCAAAAGTTAAATAGAAGAGAAAATTCTTTTAGAAATGCCTTGCAGGCTGGCAATCCGCATCTCTCGTGAGCACCGAACGCTCTTGGGCTGCCATCTCCAGCCAGCTGGACCGTGCATGTCACACACACCTTGCCGGGGATGGACGGGCATCTTTTATCGATCTGAATTTCCATTTTAGGCGGCTGTGTGCTTTAGAACATTTAATGGAAATTTTCATACAGGAGTTTTCAGTCATACACCTTTCTGCAAAAAGATTTGGCTCATCTTGGAAGAGCCAACGATCTGGGGAGGTGGGGGATTTGGCACGTGTCTTGTACCTGGTGATGTGACTGCGGGGGAGCGGCTGTATCCGCTTGAGTGACAAAAAGAGCATGGTGTCGTCGGATTCAGAAAGCCACGGATTTCCACATTCAAGTTTTTGGCAGGCAAGGAAGCAGGGACTGAAAGGCAGGGCAGGACATGCAGCGAGTCTGTGCAAACTTGGCTGGGCTGCAGCATCCAGGCTGGTGGGCACTGCCTGGGAATTTCCAAGGGAAAATGATGTGTGTGTGTGAGAGAGAGAGAGAGAGAGAGAGAGAAAGAGAGAGGTGTGTAAAAGTGGGTGTTATCTATTAGTTTTGCTTTTCCATCTGTTCCTTACCTCTAAAAGGAAAGAGCCCAGGAATTCTGTTTGGGAAAAAACCCCACAACCAAACCAACCAACCAAACACCAGAAAACCTGTTAAAACTGCCTGCTTTTTTCTAGAAACTTCCTTAAGGAGTTTAAAACAGCCCGATCCTAGGAGACAGATTGCTCCCCCAAGGTTTGAGGTGGCTTGGGATGGCTTCTGCAGACCCCAGCGCTTCCTCGGTGCCTGGCAATAGAAGTGACCTATACAAAAGAAAACTGGAAAATTCAGTATCTTTGCATAGGAAAGCAAACCAGAACTTCCAGTTTGTTGGTGATGTGGACTTCCCCTGTGGCTCCAGTTCTCTGTCTGAGCTCTTCAGGAGAGCGTTTCCTAAATATGCTCAAAAGATGCTTCAATTATGGAAGCAGTAACAAGTGGTTGCATTAAATAACTGGCTTTTAGCTGATAGCAACGTATGAGCCGACAGGCTGCAGTCAGGTTGAAATGATATCTCTGAAGCTTACAAATACCCTGGTTTAACACTGCTTCTGTTTTTTCGAATGAAATTTGAACGCTTTGCATTCCTTCACATGTCCCGCTGAGCTCTGAGCCTGGGGGGCTGCAGTTGTAGCCGCAGCACCCTGTTACACGTGTGCAGCTGTGTACTCACCCAAGGTGGATAATGCTTGAAAAACAGGTCTGTGTTCACAGGGGCTCATTCTTTGCTGGTTTAGATGTTGTTTGGTTTAAATTTCTAAATTTAATAAGTTCAGGAGTGTTGAATCTTTGGAAAAAGTGGTAATACATTGCATGGAGCACGGAATGAGGAGGTGCCTAAATACAGCTGGGAATATGTGTGGCGAGGCGAGCTGAGACCAGCTCTTCTGTGTGCTGGTGTTGCCATCCTGGCTGGAATTGGGACGTTCAAAAAAAAAAAAAAATATTGCGTTTTGGGGGTAATATTTGGCTTGGTAATTTTATGTATTATTTCTCTCTCCTATATATTTATACGTTGAGTCAGCCACGATTAGCCTGTGATGATTATATGTCTTTGAGGTTAGAATGTGTACGAAGACTTTCAGATAGCTGATAAGAAGTCAAAGTTAAAAAAAAGCAAGAAATTAGTAGAAAAATCAGTGCAAAGATGGAAAAAATTGTAGATGAGGGCAAGACAAACTTCTGTACCCAGAAGAAGGCTTGCCCCGCAGCTCAAGCGATGGCTTTGGTTGCCCGTTTTGTGTCCCACCGTCCTTGGCTTTCCCTTGGATGGACAAAACAGGAGGATGGGATAGCCACGGCTCCTGGGTGGCACAGGGAGGTAACTCCAGCCCTCTCCTCCACCGGGTAGTATCACAACACCATTAACTCCATATTGATTTTGCATTCAAGTAAAGAAGTGTAATTACAGCGGGTTTCTATGCAGAGGTACAGGTCTTCGGTCCACTCACAGAAACTGTGTTTTGCATGGTTTATGTCTCTATTCCAGCCCCGTTCCTCTGCCAGATTCCGTGCCGGTGATTAAAAGTTACGGCTTTGTTCTGCTGGTACAGTAGAAAACACTGAGTAGAAATATTCTCTCATTCACCCTTGGCTGCACGTGTAACTGTAACGAATGGGGCATGTTCCCAGCTCATAGCTGGGGTCAGTGGTGACCTGACTCCGCTGCTGCTATTAATTTAAGAGAGGTGGTGATAGCCACCCTGTTGGACCAGGGTGAAGGAGGCGTGCTCCCCCCTCGTCCCCCCCTTAGTAATAGACTAATTGTCATGTGGCTCTACCTGTAGGCTCAATAATTTTATTAGTTTTTCAGCACAGACCAGAAGGCCAGAAATGAAACAATCACATCTTGCAGTGCAATATGTGCCCAGGACAGTTAACGAAATAGGAACATTTCTCATACTCCCAACGATTGCAAAAGATCGGGCGGTGTCAGTAAAAATGTGGCCATCTCGGTTTATTGTCTTCATGTATTTGCACTGTAGCAGTTTAATTGCTAGCATTCAACATAATTTTTTCATTTCTATTGGCCTTTGAAAGAAGGAAACCATTGTGTGCAGTAATAAAAAAAAAGAAAACAGGAGTAAGGGAGATTTTTCTTTGTTGTTTTGGTGATGAAGTTCTGTGCTGATCTGACCCTGGCTGTAATGGAGGGTAAGGGAACTCGTACCTGAGGTGCACGGGGTGCGCGTCAGAGGGTGCTTTTCATGGTCATGGTGGATCAGCAGATGAGTTCTGGGTCAAGGTTTCCCCTAGAAAATGACTGAAATGAGAGCGGGAAGGAGTTGTTGTGTCCTCTGGTGCCACTGCTAATGTGCTGCTGGTCCCAGCAGTCAGTTTTACGGGTCTGGGGGTTTATTTTCCTCTCTTCCCCCACCTCCCCCAGGTACTGGTAAAGCATTTAAGTGCTGGAGTTGTCCCACCACCTTTGCTAGGGGATCTCAAGTGTCACTGTCACACATCTCACTGGGTATATCACTATTTATCTTTCCTGAAACACCCTAAATTTTCCCTTTCTTAATGTTATTCTGCTGCTTCTAGTTATGCCCCTGGGTACCATGCTGAGCGATGCCTTGCCGTTGACATTTATAGTTTGTATACACTTTATGCTCTCCTCTCCCCCCCAGTACTCGTGTGCCAAGTTCCCTGAGGGACAGACTTTCATTAAAATGGGCAAGGGGAAAAAAAAAAGTTACATTACTGCACACAATTACTGCAGTTGCTGCTGTTATGACCTGTATTAATGTGGTATATATGCACTCTAGGCATGTGCAGATCCAGGCTGAAGAGCTCGCTGTGCTAGACGACAGGACCAAATAAAAGAACAGCCTTTGCCCCAAAATTGGAGTCTGAAGGATTTCTGGTAGTTCAGAATATCTTTCTGTGTGGCTGCTACCAAGATATTTGCAAATCAGCATATGTTTTAGTTTGCTGATAATTGCTGCCATAGTCACCCTCTGTCTTAGGTTGAATTTCCTTCTTCCCAGCCTTTCCC